>NC_058373.1:107953333-108258750 GCF_018350175.1 Felis catus | reverse complement strand
ACTAGCAAAGACTTGAAAATAACTAGATAAGTATATTAAACAATCTGTAGTAAAAGATGAAAATAGTGGGTAAAGAAATGGAGAATTTCAGTGGAAGTATGAAAACCATGGAATAGAACCCAGGGACATCCTAAAATTGAAAAATCCAACACCTAAAATTTAAGTTATTGGATAGACTAATTTCAGATTGACTACATTAGAATTAAAGACTCATCAATTCGGAAACAAGTCAAAAGGAACCATCCTGTCTGAAGCACAGAGAGAAAAATTATTGTGGGGACAAAAGCCACGATGACCTGTGGGACCCTATCAAGCAGTCAACACACATGTACTTGGTATCTTAGAGAGGAGTGAGCCCGGTATGGTGTGTAGGACACGGAGAATATAAACCACAGCAGGCATGTCATAAATTGTTGAGAACCAAAAACAAAGACAAAGTCATGAAAGCATCCAAAGACAGCATATCATATACAAGGGAATAACAGCAGGAATGGAAACTAACCTCACGTCAGACACAAGGAAGAAGGCTGAAGGCAATGGACCAATCTTTAAAGCGCCAAAGGAGAAGCTGTTAACCTAGAATTCAAATACCAGCAAAAATACCTTTTAGAAATGAAGGTGAAATAAAGACATTTCAGACCAACAAAACCTGATAGAATGTGTTTCCAATGCAGCTGAACTACAAGAAATTCATATTAAAAGAAGTTCTTCAGACTGAAGGAAAATTATTCCAAATGCAAGTCTAGATTTGCATGAAGGAAAGAGGAGAGCTGGAAAAGGTTCAGATGTGGGTAAATGTCTACAATTTCTTCTCACTTTTTTGTGTTTACAGCAAGAATTAAAATGTATAATGAGGTTCAGAACATACAGAAGTAAAATATGTAACAATATCACAATGGAGAGAAGGAGGTCTAAATGGAATTATACTGAGTGAATCTACAGGTAGATTTTATGAAGTCACAGGTACACACTGTAACCTCAGGGCAAACCCACTCTGGCCCCAGACCAACTTCTCCTAACCATTGTGCAATGCTCCTGTTGTCAAGTGAACATTTTTGCCACCACTTGATTACTTCACTTAGTTGCAATATCGATAATTTATAACATCATTATTTTATTATTTTTTAATAAAATTTTTTAATGTTTATTTTTGACAGAGACAGAGCATGAGCAGGGGAAGGGCAGAGAGAGAGAGAGGGAGACACAGAATCTGAAGCAGGCTCCAGGCTCCGAGCTGTCAGCACAGAGCCCGACGTGGGGCTCAAACTCACAGACCACGAGATCATGACCTGAGCTGAAGTCAGACGCTTAACCGACTGGGCCACCCAGGCGCCCCAATCATTTTAAACCATGAATGGACTGAGAAATTCTTGAGATTCAAAAGGCCTGTGGGCTCACCTCTTCTAAAGAAAGCTGCCAGAGTTGGGTCTTTCCACATAATTTGCTGTGCCCTGTGCCTTGTGACCCTGTTACACTGGCCACAACTGATTGTACCAGAGACCTCTGCCATGGAGGGTAGACATAATGGAGGCCAGAATAACCCAGCAGAATAATCTCTGCCCTATCAGGAAGCTCTCTTTGGGTTTATTCAGATCCTCTTTTGGGAGCAGTAGGAGTAGCAGACAGAGAAATGTACAGAGAGAAGCTGGAAAACACATGAATAAGAGTATGCATACTGGGACTACACAGCACCCATTTCAAAGATGTGGACACAACCCAGCCATCTGAGCTGCTGTGTTCACTACGTGACAAAGAGCTGTTTTTCCAGGTGTCCAAGAAGCTTTGCCTCTGAGATGGTTGCCTCTCATTTTATCCTCTATATTTTAAAATAAGCCTCCAGCACTTAAGATAATATGAATGTGCCTTTATTTCTTGCAACCAAAAGGAGCCTGTCCAAATTTATCTTAAGAAGAAAAACAAAACAAAACCCAGACCTGCAATATACAGCACATGAAAAACAATTCAGGCATAAAAAAATACTACATTACTACACAAAAAGGCTATACAGTCTGAGGCTTGAGTATTTAATACAGGGAATTTTTTTAATGTGCAATGAAAATTACTACATAGTTCAGAAGATAAATGAAAATGTGAATAGTTAAGCACCCACCACAGTCTTCTCAATGCCATTTAAAAAGCAAGCATTCTTGGAACTGAAATTCAAGAATCAAGGGGAAGTTAGGAAGGCATTAACAATTCTGCTTATTTTCCTAGGCTCTTTACAAAGGTGAAAGCAAAAGTTAATTTTCAGTTCATAAAGCTCATTTTTAAAGATACTTAAAGATAGCTGATCTCTCCATATATTTGTGAATCTTTTTGTCAAAACCAAAATAGGTTATTAGAAAGAGGATATATATTGTAGCTAATCCACCTTGACAAAAAGGAAAGCAGGCTCTCCTTTGTCCGTTGAGCCGAGAGCCCTGTCTCATGTCAATCTGAAAATCTGTGTAAACACATAAGCTTCCAATTATGGGCCTAAGAAAATCACCTCAAAAATCACATTAAGCACGAATAAATCACTCTGGTTTCCTTGGCGTTCAAGTACTTTTTAAAAGCTTACTTTCCAGCTGTTATTGTTTTGAAATTTAGCATTCATATCTTTGCATTTTCAAAGCATTATGCAATTCTAAATATTTTTAACAAGTTAGTAAAATAGTTCTGTATCATCTTGAATTTACAACTGAGAAAAGGATTTAAACAAAAAGGAATTTTTTAAGGATACATAATGAATCCTAGTGGCAGAACTAGGATACAACTATTTGACTCTCTAGTTTCTAGTTCAGAAAATTACAGGTACACAAATCATTTAGATAAATGCATTTTTAATACATTTCCCTATTGTACCACTGTTCTGGAAATGCCTGTAAGAAAACAAAATCCTTGCCTAAAAGTTGGTTCATGATCTCTCCTTTGGCAGTAAGAAAGAGCTTGCAGATGATACAACCGTGTCCGTTTCAGGGAATAAGCACTTTAACCGGGTATTAAAGAGACTGGGGATGTTTCCCCACATTAAAAATGTCCACTCACAGGGAGCCTTTGAGGCATTAAGGGGTTATAAACCCAGATGGGATCATAGGTGTGCTTACAACATAAATTCAAGAGTATCAGAAAAGAAAACACACAGGGTCACTTTCTTCTGAAGACATAAATTACAATATCTTGTTTTCAAAGTGAAAAATGTTGCCCTAATCAGTATCTACACAAGCTCCATTTCCTATATGGCTCCACTTCTTTTATTCATGGCTTGTTTTTAAATACTCCAAGTAAGCCTGGCATATGACATTAAAGCTACTCAAATTCCAAGCCTCTACTTTGAACAGCACTTTCATATATTAAGATTTCTGAAAGTGGAATTTTAATGTTTATATATTTATTTTTGAGAGAATGAAAGAGCGTGAGAGAGCCTGAAACAGGGGGAGGGGCAGAGACTGGGGGAGAGAATCTCAAGCAGGCTCCATGCTGTCAGTGCAGAGCCCGACGTGGGGCTTGATCCCATGAACCATAAGATCATAACCAGAGCAGAAATCAGGAGTCAGAAGCTTAACTGACTGAGCACCCAGGTACCCCTGGAATGGTTTTAAAATATATCTTGTGACTATAAACACTGCCACACAACTGCTCTTCCTTCTAAAAAATTAGTAAGTATTTAATATTAAAATCATGTATTTATGACTTGAAGCAGCATTATAATCAAGTTGACAATACAAAGAACTTAATTTAGTAGGTAGCAAGTATTATGACACCACATTTTAATTCTGAAATCCCACTGTTAAACACAAATATTTTCTATTTGAATTCTATTTAATAAACTTCAATTTCATATTTATTTTTTTTTTAATTTTTTTTTTCAACATTTATTTATTTTGGGGATAGAGAGAGACAGAGCATGAACGGGGGAGGGGCAGAGAGAGAGGGAGACACAGAATCGGAAACAGGCTCCAGGCTCTGAGCCATCAGCCCAGAGCCCGACGCGGGGCTCGAACTCACGGACCGCGAGATCGTGACCTGGCTGAAGTCGGACGCTTAACCGACTACGCCACCCAGGCGCCCCTTCAATTTCATATTTAAAGCAAATTATCAAGTGATTCACATGCTATCATCATCATATATTCATGAAAAACTTGCTATCAGCTAAAGCATTATACTGTGTCAGATGTGGCTATATAACAACTCACAACTGTTTAATACAATTTTGTTACTTTTAATGGTCTTTCTACATTTTCTGCTGTTAAGATTCAGGCTATATTCAACTGGCAAAAATTACAGATTGATAGCAAGTGTAACGGAGACGTGGCAAGTCCTTTGTAAATACTGTTAGAAGGAAAGTAAATTGGCAGTCCTTTTGGATTTCAATTTGGCAATAATTGACAAAATTTTACATATATTCACATAGTACAACATGCAAATTCATGTGTAGTTTATCCAACAGAAATCCCAGCCTAAGTGAGCCAAGATATACACATGAAGATCAACACAGCACTGTTTGAAATAGTGAAAAATGAGACGAATCTGTGCACAAAAGAGGCACCCCAGCAGGCCTGAGACTGCAATCCTTAGAAAGGTTGGCTTGCAAGGCTGGTCCCTGGCTGACATCTGGGAACTTGGCTGGTGAACAGTTCCCTACGCAGAAATACAGCTTTCCCTGAGGACCCAAACCTGGCATATGAAGCCATCATGGGACAGACGTACTTGATAACTCAGACCCACCCTACACTGAGACTTAACTGGTTTTAAACTTTCCTTACTGCTTAAGCCACTGTGAAATAGGGTATTATTGCTTACAGTCCAGAGTATTCCTCTGGATTTCCAGTTCTTTTGTCTTATGTAAAATGACACTGAAATTATAGGCAAGAGTCCTGTATTTGTATCCCAGATGCATCACTTACGAACGCTGTGAATGTGGGCCAGGCACTTACCATCTTAAGACAGAGTTTCTTCATTGTATAAGTGAAATGACAACCTTGTATTTTGTAAGTACTATTATGCAAAAACAGAGGGCAACTTTAGCTTTACAATGTCTGTAAATGTTAATGATCAGACAAGCTCTAGTAAGTAACCTAGTACACAAGAGGCCAATAACAGATCCATACCTCCAAGTGCCCTAACACTAGAATTTTTAAATCCCAGAAGCTCTACCCAATGTCCACATTATGAAAACCACCCCATCTACTACTGGGAATATCTGAAATCAGGGGAAACAATTTTTTTTGATAACAAATGTGATATCATAGATTCTTATAACAGTTTATTTGGGCTAGCATTAGTATTTTGATTTTAAAAGATGACAGATATCACACATTTTCACTCACAGGACATTTGCAAAATTCCTGAATTTACAATGCTAGAAGACAACATGGAGTATAATCAACTGTAAGGCAAGTGGAGCCAACTACATGGTCGGAGATGGTCTGCTAATGGCAGCAATTCAAACAACATAACTTAAGTGATCTCCATTTAAAGGTCTTAAATGAGAAATTAAACAGACGCACATCCACAAAGCTATAGACATTTTTTTCTGTATGTACGACTCATTCTAGAATTCACATTACCACTCTTAAAGGTTTTGTCAGAAATAATTAGTATTTAAATATATTTAAATAATGTACTGAACTAATCATATATGTACATATGGACACATGCCTACATGTATCTATATATACACAAACAAACATACATACATTCATAAATGTTAGGCCAAAGGGAGCTTTGAAACAAGCACCGGAGAATATTTAATTGATTGCAGAAGTAGAAACTGAGCTTCCTAAATTATCAATCATTTAAGTTACGGACCACAGAAGTTTCATAGGTTTAAAAATAAAGCAAATAAGGCAAAAATTGTATTGCACTCAACCATACAATATATAGAATAGTTAATACACATCATAAACAAATCCATTACCAGACTATAAATATAATTAACCACTTGCATGTAATAAACATTACTATTTCAAGAACAAGTATTTTAAATAGTTAATATTATCAGAACTGTAGTAATAAAACATCACAAAAAGTTTTCAGAAACAGTAATAATCTGCAAATAACGGGATTATTTCTTTTACATTCTAAATCCAAACTTTATTTCCATTTATGCAGACTTCATAAACAGAAATGTTAAAATTAAATTCTGAAGTAAATTTTTATTTCTAATTTTTTGTTCCTTTAGTATAGAACTATGTTAAGATATTGTCATTTCAAAGAAATAACCTACAGTTTCCCAGAAGAATTATTTTTAATACTGACAGTCTTCCTGTTCAATATACAAAAAATATAATCTTTTCTTCTTTCAGAAAGGTCAAAATTAAGAACTCTACACCAGGTTCTTTGTTCTGGATTTTCTTTTCCTCTTGGGTGCCGTGAACTCTAAAGACATAAAATTAAGAAGGCTGTCAGGTCTAAAAAATAATACTTTAACTGATAACATACATTTAAACTATATAGCTGCTTAATTGGAATGCCTTCAAACAAAGCTCCAAAAATAAATCCTACACCAACATACATGATTTTCTTCAAAAGGATACACTGCAGTTGAAAATCTACTAAGGTAGGTCCTAGTCTTCCTAAATCCTATTTAATAATTGGCTACTTTGAAGTTGTTTCATAGGGGTATGCTCTCCCTATAACTAACACAGACCCAGTAAACCAGATCTGAAAGGTATACAGACCAGTGCAAAGAGAGATAAAGATGTGATTTTCATTTCAATTAAACCTGAAAATGTAACCCAAACCCCTAGTACCATACATCTTTTCGGATACAACAGCAGATGCCACAACTAACACTAACTGAGTGTTTATCTAGAAATAGCTGTGAACCTAAAAATTACAGATCATTAAAACAAAATAACAGAAGATACAAAAACATGAAAATTATGAAAGATGTGAAGAAGTGAAATATTCCCCACCAATGAAAAACAAAAGAGGAGTGACAGGAAAAGGAATGAGAAAAAACAAGGAAGAAACTAAGAAGAAAAAGAGATTCCAACAATCTTCTAGATTCCTAGAAGAGAGCAATGGCCAGGATGGAGTGCAGCAGACCAAGACAGCAAACTTTCCACAGTAAAGCAGGTTCAGAGGTCAGCAAGAGACTTCTTTAAAAAGATGAAACTGACAAAATGCCTCATGTGTGTGAATGTCCTAAGAGGAGATTTATACAAATGAGGAAAAGTTTGAGGAAAAATCAGTGTTTAAGTCTATAGAAAAAATAAATAAGGCAAAAAATAAGGAAAAATAACAAATCTACAGATTAAGGAAGAATCATACTATATTACATGGCTCTATTGCCAGTAATGTTTTGTAAATGCTGAATACTGATATAAGTAAAATAATAATTAAATTGGGAGGCTGGAACTGGGAAGTATACATGTGTTTGAGGTGGGATGTGAAAATATATTAAAGAGACTTAAATCCTTGCCTTCCTCAGTGGAAAGTCAAGAGATAATCCACAAAAGAAGTGACAAAATACACCTATTATTTAAAGACATGGAGGTAATAAACACCAAAACAATAAAGAGTCAAAAGTGATGAAGAAAGAATGAAATAGGAGTCAAAGTCAGAAGACTGTGGCTTCTTATCATGAATATTATAAAATCATTTTGTTAAATCATGTGCATATGTCATGATTTAACCAAATTTTTAGAAATCACAAACTGAAAGATTTTATTTTTTTTAATGTTTATTTATTTATTTTGAGAGGGGGGAGGGGCAGAGAGAACAAATCCCAAGCAGGCTCTGCTAACAGCTCTGTCCCACGAACCGTGAAATCATGATCTAAACTGATATCAAGAGTCGGAGGCTAAACCGACTGAGCCACCCAGGTGCCCCACAAACTGACAAAAATGGGACTTGCCAAACAGCCATAAAAGTGTGTATGTGTGTTTAATTGTTGACTCACAAAATAAAGTTCCCAACCAAGACTAGAAAGAAACTATTGTGAAATTCATCACAAGATTGTAAAGAACTATTTTACGCTGCCATAAGCAAATCACAGAAGCACTCACATTTCTGAAGGTACAAATATTCCCTTTTAGATGTCTATTCTTTGTCTTCTATATACTTGAATAACACCCTGTTTCTACCATAATGAACTGGGTTGTTTTTCTCCCTAACTAAACTGTAAGGTTCTTGAAGGCACAGACTTATCTGATTCATTCAATAAACATTTACTTAAGTCTACTATGAGCCAGTCACTGCTCAGATCTACATAACTGTGATCAAAATAAAATGGTTCTTAAATTCTAGTAGTATATGTCTTTGTAGCCCTGTACATAGCTAAGTGTTTGAAACATGATAGTCACTCAACAAATGTTGAATGAATACAGAGCAAAAATGAAACAAGTCCTTACACATTATTCTTAATCCACATTATATTCATTATTGGATTACCAATTATCAAGCCTAGCCTGCTAAATATAACTTATTCTCTGTAATACTATCATTACCAGAGGTAATATTATTTAAACTGTTGTTTAGGGGCGCCTGGGTGGCGCAGTTGGTTAAGCGTCCGACTTCAGCCAGGTCACGATCTCACGGTCCGCAAGTTCCAGCCCCGCGTTGGGCTCTGGGCTGATGGCTCAGAGCCTGGAGCCGGTTTCTGATTCTGTGTCTCCCTCTCTCTCTGCCCCTCCCCCATTCATGCTCTGTCTCTCTCTGTCCCAAAAATAAATAAACGTTGAAAAAAAAAAATTAAAAAAAAAAAGTCTTTAAAAAAAAACAAAACAAACAAAAAAAATAAACTTGTTTAATAAAACTACAAATTATGAAAACTACAACTACACTAAAAGGTATAGCCATTTTAATTCACATCATGCAATTTACCACTAAATACTTACAATCATCATTTCATAGGTGAAAATTTTTCCTTAGAATTTGAAATAACTATTTTTTAACAATAAAATCTTTTTAAAGTTTTATCCAAAAATTTGTAACTTGTGAACCTTGCCATTTGTTAGGAGTACTCAAGCAGACATCCTCATGATGAGGCATATTCACTTACTAATAACAGAATGTTACCTTCACTTCTCACCTCAATCGACCACTACCTCTCCTTTCCATTTATTTATTGTCTTAACATTTAAAGTGTCATGATTTATGGTATATTAATACTAAAATTCCCCAAATGTCAAAGAAGAAAGTACCACAGGAATATACAGCCAATCATCAAGCTCTTTAAGGACTCTAAACCTTGACACTCTAAGACCAAAACCTTCCATCAGGAGCTTAACAAAATTTCATCTGTACCTGTTTCACTAAAACTTTCATTGTCCTCTTCTTCTTCTGTAATTACAGGCATACTCAGCCTTAAAGATTTATCTTCTTTATGTACATTCTGCATGTCATCTGGAAATAGTTGGGAAAATGATTTTATACAAAAGCAAAGAATGTTAGTCTTTGAGAAAATTTTTTACACAAATAATGTCATTATTACAATAACAAAAATTAGATATTTAAACTAAAAGCTAAAATTGTAATGATAAAGAGAAATATGCATTTTAAAACATGTATCTGTCTTTAAGTACTAATACATTTGTATCTATGCTTTGAAAATAACCTAAGTCTTCCATTAAAGTAAAGAAAATGGAGAAAAAGGGGAAAAATGAAATTAACCAAACATGAGCTTTATTCACACACTCAAGCTTTATTCACACACATCATGGGTTATATCTACAGACATCAGGGAATAATCATGTGTGTTATTTCAACTTTATTAACTAATCACAAATTTAATTTTAAAGTTAATGGCCTTGTTTTGTTTTTTTTTTTTAATTTTTTTTTTCAACGTTTATTTATTTTTGGGACAGAGAGAGACAGAGCATGAACGGGGGAGGGGCAGAGAGAGAGGGAGACACAGAATCGGAAACAGGCTCCAGGCTCTGAGCCATCAGCCCAGAGCCTGACGCGAGGCTCAAACTCACGGACCACGAGATCGTGACCTGGCTGAAGTCGGACGCTTAACCGACTGCGCCACCCAGGCGCCCCAAATGGCCTTGTTTTTAAATGTATACTTTCTTTTCTCACTATATATATTCTACAAGACAGATTTCTCTAGTCATAATTTGCCATTGAATTTCCATTTTCCAAAAGATTTTTCTACATCAACCTTCTGGTGCCTGAAGAAATATCATAATCAAATTTATGAAACACCGTTGTCTTATCAGGTCCCATTTAGCATGTAATTTTTAGGTCCCAACATCAACACCCACATCCAGTCATTCTCTAATCCTTATGCTGCCTTATTCTTTTCCCCATCCTTTTACCACCTGATCTATTATTATATGTGAATTTCTTTCTCTATGGTCTGCCTCCTCCCACTCGAATGTAAGTTTCACAAAGATAGATTTTGATTTAAGTTAAGGTACCCCCAGCACTTAGAAAAGTGCCTCGCATATAGTACAGCCTCAACAAATATTTATTAAATGATTAAATATGGATTTGACTTTTTTTATACCACAGTATTTCATTTAGCACATATGCTAATATGTACCTATCAGTGCAAAAGGCAAGAAATTAAATGAAAATAAGTTTAAGCTTTCTACTCTGAACGTATGTATGCTTGGGACCTTAATGGAGTATAGACTTTATGCAGTGAATAGACTGCTCTAAGGTAGAGTTGAGTAAACGGTAATAAGCTTCCATTTAAACACAATTCAAGCTTAATAAAATAATACCAAGTTTCAAGTCATTAAAATAGAATTTTACCTTTACTTGCAAATCATAAATACTAATTATAGTAAATTACTACATGATTTTTAAGATGGTAGTTTTAGGAAATCTTTTTGTATATCTAATCACTTTTTTTTTTTAATTTTTTTTTCAACGTTTTTATTTATTTTTGGGACAGAGAGAGACAGAGCATGAATGGGGGAGGGGCAGAGAGAGAGGGAGACACAGAATCGGAAATAGGCTCCAGGCTCCGAGCCATCAGCCCAGAGCCTGACGCGGGGCTCGAACTCACGGGCCGCGAGATAGTGACCTGGCTGAAGTCGGACGCTTAACCGACTGCGCCACCCAGGCGCCCCTCTAATCACTTTTTTTTTAACTTGAACCTATAAAATTTTTCAATTTGCAGAATTATAATCAGTACAATCTACTCAAAGTTACTGATACTGTTCTTCACAATCTTTTAGCAATGTCCATCCATATCCATTATTAATGGTTTTTCCCTAATTTCACATTTACAACCTAACAATCTATCCAACAATGTCAACGGACTGAGTTAAAAACTGACAGCTGAGAAACAAGTTTTCATCTAGTCACATGACGATTAACTACATTTTAGAGATGGATTTCTACATTAAGTTTAAAAACTAATGGGGCGCCTGGGTGGTGCAGTCGGTTAAGCGTCCGACTTCAGCCAGGTCACCATCTCGCGGTCCGGGAGTTCGAGCCCCGCGTCGGGCTCTGGGCTGATGGCTCAGAGCCTGGAGCCTGTTTCCAATTCTGTGTCTCCCTCTCTCTCTGCCCCTCCCCCGTTCATGCTCTGTCTCTCTCTGTCCCAAAAATAAATAAACATTGAAAAAAAAAATTTAAAAAAAAAAACTAAAAAGCAACGTTCTCTAGAAGCTCTTAAAAACAAATACAGTGCTTTTGTATTTGGAAACCAAATACAAACCAAGAAGTACAATACAAATACAAGGAACCAGGAAGTAGGCACACAAAACTTCAGATGTTTATCTCAAAGTCCACACCGTAAATAAAGCTTATGAACTTCAGTCACCAGTATGTTGCATTTATTTATCCAGGCCTTTATCCAGAACCTGATTGCATTTATTGTACATAAAAACTGAATTGAATGGCCACCCAGTTTCCTAAACCATTACAGTTAAGAAGGAGCAAAAGGGCCAAAAATTGCAACAAGCCACAATGAGAGTAGAAATAAGACACCCAACCACAATAAATATAACAGAAAAAATTTTTACAAAACAAGACCTAAGAGCTGACAAAGTACTGTATCATGAAGCCATAAGTATAAAGATAAATTTCCCCACACTTAACATATTTTTTTTAATGTTTATTTATTTTTGAGACAGAGAGAGAGAGAGACAGCACACGAGTGGTGGAGGGGGCAGAGAGAGGGAGACACAGACTCTGAAGCAGGCTCCAGGCTCTGAGCTGTCAGCACAGAGCCCGACATGGGGTTTGAACTCATGAACTGAGAGACCATGACCTGAGCCGAAGTTGGATGCTTAACCAACTGAGCCCCCCAGGTGCCCCTTAACATATTTCTTGATACAATTATTATAAAACCCAGTAATGTAATATGCTTATGATGATAACTCTGAGTCGTAAAGAGAAAATTTATGTTTAGGGTACACTGTTCTAGAAAAAAGGAGAGCAGAAAATACATTTTAGTATTTTTCTCATTATAAAAATAAGTGCACATTGTAGAAAACAAGAAATATACAGAGAAGAATGTTTTAGAAAGATATTAACCAGAATAAATAAACTTTTAAAAAGTAAATTTTGACATTTAAATCATTAATCTCAGTTATCACAAACAGTAACTCCCCAGAGGGTATCAGGTAGATGGTTATACTGTGCTCAAAGCTACCAGTGTGGGACACAATTATAACTAAAGACTAATGCTCAATCTCAAAACAATGGTTACTAGACATGCAGCTAGAATACAATGTACCTAACTGCATGTCTAATTTGAGCTCCAGATCCTTATTTCCAGTTACCTGAGAAACAGCAAGTATAGCAATTGAAGATTCAGGCTTGTATTCAGACAGAATGCTATTCAAATCTCAGCTCTATTTATAGCTAGGTGACCTTGGACATGTGAAAAAACTGTGGCAGATCATAAATGTGGCATAAATAATAGCCGCTATCTTCTTCACAACCATATCATTACTATTATTGATGTCCTCCTAGAAATGTGCATGCTATGGTCTAGGAATCGGGAACAGATATAGCTGGAGCTTAAATAATACAAATTTACGTAAATCCAACCAATACACTGAGCAGTTACTTATGTGCCAGACGGCTCTTATAGGAATTGAACCTGAAAAGGCAGATCAGGGCAAATTCTACCCCAAAAGAAATCTTCACCCTGTGATCATTATTCCTGTTAAAGGCACCAATACTCCTTCAGTTGCATTAAGCATCCTTATCTCACCCCTCTCCATCAGCCTCTGTGTTTGGTGACATACCTCTAAATTGCATCTACGTTTGGTTATAGACATTGGTTCTCCTATCTGTTCGTCTGCTTGTCTAATTCCTACCACCACCTGGCCAGATGCTCATTACTCCTAAACAGCCTTTTACTTAGTGTTCCTATTTTCAGTTTGTCCCCACCTACCCACCATACTACTCCCAGATTGATTTTCTTCAAAGAAAACTGGTCATACCACTTTCTTGCTCAGAAGTCTCAGATGACTCCCCACTGCCTACCAAAGTCTGCTGGTTCCACATTTCAGGGCTGGTCACAATAGAATCCTCAACATATTTTTCTACATTAACTCCTCAACCCATCCTTTACACTCCAAGCAAAATGGAGTCACTCTATACTTCCAACTACCCTGACTTTTTTTCATACCAATCCCTCTACTTGTCTTAAGCCTATGAAATTATTGTTACATTTATTTTATTAAAAATAAAAAATCTCTGGATTTTCCCGATTACTAAAGTAACATATAGTTATCACATAAAATTCAAACATTACAGAAATTTATGGACTTGGAAATTTTCCATGATCCCATCCCTGAGAATTAACCACTGTTAAAAAGCTTCTAGATTTCTTCAATGATATATATTGTGTTTATGTCTACATATATTTTTATGAACAGAAATGCAATCATACTCCTCTTTAAAAAGACATTTTTGGGGCACATGGGTGATTTGGTCAGTTTAGCGTCCAACTCTTGGTTTTGGCTCAGGTCAATCTCACAGTTGGCAGGATCAAGCCCTGCACTGGACTCCACAGTGACAGTGCAGAGCCTGCTTGGGATTCTGTCTCTCTCTCCCTGTCTCTCTACCCCTCCCATGCTTTCTCGCTCTCTCTCTCTCTCTCTCTCAAATAAACTTAAAAAAAAAAAGTCTTTAAAATTAAAAAAAATAAAAAAACATTTTTACTAAGCAATGTCTTGATAGATTTTGAACATATTTTCATGTCAGTATACATAGAACTTTCTCTAGCTTCTTAATAACTGCAAAATATTCTTTTATATGGGCTGACAAATTTATATACCCAACTTTTTAATGTTATACATTTGAGTTGTTTAGTACTTGCCATTTCAAATAATCCTGGAGTGAATGTCCTATTTTTGTCACTTATAAAGGATAAATTCCAAGAAATTAAATTGCTACGTTGAAAGACACATACCTTTAAAATTTTGACAGATGATTCCAAACTGCTGTCTGAAAAGGATGTGCCAATTTATACTCCCACTTAAATTCAGATTCTACATCTTCACACATTCACTATCAGTGGGTATTCACTTATACTTAACCTTTGCCAATCTAACAAATTATACAAAAATCATATTTTAATTTATATTAATTATTGAGATTAAATATCTCTTCATATGCATGTTGACTGCACTTTGTGAATTGCCTGCTCATCTCCTAAGCCAATTGTTCTACTGAGTGGTGGCCCTTTTGTTACTAATTGGTAAGAGCTCCCTAAAATTAGAAAGGTTAACATTATTATATGTGCTGCAAGTAGTTTTACAAACTCTTTTGCATTTTATAGAATTAAGGTGTCTCTTGGAAAGAGCATGAAATCAAAAATACCCTTTCACATTAGGGAAATGAATTTTTGATTAAAAAGAAACTATGAAGTAAGCAGATGGACCTCAATTAACATACAGACTAACAAACCACCTCTGCTTCAGAGTATTTACAATACCTTCTGAGCCACTTTCTTTCTCATGGGTTAAATCCTCCCTAATACTTCTAAGTAAATTCAGTAACAAATCTTGGATGTGATAAAGAACCAGTTCTTAAAGTTAATTTCAGAGGTGATGAAAATGTTTCAACTACATTAAGTAATAAAATACAGTTAGTGAAGGAAGTGATATTTCATAAGTTACACCTGCCAAATATTTAAGATGAAAAGAAACTTTCATTGAGACGCCTAGGTGGCTCAGTCAGTTGAGCATCTGACCAGCTCAGGTCACTGACCTCACAGTTCGTAAGTTGGAGCCCCGCATCGGCCTCTGTGCTGTCAGTGCAGATCCCGCTTTATATCCTCTGCCCTCCCCCTTTCTCTGCACCTCCCCCTCTCCCTCTCTTAAAAATAAACATTAAAAAAAAACCACTTTAATTTCTTTCCCATCTTGCACTTGCTTCTCCTTTGTTCCTCAACTACATTAAACACACACACACACACACACACCCTATTTCACTACCTGTTTTTTAGGGGTTTAAGAAAGCAGCCTGGTCAGTTGACCTCTCTCTGCACTCGTGTGAAGGTTGATTACTAATAAAAAATGCTCCTGCAGCTTTTGAAACCTAAGTTCTCTTTGGTACCTTAGAAAAAAAGTCTTAATCTTCCAGAATTTTTACATATAATCAAACTAATCAGTCTTTTCTTTATGTCCTCTCATTTGGTTTTGTTTTGGTTGTTGAAGTATTGTTTACATATAACAAGAGTCACCATTTTCAGTTACAGGTTTAGGGAGTTTGGACAATGCAGTTGTGTGATTACCATACAGAACACTTCTATCACATCGAAAATTTCCCTTGTGCCCTTTTGTAGTCAACACCTCCCTCCACCCTCAGTTCCTAGCAACCAGTAATGTTTTCTGCCCCTACAGATTTGCCTTTTCCAGAATGTCTTATATGCCTTTTATATCTGTCTTCCTTCATGTATTTAGCACCGTATTTAGCACAATGCATATGAGTCGCCCATGCTAATACATGTTATCAGTAGTTTCTTTATTCCTGCATAGTATCCACTGGATGCTTACTCCACGGTTGGTTTATCCAATGACCAGTTGAAGATATATAAGCTGTCTACAATCTTTCACAATTATGAATGAAACCATTATAAACTTTTACATACAAATTTTTATGTGAATATATAATTTTTCATTTCTCTTGGGTAAATACCAAGGAGTAGTAGGACTCCTGGGTCTTATGGTTAAGTTGTGTGTTTAACTTTATTAGAAACTGCCAGTCTTCTAAAGTGATTATACACCATTCTGGATTCCCACCAGAAATGTACAAAGGTTCAAACTGTTTTGTGTCCTTATCAGCTTTTGTTATTGCCAATTTTTTTGTTTTGTTTTTTGTTTTTTGTAGCCATTCCAACAGGGAAAATAGAATGTCACTATGCTTTTAATTTGTATTCCTAATAACTATAAGATGTCAAACATCTTTTGATATGTTTATTTGTCATCTATATATTCTTTTCAAAGTGTCTGCTCAAATCTTTTGCCCATTTTTTAATTGGGTTGTTTGTTTATTATTAAGTTTGGATGGTTCTTTATATATTTGGATACAAGACCTCCATCAGGTCTGTATTTTACAAATATTTTATCCAGTCTGTAGTCTGGTATTTTCGTTTTCTTAACAGTGTCTTCCAAAGAATTTTAATTTGAGGCAAGTCCAATTTGTCAATTTTTTCCCTTTATGGCTTGTATTTATTATGTCATGTATAAAAGTCTTTGCCCAATCTAAGACCACATTTTCTATGTTTTTGTCTATAAGTTTCATAATTTTAGGTTTTATATTTAGGTCTGTGATCATTTTAAATTAATTTCTGTAAATGATGAGAGGTATGAGTTGAGGGTCTGTTTTTTGCATATGAATATAAAATTGAAGTATGGATCTATTTCTAGGATGTCTCATTCTTTTCCATTACCTTGTATGTCTGTCTTTTTGCAGAGAGCACAGTCTTGATTTCTGAAGCTTTACAGTTATTTCTCAAAACTGTTTTGGCTACTCTGGTTTCTCTTCATTTCCCTATATTCTTAAGAATTAGCTTGTTAATTTATAAAAAATAACTATTGGGATTCCATTTAAGCTACAGAACAATTTGGGATTAGTTGACTCTTAACGTATTGGGTCTAATAATCCATGAAGTCCATATTATCCCTCTATTTGCTTAATTTTTCTGATTTCTTTCGTTTTGTAGTTTTCAGCATGCAGATCCTGAACATATGTTGTTACCTATATACCACGGTATATACCTGTATACCTATATACCACGGTATTTTGTGTTTTGGGTGTTATTGGGTGTTTTGGGTGTTATACTTTTTAACATTTTTTTCAATTAACAATTATTCCATTGCTAGTACAGAGAAATACTAACCCTGTACCTTGTGACCTCGTTAAACTCACTTATTAGTTCTGGTAGCTACTGTGTAGATTTTTTTGAGAGTTTCTGTGTAAGAAATAATTTCATTTGCAAACAGACATAGTATTATTTCTTCCTTTCCAATCTAATGTCTATTCTTCCTTTTCTTGCCTTACTTCACTGGCTAGGACCTCCAGTATGATGTGTAAGAGGAGCAACAAGCGGTCATCCCTGCCTTGTTTCCAATTTTAGGGGAAAAGTATGGTCTCACCATTAAGTATGATGTTAGTTACAGTTTTTCACAGAAGTCCTTTATCAGGGTGAGGAAGTTCCCTTCTAACGCTAATTTTCCCAGAGCTTTTATCATGAGTAGATGCTGGATTTTGTCAAATATTTTGTCTGTATCTATTGAGATGATTATATAGTCCTTCTCCTTTATTCTGCTAATTTGGTGAATTATGTTGGTTTATTTCCTAAATAAACCAGCCTGATATTCCTGGGATAAACCTTAGTTTGTCCTACCAAATTGTCCTTTTAATATACTGTTGGATTCAACTTGCTAACAGTTTGTAAGGATTTTTACATTTACTTTCATGAGGGATATTGGTCTTTAGTTGTCTTTTCTTATAGTATCAATAAGCTGGTAAGTGTTCTTTCTTGTTTTTTTCAGAAAGAACAGGATTGACAGTATTCCTTTCTTAAGTGTTTGCTAGAATTCCCAGCAAAGCCATCTGGGAATTTAATTTTTTAGTAAACATAGAACTACTCAGATTCTCTATTTCTTCTTGTATTGGTTTTGGAAATGTCTTTTAAAAAATATATCCATTTTATCTAAGCTATCTAACTTATTGGCACAAAAGTATTCAGGGACACCTGGGTGGCTCAGTCAGTTGAGTGTCCAGCTCTTGATTTTAGCTCAGCTCAAGATCTCATGGTTTGGGGATCAAGCCTCACATCAGGCTCTGCCTCTTTCCCACTCACACATTCTCTATCAAAATAAATAAATATTTTTTGGGGCGCCTGGGTGGCGTAGTCGGTTAAGCGTCCGACTTCAGCCAGGTCACGATCTCGCGGTCCGGGAGTTCCAGCCCCGCGTCGGGCTCTGTGCTGATGATGGCTCAGAGCCTGGAGCCTGTTTCCGATTCTGTGTCTCCCTCTCTCTCTGCCCCTCCCCCGTTCATGCTCTGTCTCTCTCTGTCCCAAAAATAAATAAACGTTGAAAAAAAAATTTTTTTTTAAAAATAAATAAATATTTTTTAAAAAAGGTATTCCCAATTTTTATTTATTGTCCTCTTAATTTCTGTAAGGTCCACAGTAGTATCCCTTACCTTACTAAATTTTTTGTTACTATTTTCTTTTCAGTGAATTCTCTTTAAGATACTTTTAAACATAGGGGCGCCTGGGTGGTGCAGTCGGTTGGGCGTCCGACTTCGGCCAGGTCACGATCTCGTGGTCCGTGAGTTCGAGCCCTGTGTCAGGCTCTGGGCTGATGGCTCAGAGCCTGGAGCCTGTTTCCGATTCTGTGTCTCCCTCTCTCTCTGCCCCTCCCCCGTTCATGCTCTGTCTCTCTCTGTCCCAAAAATAAATAAACGTTGAAAAAAAAAATTTAAAAAAAAGATACTTTTAAACATAAAATCAGTCATTTATAAATCATGGTAATTTTATAACCTTTATAAAAAAGCATATCTCACTTCACTCTCCTGCCTAATTATACTAATAGGCCTAGCCCTTCAAGATCAATATTAAATACAATTGTGATACTTCTATATATTACCAACAAACATGAGGTGGCCTTTTGACATACACTTTTTAAAACTGAGTTAAAGAAATAACCATCTACTTCTTTTATCTGGAGCAGGGATTGACAAACTATGGACCCAGGCTAAATCTGGCCTACCACCTGTTTTTGTAACACACTTTTTTTGAAACACACTCATTTATTTATATATTGTCTGTAGTTACTTTCACCTTACGATGGCAGAATTGAGTAGATGTGACAGAAATCAGACAGCCCATGAAGCCTAAAATATTTACCCCCTGGCCCTTTACAACAGTTTTGCTAACCCCCTAATTTAGAGGATTCTTCTTTTAATCAAGAATGGATGCTAGATTTTATCAAACATCTTCTTGGGTAAGTGTTATAATGAATTTACATTTTCCTCTTTAACCTATTTATATGGCAAATTATATTGAGATTCCTAATTGCACCATCCCTGCATCCTGGAATGAATGCACCAAGGTGTTTTTTTTTTTCTTTTTTTTTTTTAATGTTTATTTTGAGAGAGAGAGCATGTGTGAGTGGGGCTGGGGGCAGAGACAGAGGGAGAGACAGAATCCCAAACAGGTTGTCTGCACACAGCCCGACACAGGGCTTGATTCTCTAGAACTATGAGATCATGACCTGAGCCAAAATCAAGAGTTGGACACTTAACCCACTGAGTCACCCAGGTACCCCAGTCAAGTTGTTTTATATCTGGGATTCTTCTGATACATGTAACAGGAATTTTCTTATCAGTAATACTTATAAGTGAGATTGGTCTAACAGTTCTCTTCCCAATATCTGCTAGCCTTGTAAAAAAGAACTAAAGAAATCTGCTTTTGAAGTATTTCCTGATTATCCTTAACAAATACGGTATCTGTTCCTCTGAATGCTCAGTGTTCTTCAAGCAACTGTTACTGAACTTAATCATATCTGAACTATGTTAAAGGAATTTAACTTCAATTCCCCTTCTACTGCCTCAGTATAAAAAGGAAAACAATGCTAAAAGGCTGTAACATATTTTCATATACTGCTCTAGAAGCTGGGAGTGTTTTATACTAGACTGAATATTTACTAATGCTTCTAATGCTTTTTTTTTTTTTCTCCTGAGTCTGCTATGTGTGTATGTATGGTGAATATGTAATACTTAATGTAATTTCTTAAAAATTAAACTATTAAAATGTAATTTCTTTAGGAATCACATACCAAGGTTAATTTTATAGACACACTATTTTAAAAGAAAAGGTGAATCTTAACTAATGCAGCTAAAGGGAAATACAGTTTATAGAATACATTATTTCACACACAAAAATTACTAATAAAGTATGCTCTGGATAATTCTAGACTTATTCTATAATTATATAGCTACATGACTTTTGGACAAGTTATTTAATCTGTATGGACCTGAACTGAATCTCATCGTCTATGAAATGATGAATTTGATGACTCCTAGAGTCCCTTTCAGCAGTAAGATTCTAAGAATCTAAGATAACTAATTTATTTTTTATATTAAATCTCACAAGGTTCTCAAACAAGTGCCTAATCCTTTTTAATAAAGAAAAAATAGGTAAGTTTGATATGATGTAATAGCTTTATTAGCCTCATGTTTATCTTTGTAAATTTGTCCAGTTTTCATTGGATGTATTTGTTCTGCAAAATTGTCTAAGGCCATAATTATCACACAACATACATATTTTAAAAGAATAATATAGGTGTGCCTGCGTGGCTCAGCTGGTTAAGTGTCCAACTCTTGATTTCAGCTCAGGTCATGATCTCAGTTTGTGAGTTTGAGCCCTGCATTGGGCTCTGTGCTGACAGCATGGAGCCTGCTTAGGATTCTCTCTCTCCCTTTCCCTATGTCATTCTTTCTCTTTCTCTCTCTCTCCCTCAAAATAAATAAATGAACTTAAAAAATTTTTTAAATAAAGAATTTTTTAAAAATTAAAATAAAATAGGAATATAACTTTAAAAAAAATGGTAAGGGGAGGCTTTGAATAAGACCCATTATCCCTTGTTGAGTCTCGAAAAGACTTTAAAAAGTTACCTCTGTTTTTGGAAGACATCTTCCTTCCTGCTGATTTCAATGTTTCTTTATTTCTTTTTTTCCTAGTTGCTTTGATCTGTCCTTGACCAGATGCAGAATCAGAGTCAGAAGAGTCAAGTTTGACTTGACGGTGCCTCCTTGACTTGGATGCCTTGAGAGTGAGAAATCCAATTAACCACAATGAATCACAAAATGAATCCAACTGATGGATAATTTAGGGAAGAAGCATATACAATCAAAGAGGAGGAAAAATAAAAATCATAAAGTACTTTACCATAATGCTGGCTTAACACTTGTTGCATATATATACTCTTTTATCTTTACAATAGGAAAGCCTCTCTGGACTGTCATCAGCAACTACTCAAACTGGGTGAAAAATGTAGTTGTTGGGTTAAAATGTAGTTGTAGTTGCATGGCTGGGAAACAGGTGTAAAGGATGAGTACTCTTTCTTACTAATAACCTATTTTTCCTTTCTTCTAATAACATTTATGTTCCCTAGTTACCACCATATGTTTTGAGTGGAACTACTTTATGCCTGGTTCCAGGTATGTGCCGCTGACCTTGTCAAAAGTTTCACATTCCCATGGCCACTGATTTTGGGCATGTGATCTCTATCATGGCCAGAATAACTCCATTTTAGAGTTCTAGTTAACTCTCAGGAAGGAAAATTCTCCCTTTCTATTGAACCTAAAGCTGGGACCACGGCAAAGAGGGCTGTCAGGAAGAACACTTGAAGAGAGTAAAAGCAACACAGCAGGTAAGAAATGGAGGGACGGTGCAAGGACATTTTAGTTTCATCAGTCAATGAATTCCCTTACTTGCTTAAGCAGAGTTCTCACAGTTTTCAGTTAATGCCATATATGCAGTGCAGGTATTAACAATTGTTTAAAAACTATCATGCATTATATGTTAATTGTGTCTCAATAAAGAAAAAATCTGCAGCTATGCTATGACACTCTATTAACACTTTATGGGAATTATAATGTAATTCTTTAATAACTTTTAAAAAGTATTTCATAATGTCTAAAGATACACATTAAATATCAATTGACACTATATTATACGGAAACAGTTCTGGTTTAAAACAATTTGGATTAATTAATTTGTTGTTCTTTGTTCAACAATATTTTGTACTCAATTTACTGTGAGATACCTATATGTAACGCTTAACAAATCTACAGTCACTTTTAACTTTTTTTATTCCTTTTCATTTCTACAACTAGTAAAATGATAGTAATTTCCCACAGAATACAGACATTCTTGGATTCATGAAAAAAAAAAAACAGGGAAAAATATGGGACTGAGCACATAAGTTTATCAGTGCTCTCTCCTAAAATGCCACTAACATGAAAGTAAGAAGCTAAAAATGAATAAATTCACAAAACAGAGCTAACAGAAAACAATGCAGCTGCTAAAAAAATTTTAGCAGTAGAAACAGTGAGTGGTAGCTGATTGAAGTGAATGAAGAAATTTGAAATCTAATTGTCTATATTGAGGAAGTTACTAGAAAGCAAGCTGACCCAAGTGGATCAGGAATTATTCATCAGAAATGGGACAACAAAGGGGAGCCTGGGTGGCTCAGTTGGTTAAGTGTCTGACTTTGGCTCAGGTCATGATCTCACAGTTCATGAGTTGAAGCCTTGCATCAGGCTCTATGCTGACAGCTTAGAGCCTGGAGCCTGCTTTGCATTCTGTGTCTCCCTCTCTTTCTGCCCCTCCCCTACTCACACTTTGTGTCCCTCTCTCTCTCAAAACTAAATAAACATTAAAAAAAAAAAAAAAAAAAGAAATAGGACAACAAAAATGGCAGATAGGCTGAAAATCTACAGAAGTAATTGTGTCTTATTTCCCAACCTCAAAACTCAACAACTGACCTCCTTCAGAAAACAGGAGGCTTGCTCTCTGGAGAGGCTAAGCTGCAGGGTTGAGGAATGGTGTAACAGAAGAAGGGGACAGAGTCTCTCACTGACAACCCAGGAGTTAGGTGAAATCTGCATAAGGAACGGTAAGCCTCTTGAGGGACTCTCTCTGTAGGCCCCCAAAATATTGGCAGCCTGGTTTCTTTACCTCTCCTTCCCGCAGACAAGCTGTCTGGTAAAAATGACCAGATCCAAGGAAAAGAAATACTGAGGCTAAAAGTTGTAGCTCTATATGACCACTCTTAAATATGATCTAAGGCTCTTCAAACATTTCAACAAAGCCACCAAAATGAAAGAGATCAAAATAAACAAAAATAGGAACTCTAGGGAGAAAGGAGGAAACTTCAAAACACTGTAATATCCTCAAACAGATAAAAGATAAAGATAGTGCCTCCAGAAAAAAAAATTTTTTTAAGTAAGAAAAGATTCAGAGAAGAAAAAAAAATCTTAGCAATAAAAAAAGGTCAGCAGAAATAAACAATTCAAATAATGGTTCAGAAGACAAAGTTTAGACAGACTTCCTGAAAACAGGGATTGAAAACAGAAAACAAAAATAAGAAAATGAAAATTCAAGAGAAAAAGCAAGAATGCAGCAAAAATACTATCAAAGAAACAATATAAAAAACTCCTCATAACTGAAGCCTATCAGATTGAAAGGAGCCTGCCCTGAAAGCCAAGGGCAGTGATGGAAAAAAAAAGACCCACACCAAGTTACATTATCATGAAATTTCAAAACTCCAGGGATAGAAAGTCCTAAAACCTTCCATGATCAAGAATATCAAAAGCTGGAAGACAATAACAAACAACAGTGTCAAAATTCCAAGTAAACACCAGAAAAGATAAAGAGAAAAAGTTAAAGATGGATTAGGAATTCTGGGGTGGAAGTCATGGAGTAGGAGACTGCTGGGTTATATGAGCTCTGTAGTAGTATTAGACTTTTTAAACTACATACTTGTATTGTGGCGCCTGGGTGGCTCAGTTGGTTAAGCGTCCGAAGTTGGCTCAGGTCATGATCTCACAGTTCATGAGTTGGAGCCCCACATAGTGCTCTGTGCTGACAGCTCAGAGCCTGGAGCCTGCTTTGGATTCTGTGTCTCCCTCTCTCTCTGCCTCTTCCCTGCTTGCACTCTGTCTCTCTCTCTCTCTCTCTCAAAAATAAATGTTAAGGGGTGAGAGGGGAAGATGGCGGCATAGGAGGACGCTGGGCTCACCACGTCATGCTGATCACCCAGATTCCACCTACACCTGCCTAAATAACCCAGAAAACCACCAAAAGACTAGCAGAATCGATTCTCTGGAGGCAAGCGCAGAAAAGAGGCCCATGGAAGAGGGTAGGGAGGGCAGAGAGGTGGTGCGCACTACATGGACTGGTGGGAGGGAGCCGGGGAGGAGGGGCGTCCTGCCAGCCAAACAGAGCCCCCGAGTCTGGCTTGCAAAAGCGGAGGGGCTGGAGGGAGTGCGTTCTGACAGCAAGCGGGACTTGACATCTGGAAGGTTATAAGTTAACAGCTCTGCTCGGAGAGCGGGAAGGCTAGAGGACAACGGGAGGGAGAGTTGTTGAGCCCCTGACAACAGAGCTCAGCTTGGCGGGGAACAAAGGCACTCACCAGCGCCATCTCCCTCACCCATCCCCCAGCCAAAATCCCAAAGGGAACCAGTTCCTGCCAGGGAACTTGCTTGCACCACGCGAACACCCAACGCTGTGCTTCTGCAGATCCATCCCTCCCGCGGTGGGTCTGACTCCCTCCTGGTGCTGCAGGGCCCCTCCCAAAGTGGATCACCGAAGGATAAGTGAGCTGAGCCTGCCCCTCCTGCCCCTGTGCACCTTGCCGATCCACCCCAGCTAATACGCCAGATCCCCAGCACCACAAGCCTGGCAGTGTGCAAGTAGCCCAGATGGGCCACGCCACCCCTCAGTGAATCCCGCCCCTAGGAGAGGGGAAGAGAAGGCACACACCAGTCTGACTGTGGCCCCAGCGGTGGGCTGGGGGCAGACATCAGGTCTGACTGCCGGCCCCACCCACCACGCAAGTTATTCAAGACAGCACAGGGGAAGTGCCCCGTAGTTCCGCACCACTCCAGGAACTATCCAAAGTGATGAAACAGAAGAATTCCCCTCAAAAGAAACTCCAGGAAATAGCGACAGCTAATGAACTGATCAAAAACGATTTAAACAACAAAGTGAATTTAGAATAATAGTCATAAAATTAATCACTGGGTTTGAAAACAGTATAGAGTAGAGCAGAGAATCTATTGCTACAGAGATCAAGGGACTAAGGAACAGTCAGGAGGGGCTAAAAAATGCTATAAATGAACTGCAAAATAAAATAGAGACAACCACGGCTCAGATTGAAGAGGCAGAGGAGAGAATAGGTGAACTAGAAGATAAAATTATGGAAAAAGAGGAAGCTGAGAAAGAGATTAAAAAATCCAGGAGTATGAGGGGAAAATTAGAGAACTAAGTGATGCACTAAAGAGAAATAATATACACATAATTGGTATTCCAGAGGAGGAAGAGAGAGGGAAAGGTGCTGAAGGGGTACTTGAAGAAATAATAGCTGAGAACTTTCCTGATCTGGGGAAGGAAAAAGGCATTGAAATCCATGAGCCACAGAGAACTCCCTTCAGACGTAACTTGAATCGATCTTCTGCATGACATATCATAGTGAAACTGGCAAAATACAAGGATAAAGAGAAAATTCTGAAAGCAGCTAGGGATAAACGTGCTCTAATATATAAAGGGAGACCGATAAGACTCGTGACAGATCTCTCTACTGAAACTTGGAAGGCCAGAAAGGAATGGCAGGAGATCTTCAATGTGATGAACAGAAAAAATATGCAGCCGAGAATCCTTTATCCAGCAAGTCTGTCATTTAGAATAGAAGGAGAGATAAAGGTCTTCCCAAACAAACAAAAACTGAAGGAATTCGTCACCACTAAACCAGCCCTACAAGAGATCCTAAGGGGGATCCTGTGAGACAAAACACCAGAGACATCGCTACAAGCATGAAACCTACAGACATCACAATGACTCTAAACCCATATCTTTCTACAATAACACTGAACGTAAATGGACTAAATGTGCCAACCAAAAGACATAGGGTATCAGAATGAATAAAAAACAAGACCCATCCATTTGCTGTCTACAAGAGACTCATTTTAGACCTGAGGACACCTTCAGATTGAAAGTGAGGGGATGGAGAACTATTTATCATGCTACTGGAAGTCAAAAGAGCTGGAGTAGCCATACTTGTATCAGACAAACTAGACTTTAAAGGCTGTAACACGAGATGAAGAAGGGCATTATATAATAATTACAGGGTCTATCCATCAGGAAGAGCTAACAATTATAAATGTCTATGTGCCAAATACAGGAGCCCCCAAATATATAAAACAACAACTCACAAACATAAGCAACCTTATTGATAAGAATGTGGTAATTGCAGGGGACTTTAACACTTCACTTACAGAAATGGATAGATCATCTAGACACACGGTCAATAAAGAAACAAGGGCCCTGAATGATACATTGGATCAGATGGACTTGACAGATATATTTAGAACTCTGCATCCCAAAGCCAACAGAATATACTTTCTTCTCGAGTGTACATGGAACATTCTCCAAGATAGATCACATACTGGGTCACAAAACAGCCCTTCATAAGTATACAAGAATTGAGATCATACCATGCATACTTTCAGACCACAATGCTATGAAGCTTGAAATCAACCACAGGAAAAAGCCTGGAAAACCTCCAAAAGCATGGAGGTTAAAGAACACCCTACTAAAGAATGAATGGGTCCGCCAGGCAATTAGAGAAGAAATTTAAAAATATATGGAAACAAACGAAAATGAAAATACAACAATCCAAACGCTTTGGGACGCAGCGAAGGCAGTCCTGAGAGGAAAATACATGGCAATCCAGACCTATCTCAAGAAACAAGAAAAATCCCAAATACAAAATCTAACAGCACACCTAAAGGAACTAGAAGCAGAACAGCAAAGACAACCTAAACCCAGCAGAAGAAGAGAAATAATAAAGATCAGAGCAGAAATAAACAATACAGAATCTGAAAAAACTGTAGAGCAGATCAACGAAACCAAGAATTGGTTTTTTGAAAAAATAAACAAAACTGATAAACCTCTAGCCAGGTTTCTCAAAAAGAAAAGGGAGATGACCCAAATAGATAAAATCATGAATGAAAATGGAATTATTACAACCAATCCCTCAGAGATACAAGCAATTATCAGGGAATACTATGAAAAATTGTATGCCAACAAACTGGACAACCTGGAAGAAATGGAAAAATTCCTAAACATTCACACACTTCCAAAACTCAATCAGGAGGAAATAGAAAGCTTGAACAGACCCATAACCAGCGAAGAAATTGAATCAATTATCAAAAATCTCCCAACAAATAAGAGTCCAGGACCAGATGGCTTCCCAGGGGAGTTCTACCAGACGTTTAAAGCAGAGATAATACCTATCCTTCTCAAGCTATTCCAAAAAATAGAAAGGGAAGGAAAACTTCCAGACTCATTCTATGAAGCCAGTATTACTTTGATTCCTAAACCAGACAGAGACCCAGTAAAAAAAGAGAACTACAGGCCAATATCCCTGATGAATATGGATGCAAAAATTCTCAGTAAGATACTAGCAAATCGAATTCAACAGCATATAAAAAGAATTATTCACCATGATCAAGTGGGATTCATTCCTGGGATGCAGGGCTGCTTCAACATTTGCAAATCAATCAATGTGATACATCACATTAATAAAAGAAAAGATAAGAACCATATGATCCTGTCAATGGATGCAGAAAAGGCCTTTGACAAAATTCAGCAACCTTTCTTAATAAAAACCCTCGAGAAAGTCAGGATAGAAGGAACATATTTAAGATCATAAAAGCTATTTATGAAAAGCCCACAGCTAACATCATCCTCAATGGGGAAAAACTGAGAGCTTTTTCCCTGAGACCAGGAACACGACAGGGGTGTCCACTCTCACCACTGTTGTTTAACATAGTGTTGGAAGTTCTAGCATCAGAAATCAGACAACAAAAGGAAATCAAAGGCATCAAAATTGGCAAAGATGAAGTTAAACTTTCACTTTTTGCAGATGACATGATATTATACATGGAAAATCCGATAGACTCCACCAAAAGTCTGCTAGAACTGATACAGGAATTCAGCAAAGTTGCAGGATACAAAATCAATGTACAGAAATCAGTTGCATTCTTATACACTAATAATGAAGCAACAGAAAGACAAATAAAGAAACTGATCCCATTCACAATTGCACCAAGAAGCATAAAATACCTAGGGATAAATCTAACCAAAGATGTAAAAGATCTGTATGCTGAAAACTATAGAAAGCTTATGAAGGAAATTGAAGAAGATATAAAGAAATGGAAAAACATTCTGTGCTCATGGATTCGAAGAATAAATACTGTCAAAATGTCAATACTACCCAAAGCCATCTACACATTCAATGCAATCCCAATCAAAATTGCACCAGCATTCTTCTCGAAGCTAGAACAAGCAATCCTAAAATTCATATGGAACCACAAAAGGCCCCGAATAGCCAAAGGAATTTTGAAGAAGAAGACCAAAGCAGGAGGCATCACAATCCCAGACTTTAGCCTCTACTACAAAGCTGTCATCATCAAGACAGCATGGTATTGGCACAAAAACAGACACATAGACCAATGGAATAGAATAGAAACCCCTGAAGTAGACCTACAAACGTATGGCCAACTCATCTTTGACAAAGCAGGAAAGGACATCCAATGGAAAAAAGACAGTCTCTTTAACAAATGGTGCTGGGAGAACTGGACAGCAACATGCAGAAGGTTGAAACTAGACCACTTTCTCACACCATTCACAAAAATAAACTCAAAATGGATAAAGGACCTGAATGTGAGACAGGAAACCATCAAAACCCTAGAGGAGAAAGCAGGAAAAGACCTCTCTAACCTCAGTCGTAGCAATTTCTTACTTGACACATCCCCAAAGACAAGGGAATTAAAAGCAAAAATGAACTACTGGGACCTCATGAAGATAAAAAGCTTCGGCACAGCAAAGAAAACAGCCAACAAAACTAAAAGGCAACCAATGGAATGGGAAAAGATATTTGCAAATGACATATGGGACAAAGGGCTAGGATCCAAAATCTATAAAGAGCTCACCAAACTCCACACCCGAAAAACAAATAACCCAGTGAAGAAATGGGCAGAAAACATGAATAGACACTTCTCTAAAGAAGACATCCGGATGGCCAACAGGCACATGAAAAGATGCTCAATGTCACTCCTCATCAGGGAAATACAAATCAAAACCACACTCAGATATCACCTCACGCCAGTCAGAGTGGCCAAAATGAACAAATCAGGAGACTACAGATGCTGGAGAGGATGTGGAGAAATGGGAACCCTCTTGCACTATTGGTGGGAATACAAATTGGTGCAGCCACTCTGGAAAACAGTGTGGAGGTTCCTCAGAAAATTAAAAATAGACCTACCCTATGACCCAGCAATAGCACTGCTAGGAATTTACCCAAGGGATACAGGAGTACTGATGCATAGGGGCCCTTGTACCCCAATGTTTATAGCAGCACTCTCAACAATAGCCAAATTATGGAAAGAGCCTAAATGTCCATCAACTGATGAATGGATAAAGAAATTGTGGTTTATATACACAATGGAGTACTACGTGGCAATGAGAAAAAATGAAATATGGCCCTTTGTAGCAACGTGGATGGAACTGGAGAGTGTTATGCTAAGTGAACTAAGCCATACTGAGAAAGACAGATACCATATGGTTTCACTCTTATGTGGATCTTGAGAAACTTAACAGAATCCCATGGGGGAGGGGAAGGAAAAAAAAAAAAAGAGGTTAGAGTGGGAGAGAGCCAAAGCATAAGAGACTGTTAAAAACTGAGAACAAACTGAGGGTTGATGAGGGGTGGGAGGGAGGGGAGGGTGGGTGATGGGTATTGAGGAGGGCACCTTTTGGGATGAGCACTGGGTATTGTGTGGAAACCAATTTGACAATAAATTTCATATACTGAAAAAATAAAAACTAAAAAAATAAATATTAAAAAAAAAAAAAGAAAGAAAGAAAGAAAGAAAGAAAGAACGAACTTACCTGAACAACAACTGAAAAGGCCTTTGATTTTATTCTCGCTAAGGATTCTGCCCTTTCACATCTCTGGATAAAAAATAAACAGGAAGGAGAAAAAGTTAAAACACATAAACATTAAAAGAAATTATGAATGCCCAGGTATTTGATATCAGAAATAAGACTGGAGATAGAAGGTACGGTAAAAAGAAATTAACATTTTTTGGACACATATTGACCAAAGACATATAAACACACACAACATTCTCATAGCAGGTCCACAATACCATCTCCATAGCTTCTGACTGTTGAAATTCAGGATTTAAGGAAGATTATATGAATGAAAGCCTTGGTGATCAGGCCACTCCCTCCTCATCTGCCTCCTCTTCTGCCTATGCCCCAAAATGACTCCTGTCTCATCCACGAAGATGGATGAAAACCCTGGAGGCAGGAAGCAATAAACAGTAGCTAGATCTCCACACTGGCTGAAAGTAGGACAGGAAGTAAGAAAAGACATATTTCAAAAACCCTACTCTGCCTGTGTAAGGACTAAGAGCACCCTCCACCATCATTCTCCCCTTTCCCTGCAAAAACTCTTAACATCCTCACTCCCAATTTACACTTGTTGTGGTCTTCCACAAGGTTTCCAGGAAAAAAACAGACTAACTTTTCATAGAGCCGATGTTTCAGGATTGTCTGAGATAATTATTTTAATACCAAGGGTCATAATACCTGTACACAGAATCACTTGTATACATAATACTTGTATACAGAACCACACAGAAAATGAAAACAAACTAACCAAACTATTGCCCTGCAAACAATCAGATAGTGAATTTCTCTGACCTCTGATTCTTGTGAATTTCCTTCTCTCTTTTCTTCTCCATCTTTAACTTTTGATTTTAAGGATGGATTCTGGAAGAGCACAAAAGTTATATATACACATTTACAATTCAAATTAACTAAAAATCAATTGCAAATAATTTCAGAGCAATGAGAATCATTTATTTTTTTAATGACTGCAAAACTAAAAGATCATTTCACCTTATTACTGCACGGTTCACCACCTGACATTAAGTTAAGATCAAGGTTAGGTTTCAGAATAGTTCTAAAAATCATCAATAAAATGCCTAAATCCTCCTAACTAAGGAAGGAAAACATGCATTTCACATAGTAGTAAGAAAATTGGTTTATTCTCCTTTCCTTCAGGTATTCAGAGGTCTTAGTAATGCTAACTAGAGAGTTTACTCAAAGAGGGTGCTATAAAAAAAAGTAGTATAAAAAAAGGGCAATAAGAGAGTACTCCGATAGATTTTTACATTGATTGCCTAGGTCATTTGTGTAACCCATTTGTAACACTCGAAGTATTCAAACATTCTAAACTGTGCTGTCTCTCACTAATAAATGTGGGTAGAGGAAGCAAACTGTTTCCTTCTTCTCAAGACTGTCATCTCATCACTTTCTTTGTTTATCTTTTCTAAAATTAAGTTTTGAGCCAAATCCCTTTATATAATGAAAAGCCAAAAACTGGCAACCAATCTTTCTGAAAGACAATATATAAAATAATAATTCCCATCTAGCATTTATGAAAACACTAATACATTATCAGACACATAATAAGTCATCAGAAATTGCTTATGTTTTACTTTTATTTTTTCCTAAAAGTATTTACTAAAATAAGATGGAGTGGTGATTTCAAAGCTAAATTCAGCAAGGCTGGCCATGAGGTTTCCAGGGTAAAAAGTTTCTCTAGGTGAAAAGGTTACTGTGGAATGTGGGCAGCTCCAGCGTCAGTATCTGGATCAGAAAACTAAACTGAAAATCTGTAAAACTGTGTAAAACTAAACTGTGCTGATGAGATCTGTAAATGGATAAATTGAGGCAGGCAGAGCATGCCCTCTCACAATGGAAGAAGCCACCACTCAGGTCTAGCAGTCTGTTGCCATGCACAAAAGTGGGACCACTATTACAAACCACTGATTTTTAACAGAAGCTGGATGTCTGGAATTTTAACTGAAGTCCACAAATATTTAAGTGCCAGTAATTATTTTGACATTTTAAAACAATTTTAGGATCAACACTGTGTCAAACAAACCACACGTGTGTGTAGGATTTGGCCCAAAGATCGCCAGTGTGCAACCTCTAGAAAATGCTAAATTATAAAGATTGGAATAAATCTATGGTATACCAAGATTACTTATTCCTCTAAAGTTAGATAGATATTATATATAATGTATGTTATTTAATACATATTATAGAATTATTATTAATAATTGTGTAAATATATATATAATGACATACAAAATCTGTTTGTAAGGTTAAATAGCATTACATAGCTGATAACTGGCAAAGCCAGACCTAGAAAAGTAAAGCTCTCGAAATCTTAACTCCAGGAGAATGTAGCCACTCAACGAAACTGCCTCTCAACCTCATCATCCCGGTCTAGCCATTAGTGTAGAATGCAAATACAACAGTGATATATTAAACAAGCAGTCACATACCTTTCTGTCTTTGTGCCACTGCTGATGCTCTAAAACTATGTTCTTAATATTGTCAAAAAAATCATCCTTTATCAAGCTGAGGGCTTTGTCTGGATTGGATTTATCACCTGAAATTATATGTTTCATGTTCTGATAATGATCATGAACATTGAGCATTTCCTAAAAGTGAAAAGATGAATCTTTCAGTTCAATTTTTGAGGAGACACTTAAAGGCAAAACCAACACAAAATAAAATGACACTCCCAAGTGACTAAGTTGATAAAGAATAATAAGCTACAGTATATTGAAAACAATATAATCATACAACCCAAATAATACAACTTTATTAATGGTCTCCACAGAGATCCACCAATCTTCACAAACCTCAAAGCCTCTGTGCCTGTCCCCATAAGCTCCATCATTACTTCACTAGTAAGATCCACGATTAAAAGAAATAGAAGGCAATTTATGGCAACATTTGAGGCATCACTTAGACCTTCTTCCCCAGAAACCTCCGGCCAGTTGGGCAGGTCTATGGGGTAAGGGAAAGATAGCACATTACAGGTAGACTTCAGAAATCAGATAAAGCCAGTATTGAGACTTGGCTCAAAGAGCAGCAGAGAACGACTGACACTCCCGTCACAGACGACCACTGCAACACCCGAGTCATCCCCAAGTTAGGCTACTCAATTCATTTCCAGTAGGTTTTGATGGCATTGACAGGGATCTGTTCAAACAATCACGAGCTGCTCGGCAGTGCTGAGTGCTCACTCATGCAGGACCTTCAAAGGAGAACACTGTCCAGACATGGGGAGCCCCAAACTTTGTACAGCTTGCAGTGTGCTGAATTCCATTATTTTACTACATGCAATAAAATACAGAGGAAAGACCACTAGCTGGACCCGGTTTTGAGGCTGAGTTCTGTCATTTGCTAGACTGTGACCTTGAGCAAATCCCTCAATCTGAGAATCACATTCCACATTTGTACAAAATTAAGTGATGCCATCTAGCCCACTATAAACTATATTAAGTGAGCTTATACAAGTGGGCATGTTCTATAAAATGTAAAGCAACATACAAAGTTAAAGGATTAAGAAATAAAAGAAAGTACATGCACCTTGGAGCCTTATAGGCTTGGACATTCAAATCCAGTGTCTGTACCTAACTGTACCCTACTTTATGCAAATTACTTACCTTCTCTGAACCTCAGTTTCCTTGTTTTTGAAATCAGGAAAATACCACCTCCTTTGCAGGGTTACTATGATCATTAGTGAGATAACAGACATAAAACACCTAACAGTTCCTGCTGAACATGCAACACATGATAGCTACTACTGTATTATAATTGCAGAAGTAAAGAAACAAAGAAATGACTGGCTTAAGGTCATATATAAGTAACAGAGTTATAATTCAAAATCAAAAGTTTCTTTTTCCCCATATACTTTTTTTTTTTTTAATCCCAGTATAGTAAACATACAGTGTTATATTAGTTTTAGGTATACAACACCGTGACTCAACAAAAGTCAGAAGTTCTGATTCAATGTCCTAGTCTCTTCATTTTATTATGCATCCTTAACCACAAAGCTAGAACTAATGAGTAGCTGAATCATGACCCAAATTCAGGTCTGCTGACATGTAGGCTTAATAGCATTTGCAGGCAGGAGAAGCAACGTAGGGAAGTATTAAATGTAAGGATTATTATGAGAGCAGGTGAAAGACTGCACAAGGACAGGGTGAACAGAGTCAACAGAGGGAAAAGGCTCTTAAAGCAGGTCTGTGGTAAGTGAAAGACCCTACAAAAAATCACGATGACTTCACATAGAAGCTTCTAGGATTAGGCATTCCATAGTTTGGCCCTTTGGACCCTTCTCCCCAATCACCCTAAAAGGATATGCCTTTGTTCACCCCAGCTCTGTTCTCTAAAATCTGTCAGGGGCACCTGGGTGGCTCAGTCGGTTAAGCATCCAATTCTTGATTTCAGCTCAGGTCATGGTCTCATGGTCATGAGATCAAGCCCCACATAGGGCTCCATGCTGAGTGTGGCACTGGCTTGGGATTCTCTCCTTCCCTCTCTCTCTGCCCTTACCCTGCTCGTTCTCTCTCTCAAAATAAAAATAAACTTAAAAAAATAAAATATAAAATCTTCCATACCTGTTTGCTGACATAGACAATATTTTCAAACAAAGGAACCTCTATTTCAACACTTTCAGAACCTTTAATTCTTAAAAGAACATAAAATCAAAAACCATGTTTAAGAAGGTATGTTGACAAAAAATTAACTTTCTACCACCATATCAGTCCACAACCAAAAATGGGTTTTGTTTCAACCTCAGGGCAGTGCTATTCCATGCATGTAAAATTCTGGGAGTCTCACTACTTATTCATGTGAAAGATGATTTTTCTCAATACTGACAACTCAAATAAAATACCAAAATACATTAGATGGTAAAGCTGCTTTAAGACTATGCCTCTTATCCATAAATCTTGATTTCATATTTTTGTTTTATCAGCTTTATTGTTTTCAGTGGCTTTTAAAATAAGCATTATAAAAAGCAACTTAAGAAATAAATACATAGGGGCGCCTGGGTGGCTCAGTCGGTTAAGCGTCCGACTTCAGCTCAGGTCACGATCTCGCAGTCTGTGGGTTCGAGCCCCGCGTCGGGCTCTGGGCTGATGGCTCAGAGCCTGGAGCCTGCTTCCGATTCTGTGCCTCCCTCTCTCTCTGCCCCTCCCCCGTTCATGCTCTGTCTCTCTCTGTCTCAAAAATAAATAAACGTTAAAAAAAAATTTTTTTTTAAAAAGAAATAAATACATAGTGTTAAAAAATAAAAATTAAGTCACTTTAAATTCTTGTTTTATGACCTATTTAAAATCAAACATAAATGGTGGCTTCAGTATTTGAATCTAAACATCCCAAGTCCAAGGGCAGTCTTCTATATTTTTTGCTTCTCACAGTTTCAAGATTTATTCCATAAATTTTCATATATTTAGAGTGTATTACATCTGATACTTTAGAGAAACAATAAGCATTCTATGATTGGTTAAAATCATTAGAAAAAATTTCAGTATCCCTAGATGAAGGTGTAACTTCTATATATAGTTAACAATAAAACATTTTTTTTTTTTAATTTCAAGAGCATAAAAAACAAATTTACCTCTAACACATCAGAAGTGATAAGTTTCATTACACGATCATTTGGGTCCTTAAATTCTTCTGTAACTTCAGCTCGTTGAATTTTCTTCTTCATTCTATATGATAGCTGTGTGATAATGAATGTCTTTTAAAGGACATTTTTTTAGATAATCCATTTTCCAAAGACTATCAGACTTTTAAAATAACCTTTAAGGGGCACCTGGGTGGTTCAGTCGGTTAAGCATCCAACTTCAGCTCAGGTCATGATCTCACAGTTCATGAGTTTGAGCCCCAAACCAGGTGAGCTTGAGCCCCACTTCAGGGGAGCTTGAGCCCAATTTGGCCAGGCTGACAGTATGGAGCCTGTGTGGGATTCTTTCTCTCTCCCTCTCTCTCTGCCCCTCATTCACTTGTGCCCTCTTTGACAGACAGATAGATAGATAAAATAAAGTATTTAAAAAAATAATAAAATAAAATAGCCTTTAAGATGTCATGCCACATGATTATAAATTCAAATGACAGAGAAGTTACATGATTGGCCAGCTGATGTCAGATCCAGAATTAGGACCTGGTGCTCTTTTAATTTAATATCTCAAGTGTCATAAGACTGAAGAAACATATTTTATTAGTGGACATTTCAATTCTTCACCAACTGACTTTAAAAATTCCTTGGTCTTCTTTCAGTAACCTCTCTGATCTGAATAAAGGAATAAACAAATGGCAAATGCCAAATCTCATTTCCTATTCTAACAATTTGCTTAACAGATGGCATCTAGAAACACATTGTATTTAAAAGCAGAGACTAAATTTTTGTTTGCAAAAAAAAAGTAATCAGAAAGCATTTTCTCCTATTTTAAGACACTGTTCTAATTGTATTGGAAATTATATAATATTCTTTCTACTTTATGGAGACTGAGGTACTTTATGAACAATGAAGTATAATTTCTCATTTTGAAAAACAATCTATTTTAGATAACATACCAATTTGGGCATTGCTGTAAAGTGAAATGCTTTGTCTAGTCGCAGTTTCCTAAAGATATAAGCTGCATCAAAATGTTGTGCATTTATCAAATCTTGCTGAAATTTTAAGACTTCATCCCAATCTTTCAGGGCAACTCTAATCTACAAACAAGAGAGTAAAAAAGTTACTAAAGGTATATCTTTTTCATTAATGTATTTTAATTTTGAAACATTGGCATTCCTGTTTAAATCAGTTTGTTGTAAAAATATTGTACCTGTTTCCTATTTCTGCTGAGGGAAAACAACAAGTATTACCTTTTGTTTTGGTTGACACAATTGGGTGTTATATAATCCATATAGCAGATACAAAGCACCAACTCTGATCTGGAAGGTGTAGGGCGGTAAAAAATATTGCCAAGCCAAAGCTAATGCTTCTTTTGTAAACATGTTCTTTTCTAAATTTCTCATTCTACCACTAGAAAACAAAGAGAAAATATATTATGACTCTAAGTAAACCAGTAATGAACACGAATTAGAAGAGGTATATTCTAGCAGCTACTAGAAACTGGATGGGCATTCCACATCTGATCCTTTCACAATTCAAGCACAAAAACTTACTTTTCTGCTGTGCTTCTTACACTGAGGAATAGGCATGCACTCGGTAAACAGGATGCATCTTCCTAAGGCATCAACTTTACTTGCTGAATAGGGGAGCAAAGGGGGAGGGGCTACAAATTATTCCTGGTTAAGAATTTAAAACATTTTTAAAAATTAAAATAACCATGGTTATATTACAGAATAAAATACAAAAGTTATATGCCTTCTAATATACAACGGAGATTTTCCCCAATACTCTCAGGGATACACTCTACACCTCATTAGTCCTTGAGACACCTAGGTGAAAAAGTTAAAGAACCACAGTACAACATAACCCACACCCTCCTCCCAATTCTGCAGGACAAAGCTCACCAAAGTAAAGAAGGAGCAGGGTAGAAAAGCAGACTTCACTATACTCCCAAAGCCTGGGATCTTCAAATAATAAATACACTAAAAGAATGCAAAATACTTACTGTAGTATTAGCAACCAAAGCAACTGCTAAAGAAACATCACCACTACTCAAGTAGTGTCTACTTTTTTTCTCATTTTACTTTTTCCTCCTTAGCTAAATATACGGAGGTAACCCCCGCAATATTTTCCAATATCTGCTTTACCACCTACTAGCTGTGTGACCACGGAGATTACTTAACCTCATTAAGCCTCAATTTCCCCTTCCATAAAACAAGGATAATTATGTACCTGCTTTTCAAAGTTGTTCTACGGATTAAATACATTAAGCTATAAATGTATGACATTTAGTAGCCATTAAAAAAATTAGTTCCTTTCACTAACTGTACAACAAATAGCTCTCTATCCTCCATCCCCCGCAATGTACAAACTACACAGGTAATTATTACATTGAAACAAAGAGAACTTTTACTTCTGATTCAGGAAAACACAGTCTTAATCACAAGAATTCATTCAGCCAATCATTTAGCTTTTTCAATATTGTGTGTGTTATGCTAATGAATATCAAACTTATCCAGTCACTGTCCTCACAGAGCTCTGTCTAATGGAAGGAAAACTTTAAAGCAATAATAATAATAATAAATGAATATTTACAGGGCAATGAAGGGTACCCTTAACACGTATTAGCTCATTTAACACTCATGACTGCAATAAGAGGTATTCCAGTCTCCATGCTATGGATATGGAAGTTCAGGCAAGTAATTTGCCCGAAGTCAGAGTTACTCTTTGGGCTGTGATTCAAATTCAGGCAGTCCCGCTCTGTAATCTGCTTGCTCTTAACCGCTATACTCTACCACCCTTTGAACTACACGCTGAAAATAACCTGTGCTAAGTCGAGAGATAAAAGAAGCATAATGCTCTGGGGAAAAAACCCAGTATGAACGCCTGACTTACTCTAGAAGGGCAAAGGAAGGCTTCCCTGAAACACTGTTCATTTGAGATTAATCTGAGTTTAGAAAAAGGTGGTCTGGCAGAAGGAACTGGGGGGAAAGCTCCAGGCCCAGTAAAGCCTGAAGAGGACCACAGGCGGCCTGGAGCAAGACAAACCACTGGAGTGGTAAGCAGGGGAAGGACAGGATCGGACTGGCACTCTAGAAAGACAACTGTGGTTGTATGAAAAACGAATTCAGTCGTGCAGCGTTCTGTCTTTGCTTGGGTGTTTGTTTTGTTTTTAAACAAGGGGCTTTAGGAGAACAAGGCTGGAGGAGGGCAAATGGTGGGTGACCTGGGCCAGGGTGAGGCAGAGGAGATGGAGAAGACGGTTTAGAAGGGTGGCCAGGCAGAAATACATACTCGGAGGGAGGCCGCAAAAGGACGCAGACGAAGCCAATGAAACTGCCCAGGAAGAAGGCCCGGGAGAGCTGGGGGCAGCGTGCAGGGGCTGCAGCCTTCCTCAGCCCTTCCCAGGAGCAGCAGCGCTTTGGGGAATAAAAAAGCTTCCTACTCCGCCTCTGAGCAGGGAGTGATGCGAGGGTAGCGGACTAGAAACACCCACCAGAAGATGGTCCCGAACTTCATGCTCCTCCAGAGCTCCGTGAAGTCCTCGAAGCGCACGCTATCGGTCTCCTGGAAGCGGCTGAGCAGCGCCTCGCAGTCAGTCTGCAGGCCTGCAGGAGTCCCCATGCCTGCAAAAGCCCCTAGACCACGCGCGGACCAGCCGTCGGCTGTCGCCCAGGAAACCGAAGCCGGACGTCCCGCCCCCTGTGCTTGACGTACTTGCCTTATCCGGCCCCTTTAGCTCCGCCTCTAGCCGGACTGGTGAGAATTGTGGGTTTTGCTTCTTGCGCATGAGTGGATGTGTGCCCGTACCTGCTCTGATCTGCTTAAAGATAGAGGGCTAAGGTCAGTTCTCTCAGTTTCATTGAAGAAGTTTCTATCTCAGGAGTCGTGTGAGCCCAAGCAGGATTTTAGGTCTGCATTAGGCTAGCTTATGTAAATTGGCTTTACCCTTACTTTCCTTTAAAGTGACCCTGGGGGCGCCTGGGTGGCTCAGTTAAGCCCGTGACTTCGGTTCAGGTCATAATCTCGGGGGTTTGTGAGTTCGAGCCCCTCATCCTGCTCTGAGCTAACAGCTCAGAACCTGGAGCCTGCTTGAGATGCTGTGTCTCCCTCTCTCCCTGCCCTTCTCCCGCTGGCACTTTGTCTTTATATCAAAAATAAACATTAAAGTGATCCTGGAGTCACAGAAGTCAGCTTTTATAGTTCGGCAAGAACAGGTCCCATCTTCCACCTAATTCTTCGTGGAAACAGGATCTGAAGAAGACCTTTTACTAGGAAATGAACTCCACTTATTCTCTCATAGTTTACAACCACATAGTATAGTGTTCAATGTGTGTCTCTCGTTGTAACCAGTGCAGTCTTCTGCAACCACAAATTGAGAAACTTGGGAACATCTCCCCACCGCCGCTCACACCCCTATGTTCATAATAATCTGGCCTAGTACTTGGCAGAAAGTACGTATTTATCGATTATTTGGCTTAATTGGCACTCTGTGTATCCTCCACCTCTTACTCCCTGGAGCTAGATATGGAGTAGTATGCTGGACTTCTCACCATTTTCAGATTGCAGGGCATGCTATTTTTATTCTTTAGGAGTGGTATGCCAATATAATGGAAAGCATTAGACCATCTGTAGATGGAGGTTCAACTCACTTAACTTTCCTGATCATTGATCTTTTTAAAAAAATTTATGTAATATTATTTATGTATACAGAAAACCTTATGTAACATGTCTAAGATAAGCATAACAATGAAGTGAACATTTGTGTACCTTCTACCTGTGGAGGAACAGGAACAGGAACAAGTCTGTCACATTCATCTGTGAACTCCTCCCCTAATTTATTCCCCTGCCTTTACCACTACCATGGTAACAACTACCTTGTTTTGCTTCTCATTCTTTTGCGTCCGACTTCAGCTCAGGTCATGATCTCATAGTTTGTGGGTTCAAGCCCCTTGTTGGGTTCTGTACTGACAGCTCAGGGCCTGGAGCCTGCTTCAGATTCTGTCTCCTTCTCTCTCTCTCTGCTCCAACCGCACTTGTGCTCTTTCTCAAAAATAAATAAATATTTAAAAGTTATTCCTTGTTTATCTTAAATACAGTCTAACTGTATTTTAAAGGACGTCCTTTTTCTTTGTCAAATATGGCAATTCTACTTACACATTACAGCAGTATATATATACATATATACATATGTATATATACACATATGCGTATATACACATATACATATATATACACATATGTGTATATATATACGTATATACACATATATGTATATATACATATATACACATATACACACATGTATATATGTATATATATACATATATATATAGAAATGTTGGATGATAATGGGTGCAAGTGTAAAACTTTAAAAGATAACGTCAAATTGTTTTTCTAGAGTGGTTGAACGGATTGTCACTTCAATATCCGTGTATGGCAGTTCCAAATTCAGCCATATCATCTCAGAAACTTGATACCTAATTGTGCTGTTAACATTCATTTCTGTGATTATTAATAGTTGTGCATCTTCTTAAATTCTAATCTTCTTCCTGTTCCCTCTACTATGAAATGCCTGTTCATATGTTTTGTCCATGTTTCAATTGGGTTGTTTGCCTTTTTCATACTGATCTGTAGGATCACCTTATATATTCTGGATCTTAAACTGTTGTTTGTTATATGTATTATAAATATCTTTCCCCAGTCTGACTTATTTTTGTTTTTTATCTTTATGGTGATATTTGATATACAGAAATTCTTATTTTTACTGTAGTCAATTTTTAAATCTTTTCCAATAAAGACTTTTGTCGATACATATGTTCTCTATATTTCATTATAGGGAATACCAATAGCGTAACTTAATAGACCTTAAATGCTCAGTGGCTTAACATAAATGAAATTTATTTTTCTTTCCCATTAAATTCAATTAATGGCAAGTTGGGATGGGAAGGGTTCTGCACCAAAAAGTCATCCAGGGACCCAGACTGATGAAGCCTCTGCTGTCTCCAGTCATTGGTTTTCAAGAGCACGCTGAGCCCTGACATCTAGTCTGTAGACAGGGAAAGAAAGAGGATGTGAAAGACTGCATGAGAGACTTTATGGGCCATGCCTGGAAGTGGTACACCCTCAAAGGTGGTCTGCTGACCTCTGCTGGTCTACAAACTATTACCTCTCCATCACTCTTTAGTACAGAAATTAAGAGTAAGTATTTGCAAACGCTTACTAGCAATCTGGCAAAGTAATTTTATGTCTGTTAAATCTAATAATAAAAAGCGGGACTGCATATGACATGACTTTTTAAATCTCAGTCTTCTGGTAATTTATTTCTTTTTTCCATTTACAAAAGCACTGGTCCACAATTGGAGAGAAATTGTCCATTACCACAGATAGTTTGAGAAGCACTGGGGTACACCATTTCAGTCCATATCCCGTTGGCCAAAAGTTAGTCACATGGGCCCACCCAGAGGCAAAGAGACCTGAGAAATGTTGTCCCTAACTGGGCAAACTCTTCCTCACAACTCCAATCTGTGGAAGAGGTACTTAATCTTTGTCGAACTGCCAACATTGCTGCCACAATTTTCTATCAAAAGTCTTAAAGTATTGCCTTTCACTGTTAATTCACTGTATCCATCTAAAAATGATTTCTAGGGGTGCCTGGATGGCTCAGTCGGTTAAGCGGCCGACTTCAGCTCAGGTCATGATCTCGCAGTTTGTGAGTTCTAGCCCCGCGTCGGGCTCTGTGCTGACAGCTCATAGCCTGGAGCCTGCTTCAGATTCTGTGTCTCCCTCTCTCTGACCCTCCCCTGTTCATGCTCTGTCTCTTCCTGTCTCAAAAATAAATAAACGTTAAAAAATAAAAATAAAAATGATTTCTATGTATGGTATGGGTTAAGGATCCAATTTCACTTTTTTTTGCATATATATAAATATATATATATATGCATGTATATGTATTTTCCATATGTGTAATTTCCTAGCACCACCAACTGAATAATCCATCCTTTCCCTAATGATCTAAAAAGTCACTTCTATCACATACTAAGTGTGCAGGGCTAACTGAAGCCAATACACAATTGTGTGGCTCTGTACCTGTTGTTACGATGCCAGAATATTTACATTACTGTTAGTATATGTAATTTATTGCAGCAATTCTGAATACCTGTTGCTCCCCCTTTCCCATGGGGCTTGCTGTTTTTGTGGTTTCTTTCTTTATTTGTTTACTTACCTGATTAGACTATTTTAGTGAAGTCCATTTCTCTCTTAAGGCCACTTAAGAGCCTAAGTAGCTCTTCAGAGGGTACAGCCCTGGCTATGCACACACTTGCCTGGGGATTACAGTGGTTTTACCAAGGCTTTCTTTGGCTGTCTCTTTTCCAGAGCTCTCTGTTAAAGAGCCTGACTCTGTTGGCATCACACCCAGCTATTAGGCTACCCCAATTGCCTATTGATTGCTCCACTGTTTTTGAGTGTGCTGGGGCATGAATTGCTCCAGTAATCCAATCACATTTAGGCTCCTTTAGAGGTAGTCTTTGAGGTTTGTTCTGATCCCAAGAGGGCTCCTCTTAGTTGTCTCTTTCCCTGGATTTCTCTGGTAAACTAGTTAGCCTGCAGTTTAACTTGTTGCTGCCATGGAGCTACCAGCCTCCTCTTAATTATTTACCACCAAAATATCCGTTGTTTTCAAGAGCACCTTTGAGTTTGAATTTTCTCACACTCTTCCAAATAAAGCCCTTTCTTTTGGGAGAGCTTCTGAGTTCTCTATTCTAATGGATTTTCTCTCCCCCTGGGCAAAATCTCTGAGCCACTGCTGTGGAGCTGAGGATGGGGACAATGGCCCACTTCTCTCAGAATGATACCTCTGCTTTAGGAGGAGGGCTCTGGGAGGAGGCAGTTTCTATTCTTCTCAGGCTGCTTCTGCTGGCATGGAACTTCCCAGTTTACATGTGAGCTGGGGTGAAAGTGATTGGGATCACAGCACTTTTGGACTGCTGCACCTGGGATAGAGCCTCTGTCCAATGAATGGTGCCTGAAAGGAAAGGGGTTCGCAATCTCCCCAGTCTCTAGGCCATACTTACCTGAAATTTAGCTTTTGCAACATGATTCTAAAGATGAGAAATGCTAGCAGCCTGGCCCTCCCAGAGAGATGACATAGCCCTTTACTGGGATCTAGCAAAAGAGGGAGTCCCTTAGAGAGAGTTGAGCTTCTGTCATACTGAGCAGGATGGGAGAGGCAGCAGATCCCGTCTCAAGGGTCACTAACTCCTGATGTTCTTAACAAGATTTAGTATATTTTCTTGAATTAAAATTTCTTCATCTGCTGTATTCTCTTCAATTTCAAGAAACTTTAAATGGTATTTAAAAAAAATTCTCGCCAGTTGTACTTTCACTGGAGAGCAAGTCCACAGAGCTACTATTACTGCCATTTTCCTGGAGATGGATTTAAAGGCATAACTCCCCCATCCAATGACTGATCAGTGTAGGGATGAAAAGGCTCTGGCCCTCTCTGTGACTTGGGACAACTCTCAAGGACTATCCCAGGGCCAGAGCTCCCATATGGCTGCTGAAGATCTTTGTTGGGACTGCATCTCAACTCAGGTTCTTCCTCTACCCCCTTCTGCGTTTTCGTTTCCTTGTGTTGTTCCTTAAAGCACTCCCTAAGACATGACCTGCGATGTCCATCTCAGAGTCCACTTCCTAGGGAACCCAATGGCAGAGACTTGGGTACCATTATACTACTCTCTTTACTTTTGTACATGTTAAAAGTCTTGTACATGTTCATAGTGAAAATGTAAGGAAAGAAAAGAACTGTATCAGACTGGATGTGGTGGATAAGATTGTAAGTGACAAATGACCTCTGGGGTTCTGGTTTGGGAGACTGTGTGGTGCCATTCACTGAGCAGGGAACACAGTATGGGAGCTATTTGGAGAACATATGATGAACCATTTGGAGCACAGTTAGTTTTTCAGAGGCCGAATTTGAGGTTCTTGTGGGGAGCAGTATAGTCTGGATTCAGATTATCAAGCTACAAACAATTCATGAAAAGGAAAGGTAATGGTGACTTAGAACATCTTAAATGGCCAAAACATTGTTTAGCTTCCAGTTGTGTTTTTCCCAATTACAGTTGAATGTGAGTAGCTCATAGAATGGGAATTAACCATACTCTTGATGGCAGGCACTACATTCTAGAATATTTGAATCACCAACAGGTCTTATAGTAACAATTGTCCGAGTCTGTTCATGCTGCTGTAACAAATATTATAAGCTGGGTAGCTTATAAACAACAAACATCTACTTACTCCTTACAGTTCTGGAGGCTGGCGAGAACCCTGTTCCAGTTGCAGTGCAGACTGCTGATTTCTCACTGAATCCTCACACAGCCAAAGGGGAAAAAGAGCTTTCTGGAGCCTCTCTTGTAGGAACATGAATCCCTTTCAGGGTCTACCCTCATGACCTAATCACTGCCCAAAGGCCCTACCTCCTAATACTATCATCTTGGAGGTTAGGTTTCAGCATATGAATTTGAGAGGAAACAAACAGTTGGAACATAGCAAACACCTTGGACTCACTCAGCCCTCGGTTGTTGTTCACTGAAGGAATGGATTTCACTGCAAGGACTAGAAAACAGTCTTGTTTTCCCCATTCTGTTTCTCTGATCATAATTCTTCTCTGGTTCCCACATCATAGGAGATCCTCTCCCACCTTTAATCATATGTGAGTTGTCTTTGTGCAAACAGAGTGGAAGTTTTTAAGGAACAAATTATCAATCCGATGGAATCATGCTCCAAAGGAATTAAGAATTTTTGTAGGGGAGATGAGACATGCATGAATGATCAAGGAAGATTAAAAAAAAAAACCAAAAACACATAGAGTATCATGTCATCTGTGAAGAGTGCAAGTTTGACCTCCTCCTGGCCGATTTGGATGCCTTTTATTCCTTTATGTTGTTTGATTGCAGAGGCTAAGACTTCCAATACTATGTTGAATAACACTGGCGAGAGTGAACATCCCTGTCTTGTTCCTGACCTTAGCGGGAAAGCTCTCAGTTTTTCCCCATTGAGGATGATATTAGCGTTGGGTCGTTCATATATGGCTTTTATGATCTCGAGATCTGATCCTTCTGTCCCTACTTTCTTGAGGGTTTTTATCAAGAAAGGATGCTATATTTTATCAAATGCTTTCTCTGCATCTATTGAGAGGATCATATGGTTCTTGTCCTTTCTTTTATTGATGTGATGAATCACATTAATTGTTTTGCAGATATTAAACCAGCCCTGCATCCCGGGTGTAAATCCCACTTGGTTGTGGTGGATAATTTTTTTAATGTATTGGTGGAGCCGGTTGGCTAATATCTTGTTGAGGATTTTTGCATCCATGTTCATCAGGGAAATTGGTCTATAGTTCACCAAAATACCGCTAGAACTGATTCATGAATTCAGCAAAGTTGCAGGATATAAAATCAATGCACAGAAATCAGCTGCATTCCTACTCACCAACAATGATGCAACAGAATGAGAAATCAAGGAAGTTATCCCATTTACAACTGCACCAAAACCTATAAAATCCTAGGAATAAATCTAACCAAAGAGGTGAAAAATCTATACACTGAAGACTATAGAAAGCTTATGAAAGAAACTGAAGACACAAAAAAAATGGAAAAAGATTCCATGCTCCTGGATAGGAAGAACAAATATTGTTAATATGTCAATACTACCCAAAGCAATCTACATATTCAGTGCAATACCTACCAGAATAACACCAGCATTCTTCACAGAGCTAGAACAAATAATCCTAAAATTTGTATGGAACCAGAAAAGACCCCGAATAGCCAAAGCAATCTTGAAAAAGAAAACCAAAGCAGGAGGCATCACAATCCCGGACTTCAAACTATACTACAAAGCTGTAATCATCAAGACGGTATGGTACTGGCACAAGAACAGACACTGAGATCAATGGAACAGAATAAAGAACCCAGAAATGGACCCACAAACGTATGGCCAACTAATCTTTGACAAAGCAGGAAAGAATATCCAATGGAATAAAGACAGTCTCTTCAGCAAGTGGTGCTGGGAAAACTGGGCTGTGACATGCAGAAGAATGAACCTGGACCACTTTCTTACACCATACACAAAAATAAACTCAAAATGGATGAGAGACCCAAATGTAAAACAGGAAGCCATCAAAAGGAGAAAGCAGACAAAAACTTCTTTGATCTTGGCCGCAGCAACTTCTTACTCAACACGTCTCCAGAGGCAAGAGAAACAAAAGCAAAAATGAACTACCGGGACCTCATCAAAATAAAAAGCTTCTGCACAGCAAAGGAAACAATCAGCAAAACTAAAAGGCAACCGACAGAATGGGAGAAGATATTTGCAAATGACATATCAGATAAAGGGTTAGGATCCAAAATCAATAAAGAACTTACCAAACTCAACATCCAAAAAACAAATAATCCAGTGAAGAAATGGGCAAAAGACATGAATAGACACTTCTCCAAAGAGGACATCCAGATGGCCAACCGACACATGAAAAAATGCTCAACATCAGTCATCATCAGGGAAATACAAATCAAAACCATATTGAGATACCACCTCACACCTGTCAGAATGGCTAACTCAGGCAACAACAGATGTTGGCAAGGATGCAGAGAAAGAGGATCTCTTTTGCATTGTTGGTGGGAATGCAAGCTGGTGCAGCCACTTTGGAACACAGTATGGAGGTTCCTCAAAAAAGTAAAAATAGAACTACCCTACCACCCATCAACTGCACTACTAGGTAGTTATCCAAAGGATACAGGTGTGCTGTTTCGAAGGGACACATGCACCCCAACGTTTACAGCAGCACTATCAACAATAGCCAAAGTATGGAAAGAGTCCAAATGTCCATTGATGGATGAATGGGTAAAGAAGATGTGGTATATACATATACAATGGAGTATTACTCAGCAAACAAGAAGAATGAAATCTTGCCATTTGCAACTATGTGGATGGAACTGGAGGGTATTATGGTAAGCGAAATTAGCCAGTCAGAGAAAGACAAATATCATATGACTTCACTCGTAAGAGGACTTTAAGATACAAAACAGATGAACATAAGGGAAGGGAAACAAAAATAATATAAAAACAGGGAGAGGGACAAAACAAACAGAGGGAGAACAAACAGAGGGTTACTGGAGGGGTTGTGGGAGGGGGGATGGGCTCAATGGGAAAGGCGCATTAAGGAATCTACTCCTGAAATCATTGTTGCACTAGATGCTAACTAATTTGAATGTAAATTAAAAAAATAAAATTAAATTAAAACAAAAGAAAAAAACCACACATACAACAAGAAGTAAAGTAAGAAAGCTAAAGGTGTAGTGCCATGTAAGTTCACAGGGGTGGCAAATATTTGCAGCTGAATCCGCCTGGGAAGAGGCATAGCACCCACCCAAGCTGTGCTAGCCCCTCTGATTTGTACTGTTAATACTTCACTTTGGTTTTGCTTTCAATATTCTACCAGCAGACTGCAAAATCAGGACACAGTTTATAATGGCTCACCCCACAGCTGTTCAGTGCTCCTAGTAAAGAGTTTGTCATCGCTGTGTATATGACACATAGTTGTGTGTAGAACATTAAAAACAATTTGTTTCAAAGAGCAAAAAATATAAACAAGAAATACTGAAAAGGACCTTAATGTTTTTCTTAATGTTTTAATGTTTCAAAGATCTCTAAAAAAACAGATTTGACTTAACAGAGTCCTAGTCTACTTGTGAGGCTAATTATATGATGTTTCTGAACTTTTTAAAATGCATTGCCCTTGGTGATAAACATTACAGGCAGCCACTTCACCCCCCCCCCCCCAGCCTGCTCCCCTCTGTGGAGAATCACCAGTTTATGGTTATTAAGCATCCACAGGACCAAAAGACTTGAGCACCCTCTTTAAATAGCACCTCTCTAATTAAACACAAACACACAAGATACTAAGGCTACAGATCAGTGTTTATTAGTAAAAAAACATTTAAAACACCTCCCCCACTTTTTAAAAATGGACTCTTACTTTCTTAAATATTGTTTGAAAAACCATAAACAATGAATTATCCTGAAGGAAACAAAATAAAATGTAAAATGTTGACAACCCCGGATATGCATGGATGAGGTTATTTTAAACAATACCTTTCTTTGTACTTTACTACAAACTGATCAACCTAAACATACGACTTACAGGAGATTAAATTCAATGCCCCAAGCCTTCCCATATTCCATAAACTCACCTCCCTTCTGTCCAACAAGATTATCTTCTTCCAAAGGAGTCTTAATATCTGGCATTGGTAGGGTGCTGGCACACAGTATTCAAAAAACAAGCAAGCAAAAAGCAAAACAAAAACAAAAAACAAACAAAAAACCACCTGGGGCAGGTAAAGTTTCAATTTACATTATCAGGGATATCTCAAAGCGCTTTATTTAAAATGAACTAAGTCTTTGAGTGCCTCATGGGGAATATAGTTAAATAACCAAAAGAGTCCTCCATTTTTGACCAGATTAGTAGATGATTAATATTTTAAAACCTTTTTATACAGTTAAGCAATCCCATCTGTTAGGAGACCTCAGATATGTTTCTATTCCACAAAACACAGTTTCATACCCCAAAACATTTGGGAATTCCGCAGACAGCTCTACAGCAACACATGAGACTCCTTCCCTGAACCTCCCAACAGTCCTATACCCCACCCCACCCCATCCCCCCAAAAAAATCGGGAAAGCGCCAGGCATCAGAATTGGACAAGTCACGGAAGACAAAGAGCAGCGCTGACCCCTCGAGAGCCCGCCCCACCCCGCGCCGCAGCAGGCCGGGTGGGGCCGAGCCTCCCACGTGAGATCTTACACGTAGGCCCGGGCTGGGAGCACCCGCCCCACGGAGCGGACCGGGCCTGGGGCGGAGGGCGGGGGCCGGGGCTGCTGTGCTGCGCCCGAGCACGTACCGGGGCGTGGCCTGCAGCGCGGCGGGCGGGGTTTGGGGAAGTTTCTCCCGACGGCTTGTGTTTCGCATCCTCATCATGTAGTACCAGCGGCACCACGGACGTTAGGGGTGGTCGGTCCCCTCCGCATCCTTGTTATTTTCCCCGCTGAGGGGGCTGTCTGATCACTGCTGCTCTCAGGCACCTGTCTTTCCTCTCCGTCCCGGGATGGATCCGAGACAAGGGAATAAAGGAAATTAAATAGTACGAGATCGGGTGTCTGGGCAGCGTCTTGGATAAAACCGTCCACTACAGGTAAGAAAATTATGTCCAAACCTCTGAAAGGTGTGAACACAAAAAAGCTCCAGAAGGTATTGATAGGAGGGTTTGTGGTAAGACGTAGCTTAATATTACAGGGAGACTATTTTGTATCAAATTCTACAGATCAAACAACGATCTGTAAAACGATCTGGGACAACAGGTTCAGCGCTATTTTAAGAGATGAAATACGAGTAAAGTGGTTAGCGGCAGACCTAAAAAACACCTAAGATTTTTTTTCTTTACACTGTTGTTGGTTTCAGTTGGCAACATGTTTGCAAAGGTTTTATTTAACCAAAAGCCCATTGTTAAAAAAAAGATTACATATTCTTTGCAACTTATTTTTGACGTTGCTACATTAGAAATCTGAACTTCTAGAATCTAAATGTTTAAATTTCTGCACAGCCAGTAACTTTAAGGGCACTTCTCTGTTTTAAAGGTTGTAGGGGAAAATTGCTATTTGGAAAGGTAGTTGCAAAGTTATACAAACTTAAAATAAACGTGTATAATGCCATTAAGTCAGACAGCTCTAGGAGGACCATGCCATACACTGATGTAATCTTTTATAGTTCATTAACGGGCTTTCCATACATCATCTCATTTACCTGTTAATATCTCCATCACCAGACACCTGAATCTCTAGTTCAAACTCAAAATTCTCAATAGCACTTTAGACCACTTAACTCATTTCCGTTGGTCTTGCCATTCCTCTTAGCACATCCCCTATGATTTCATTACCTTCACCCCCATTGCTTTCTCTTGTTTGCTGTTTAAACAGTTAATAGGGTAAAGGGCATGCTCTACTGCTACCCAACTGGCTAGTACCCCCCTGGTGTTTAGCACCATGAGCTATGGAGTCACTGATGGCCACCTCAAATGCTCTGATCCTTAGGCTAGGTCTCAAGAATGTTTTCGTATCTACAAAATGATATAAATATCAATTCAGAAGTGTTTTTTGAAGACTGTGAGATAACATCCTAGCACAAAGTCTAGCATATAGGACCTAATAGATGTTTAGATTCATTTTAACTCATCTAAAAGCCATTGTACTTACTTGTGGTAAGCTCTCTGTAGAACCCTTTTTAGTTCCAAAGTTAATGGTGAGCACAAAAGAACAAAATACACTAAACTCCTTTGCCATACTTTCTTCAGGTAAGTAAAATAATACTGTGGTCATTCATTCACAGCAGCACCAGAAAAGTGGAAAGTATAGGCATCCATCGGGAGGACAGAAGAGCTATTATAGAATTCTAGTTGCTAGGGTAGGGTTATACTTCAGAGAAAGGCATTATAAGGAAGTAAGGGACAGTCTGAGAGAGAGGGCACAAAGCTGGGAAGGAAGGGCTGGTTCTTCTATTTCCAGCAGCTTCAAGCACTCCATGGGGGTTGTTTCCTGAATGACCAAGAGGTGGGTACTTACTTTCTTCCACTTCTACTGTCTGTTAAAGTGGCTTTCTCTTCTAAATCACTGCTTTTACAAGTCATTTTCTGACTCCCGGTCATTACATAACCTGACCACTTATTAATATTTGAAAACTACACATAAACTTCTAGCTTTCGACTAAAGCTAATTCTGCTACCAAAATAAGCATAATTTTGGGGTGTTTTTGACTTGAAAATACTAAGCAACTATTTTATTCTAAAATACCACCTCTATACTATCTGTAATGAAATGCAAAACTACTTTGGGTCATAGTATTTACAGTGAAGTGTGCATGTGCCCCCAAAAACTTGGAGTCTTCGAATTATAAATTTTTGTTCCCAAATTTTCATGCCGCTGTAGTAACATTTTGTTCAGTCTAAGATAAGATCTGGACTTAGTTCATTTTGTTCAAGATATTTTGGTTCTTGTAACCTCAGGCTACAGGACCTAAGGCTCTGGCCACTGCCTTTGTAATTTGTCCATAAAAATAATTTGCTGTTACTTCTAGGTGCAGAGGCTCATGGTGATTTTTCATCTTTTTGTGCAATTTTTTTTTTTACAGCGAGAATATTACTTTTATAATCAGGAAGAAATATAGCAATTCCATAAAAACATACAGAAAAAAAATGAATTAAGTTATTTAAAAAATATAAAATATACAGTTCTGATTTAAAAAACATGCAAGGTTTGTTCTAGTTTCATACTAAGAGAAAACCTAAGTGTAAATCTTTGGTGTACCATTTATTACCTTGAAGACTTGGACAAATCGATTATCATTTGAGGTCTACATTTCTTCATCTGTGAAATGGAAATAGATTAGATCTTTAGAGGTACTTCTCATCCTTACAACATTATGTAACTATAATATTTGGGATTTGCTTTACTCATCCCATTCATATTAAAGCATTAAAATTTGCTTTGCTGTAATAGGTTCATAAATTTATAAATGACAAGTTTCTTTTCTAAAAGTGTATTTTTTACAGTGGAACATTATAGTTTGCTTTTACTTAATAGGACATTTACGGACACAGTATACATTTAAGTGATGGCAATAAAATAAATGTAGAAACAATCACTGGCAATTTAATTTTCATAAGATAACTGCTGGTAATCAATTTTATGAGTTGGAGGCATTGAAACAAAATTTTTAATATAAAAGCTGACCAAAGGGGGCCTGGTCCACAGAAGATGTTTATTTGATGTAACAAAACAATACAGTTAGTGTTAGATCCAACCACAAAAAGCAAAAGGAATGAAAAATTTGTACAATGCACATAGAAAAACAAGATGTTTACTGACAACTATATATTTCTAAAATAATGCTTCTAAAATTACTCAATTATTGAAATCTATATGAAAACAGAAGGATGTTAATAGCGACAAAGTGCATAAAACCAAACATCAAATTTTGAGCAAATTAACATACTAGGCAATTTTGCTAACAAAGCATGATTTTTTTTTCTTGTTCACAATCTGCTCAAAATATCTTTATACCAACAGGGTGGGCAGAACATTTAGGTTTAATATCATTTACACAATATTAGCATAAACTTCCACAACTACAGATAGGGTATTGTTTTCTTTTGAGCTGGCAAAGTGACTACAGAAACATCAGATCATTTCTCTGAATTGAGAATTTTATCCAAATAAATGTCACATACCTTCCAGATATATGCATATCTTTCTTTATCATGTAAATGGCTTTACCCATTTAAATAATAAACCATACAAGCATTTAAGAATCATTATTATATGATTAACAATGTCATGTTCCAGGTTTAACAATTTCATAGGCCAAAAAAAATTTCTTCTTAAAAACTAGTTTTATAAATGCAGAATATATTGCATGAGTAACTGCTGGTATTTTTTTAAGAAAATATATTGTGCAATTGTGGCTACCATGTACTGCTGGCAAATCATTATTGTGTATGTAAAATGTGAAAAAACTGAGTAAGAATTTTTCAAACTGATCATGATGAAAGGTTACTGCCTTCTTACAAAAATTATATTGGCATCTTATTAAAAATAATTCGATAAGGGACAAACTCCCTAGCCCAAAATAAATAAATAAAAAGGTGCATTTTAAAAATGACGCTACTGCAATGTAATGGTTTAAATACCAAGGAACTGTGAAGACGTGCTGTCTGTGATCTGGCATTAAAGAACGTACTAAAAAAGAGCATTAATGTAAATGAAGTAGAAAGGGGATCAAGATTGAACTAACCAAGTTTGTGCAGTATTGTAGCCAGGCTTCTAAAATTAGATATAGAAAATATAAATAGACTGCTTTAGGTAATGAGCCACCAGTGTCCAAAAAAAGGAATGAGATTATGAAAAAGCTCAGTTAACTTGATCCAAAGCTCTGAGTAATTCTTCACCCTGCAGTAGGTTTCTGCTGCCTTGTACAGGAGCATTAACTTCACAATCATAACTGGTCAGTTGTGGTAATCCACTCTCATCCATTGATTGCCCCAGCAGTCTACATGCTAAATCTGAAAAACAAAGACATACCTAAGTATTCATTCACCTAGTCAATAAATATTACTGAACACTCACTGTGCTATAGGTATTGCAGAAAACTAAAGCAAATAAGCTCTGGGTTTCTAGTCTACAGGGCAAAACCACAACTATGTGAAAAAGCAAGTGGAATAAAGTGTTACTGGTGCTATGTCAGAAGTGTTTAAAGGATACAATGATGGCACAAAGAAGTGATAAATCAATTCTGAAAAAATCTCATACAAATGTACAAGTTTTAACTTCTACTGAATATTGATGGCACACAAAGATAAATTAAAAGTTCCATCTTGAATAGCTATTCCTGTATTCACCACCAGTGGATAAAATGCTACCTTAGTTTTTAATGATGCTAAAGAATGAAAATCACTTTGAAAGTAAAGCTTCTAAATAAAAAACTTTCATACATTTTAATTCTCTGTGGGATGTTCAAGGGTAGAAAGAATAAACTAACCAGAGGGTATTAAAATAATTGTCTTTTGCTCCATTCCATTCTGCTCACTAGATTTGCATCCTTTTACGCGTTTCCAAGAAAGTGATGTAGTAGTTGCACGATCATCTGGCTGCTGTAATAATGTTCCCTAAAAACAGCACAGTTATTTCAATTTTACTATGTTGAAATTTTGTAAAAGCAGAAACTTACTTTGTAAAAGCAGATTAATAACCGTACAAAGGCAAATTTCTTAAATATTTTTCTAAATATTTTTTTTAAAATTATTTTCTTTCTCTTAATACTAAATTCTAAATTATTTTTCTTTCTCTTAATACTACTATGATAAAGTCATTTGCCACTCATTATGGCAACTGTTTCTGTAAATGCTTTCCAGTAAATATAGTCTGAAAATATCAGTATGAATTATACCAGCACTAACTTAACTTTAACTACTGTTTTTTTGGAGGTAAGAAGGAAAAGTAACTGAAAGAGAAGAGAACAAGACTGGTGGTGACACTGAGGTTAGAATGAGGGGAGAAATTCACTTTTTACTTAAAATACATCTGCTTTGTTTGGAATTTTTACAATGAGAATGTATTCATTAAATGTATTTTTTTTAATGTTTCATTTTTGAGAGAGAGAGAAAGATGGGGAGGCGCTGAGAGAGAGGGAGACAGAGGATCCAAAGCAGGCTCTGTGCTGATAGCAAAGAGCCTGATGCGGGGCTTGGAACTCAACAAACTGTGAGATCATGACCTGTGCTGAAGTCCGATGCTTAACCAACTGAGCCACCCAGATACCCTCATTTAAATGTATTTTTATGAAATAGTCTTTTATACCAAGTGAAAGAAACAATGTTTAACCTCTGAATATATAACTTTCGTATATGGAAGAAATGAGAAATCATCTATATACCGGCTCACATTGTATACAGCACATTAGCTTCTATACAACAGAAAAAGAAACATATTCTCACACTTACAATTCCTACTGCTTGAAAAAGTGAACCGTCATGTTCTATTTTTCGCTTTCTCTGAGCATTCTGCAAAGCTAGTATCTTTGGATTTAGTTCTTCTTCAGGAATGGTAGTTCTGGAAAAAAAACAACACATAGTTGCTTTACTATTTTTAAAATACCCAACTAACTTTTTTTGAGCAAAATAAATGATGCCTGTTTTCCAACATTAAGGAATATAATGTTAATATGTAAGAGAATTTTTCTGATTACTAAAGTTTATCATCTGAAGTCAAAGCTCAGTTTTTAAAAGAAAATTTCTTAAAATATGCATTTACCTATTTATAAAATAAATCTGAACAGAACTAAGTTGACATTTTTGTAGGTTAAAGTTAAATACTGGCTTTTCCATTCCAGCCAGTATAATATTCAAATATTCCTGGGACTATTTTAAGAGTAACTTCACATTTCTATGGCTTTTTTAGTTTATAAAACATTGCATGTTCATTAGTTCATTTTAGTCTTACACCAATCTCCAAGAGGTATAAAACACCCATTTTATAAATGAGAAACCTGAGGCTTGTTAGCAATGGGACTTGGAGCAAATTACCTGGTTAGCTGCAGATATGGAAGTGCCTTCTAGATCTCCTGATACCCATTCCCCTCCCAGTAATCTTCCCACTAAGCCACTTTGCCCTCAGTATTGATCTGGTTGTCAAACCTGAACTATCTCCATTTAAAATTAATATTAAGTAGTAAATAACTGTTTTAGGTATCAGGCACATGAATTCTGTTATCTATTTTGTCTTTTCAAGAACTCCTCCCCCCAGCCCATACACAATCACAACAGCTTCTTGCTCTGTTCCATATAGTTGAAAATGCCATATGAGTGACACATTATTCAAACTGCTCTCCTACATGCAGTTTTGTTTTGTATTTTAAAAAATTCTGGGGGCGCCTGGGTGGCGCAGTCGGTTAAGCGTCCGACTTCGGCCAGGTCACGATCTCGCGGTCCGTGAGTTCGAGCCCCACGTCGGGCTCTGGGCTGATGGCTCAGAGCCTGGAGCCTGTTTCCGATTCTGTGTCTCCCTCTCTCTCTGCCCCTCCCCCGTTCATGCTCTGTCTCTCTCTGTCCCAAAAATAAATGAATGTTGAAAAAAAAAAAATTCTGTAAAACCTTCATTATTATAGATAGGCAGGTTTTTAAATTCCTATAGAAATATATTATCTTTATGAAGTACAGTGCAATCTATCATATAAATATCATCTTAGTACTAGCACTTCTAATGATTTATCAGCACGTGTAAGGGGGGCTAAGGGGAAGAGGGAGAGAGGGAGAATCTGAAGCAGGCTCCACCCCCCCACTCAGCATGCAGCTTGATGCGAGGCTCAATCCCATGACCCTGAGATCACAACCCAAGCCAAAATCAAGAGTTGAACACTTAACCAACTGAGCCACCCAGGCACTTCTTAATGGGTTATCTTTAATCTTTGCTCTAAAGCTGTAAGTCATCTGGTTTAGTGCAACATGTTGATTTTGCAATTAGAGAGGTCATAAAGAAAAAAACCTTCGTACAGTTCTACAAGTATTTAGTGCATACTATTTTGATACTAATGTGAAAAAAGTGACTAGATGTTAGACTTTGGTTTTGACAAGCACACAGTTCAGAAAACGGAATATCCCATAGTCCTCTGTAGCTAATGGTAAACTGTAAATTATAGGTCACAGCCAATTCTATTACTATATTCACTCATCTTCTAATAGCCATTTAGTGACCAAATATTAATACAATGAAATGTTTAAGAGACTGTCACTGCCTTAAAGGTCAGAGCCTATAGTCATTTGGTGACATACTAATTTATAAAGTAATATAAAAGCTTCCTTGTTAATCTAAAGCCCCAAGATCTTTTCTTAGTTCTGGGAAAAGGTTTCTCCTAGCATTCTAGTTCAAAACAGTGATGAAAGGCAGGAGAAGCAAAGTCATAGACTCTTCTTATGGCAGTGCTTTTTCCTTGCTGTTGTTATCTGGTTCAGTGTAGGCACAACGGAAATTGTTTCTTTCCTCTACAAACTGCCTCTCTGACTAGCTAAAACGTGTTTCCTTTGATTACAGCCTCAAATTTAAAATGTCAAATCCCGCTACAAGTTATATACAGAAATTATACACAGAAATTATAACTTGAAATTTGGGTAGTGTACAGGTATTTGTTCAAACTAACTCCACAAAAGCAATATCATAAATCATGTTCAGATTCCTGTTGTAGCTCTTAAACCTATAGTCTAGCTAATGTTCTATAAAAATGTAATGGAAAAAGAGCACAATTATACATAAATTTTAAAAGGAGGCTTATAAATACCTATGTTGAATACTGAGGATTGAAGATCATCAGGCTCAATGTGAAATGGGGAATTGGAAATACCCTTATGTTGGAAGGTCTTTTATTCAGGTAAGCTTTAAAATAGCTCAAAGAGACAGAAACAGTGAGGAGAGTTAACTAGTCTGATTTAAACAACTGCAAAAAACTGGGCCAATTTTTGTACATTTACTGAACTTACTGGCTGCATTTAATTTTTAGAAGTACTACAAGATCCTCCTACCTCCTACATTTAGATAGGTGCTAAGGTTATCTTCAAGAAAACAAATACACAAGTTAATTTGAGTGCTTGTTTTAAGTCCAGAATTTGTATGTCAAAAACATATTACCAGAAAGTTTTCTATGCTTAGAATTAAGTTATTACCACACATACTTTCTCAAAAATAATACATCAACTATAACTTTAATGTTGTATATAATTACCTTTGACTCAAAGTGACAGATAACACATTAGGGCTTCTTGGATGAGATTTTTCTGTCTGTTCTATGACTCCTTTTCCTGCTCTGTTTGGTGAGGCTGTCCGACTTCCAGTATCACCATACAGTGATGTTGTGGCACCAGTAGTTACTTTGGGTACATGGGTAGGAGATGGAGATGCAATCAGTATTTTAATGTCTTCTATACCATCTTTTGTCACTGTTTTTAATTCATCAGTGGTGGCAGTGGTACTGGTAGTGGTAACAGGAGGTTCCTCCTGCATTTGAGCCGGCTGGAATACTGTAATTGTGCCCACGCTTTGAGGGCTTGTAGAACTGCTTTCCAGTGGCGACAACTGATCAAAGGAACGTAACTGGAAGTCATCATCCATTGGGATGTAAGGAGCTAACATCTCCAAGTCTAAATCAGTGTCCTTTAAAACAAAAAATACATGAGTTTTTCAATGGCCACATCTTATAAAAGAAAAACAAGTTAAACCCAAAGTCACTTCCAACTAACAATTAATAAAGTTTAACAGAAAATATAATAAACAAGTTTATATACCTGGGTGGAAAATGGATTCTTGGCTTCTGTGTCTTCAGCAAAAAGTTTCTCTACCAATTCCAGCTTAAATTCATTGACCATATCACTATCCACATCAAAACAATATTCACTGGGACTGGTAGGCTGTAAAAGGAATTCAATGGGTTTACTTTTCCCTGACGAAACCTGCACATATTTTGCTAGTTGTTAGAATTCTTAAACCAACAAAGTCCATCTCTTCTATCACATTTTATCTAACTAGAGAGAAGTTAAACTTTTGAACTTACCCTTGTAACTAATTTTGCCAACACATACATTTCTGTGAAACATCATTTATGAAATTAGGACTAAAAGGTATTGATCTGCTTCTAGGAGAATTCATTTAATAATTCAACGCCCACATGGTACCTAATTGGCCAATAATTAGATATGATATACTATTCACTGGACTCTACCTTTGTACTGAGAGGCCACGCTACTGTGGTGATCTACCTAAAAATCTCACATCTACCCTGGGATGAAGTAGGGGTAGAGACTTAAGTTGTTTTACTTGCATTCACCTTAACATATGTAGTACGATTTTGGGAGTTCTGAGCAAGGATTATAATCAGAAAACCAAAGCTATGTAATTTAAGCATAAACTTTTGCTTCCCTCATTTTAACATTTTTGTTAGATTTACCTTTGTCTGATAAAAAACAAAATGAATCAATAGATTTTTATGCTGGGGAAGGTGAGCCACCAAAGCACAGAGTATATTTTCCCGAAGGCTATGAAATGTCAAATCTCCTCTTAGCCTGCCAGTTTGAATTGATAAATATTTAATGTAAACTTATTCACCATTTATTAAGGCTTATTTGTGCCTCACCAAGTCGGAATATTCAAGTCTGAGGTGTGCTACTCCTGAGCTATCTTCAGATATAGGAAGCTCTACTGAATCAAAATTGAATCATTCTAGATTTCGAAACAGAGCCCCATGTGACATCGTTAGGCTTGACCTCAGCCTAGCCCTTAAAGACTATTTTCTTTGTGTTTATAGAAAAACTATTATCAAGACAGAACTTGAATAAAAAATAGTTACCAAGTATTTGCTCTGTGTAAGACTTGGTATTTTCATGTTAAATTTACCCAGAATTTCAAGTAATGGAAATTGGACAAAATTCAGCAATTAGCTTATGGTCCTTTCCCTTTTTAAGCTTTGCTAAAGTAAGGTTTTTGCTACTTGACAATTCTCCAACACAATGAGTAGTATGTATGGGCTTGGAGCTATTATAGGCACAGGCATTATTCTCTATCAATGACTAAATTCAAAACTTTTTTGATACTCATTTTATAAATACATTCCTGAACATTAAAATATGAAAGTTATGCTCTTCTTTTATTATGACACCTACCTCAGGTGAACTCTGTCTAGTGCTTCCATCAGAAGGACTAGCTGGCTGATCTTGAATCTGGGGCATAGTAAAAGAAAGTTCCAGTGACTCTGGATTTGGCTCTAATTTTAGTACAACTTCTTGATTGAGTGCAGGGTCAGCACTACTTCGAAGTGGCTTTGGAGTTTCAGAAGCAGGTAATGGAGACATTGCCAAATTTATGTTCTGTAATTTTTCATTGGATGAGGGAAGCATTACATCATTATACAATGGAACTTCCTCAAGTTGCTGGTCATCAGTTTCTGTGTCTATAGGTAAAAAATTATTAGTCAATTTAAAGAATAGCTATATTTTAACATATACAGAAATGCAAGCCCCCTTTTACAACACGTCTAATTCACTCAAACAAAAATGTTGCTAAATTTTCCTTCATCAGAAAGTTTACAGATCTTATGGTACAACTCTAAATCTGAATTATCTTTCCAATCTACTATTGACAGCTCCTATTATATTTATAGCATAAAAACCCCGCAAGGGCACCCGGGTGGCTTAGCTGGTTAAGCTTCCAACTCTTGATTGTGGCTCAGGTCATGACCTCACAGTTCTGTGGCACTGAGCCTGAGTTGGGTGGGCTCCCTGTGGACAGTGCAGAGCCTGCTTGGAGTTCTCACTCTCTTTCTCTCTGCCCCTCCCCCACTTACACGTGCTCTCTCCCTCAAAATAAATATTAAAAAAAAAAACCAACTCTGCAATTCCAACCCTTTCATACCTTTTATTCATTAAAATTTAACTAACTTTGAAATTACAGTTTTCATTTTCAATGTCTGATATTATGGTATGACTGGTGATATATCCTTTAGTGAACTATGCCTATTGCAATAGAACTCTGCTCAGTTGTGGAGAAAATAGGGCAATGGGAAATACAGAAATAGCAGGGTGGTTGAGAAACATTAAAGTGGGAAGAAGAAATACCTAAGCACCCTTTGAAGCACAATTTCCAATAATATGACAGAAGCAGGAATGCTGAGAAATTACAGAGGCAAAAATATTTAAGCAAATACTTTGAAGACTTTGAAAAACAAATTATATAAGACTACAACATCCAAATGATTACCAACAAAAAATGTCCAAATTCAGTTAAAATGGACTTACAGCAATAGACATAGTTTAGGCAATCAACAGAATAACTAAAGACCCACCATTGCTGCCGAAATCTAAAGATATGATTGTGTCTCCAGCAGCTGGGGCCAGCAAAGTTAAAGCATCAGGTTCCTTCTTAAGTTTATCAAACAGACTACTTGTGTCTTCTGATTCAACTTTGGTGAACAGCTGAGTCATTTTCATATCTGAAGATTCAACTGGTTTGAGGACACATTCTGTTTGTTGAAGGGAGAAAATCAAGTCGTGCTGAATAATACCACTGTCAAAAAAGAGAGATTAGTAATTCTTAACTGAGCACTGACACAATGCAGGGGGTCTCTGAAACAACCTTGTCTCTTAAAATACTGCTTTATGAAAAGGAACATTTTAAGATGCTTTAACCTAATAGTTCATGCATACTTGCTCACATTCAGGGTTTAAAATGCCAATATGAAATAAAGACCTATAAAAATTCATAGTATAAGATAGTTTAAATATTTGACTAAATTAAGAAACTTCAGCTATCCCTTTGGGAAGAGTGATGGTGACAAAGAAATGGAATAGTCAAGTACATGAAGGGCACCAACACATCTAAATAATTTTTGTGAGGATTCACATGTAATGAAACTGGCACAGAAGAACTCTTTGGGACTGATGTATGAGGCATGACCTAAGGATGGCCCTAGAATATAAAGACATATAGATAAATGACCAAGGCCTAACTAAGGCAGGTGCCATATTTTCCTTGGTGGTAAGAAAATGATACGGTGATAACACCTACAGGATAGTGGAAGAGGGATGATGAACAACAGATCCATGTGTTTGGCTTAAATGTAAGTTTTTATTGTTTCTTTAATCACAAACATTTAGGTGTTTACTAAGTGAAATAAACCAAGGATACAAAGTTTAAAATACCTAACCCTTGTCCTCAGAAGTGCAATGTAGATGTGCAAACAATTAAAATACAAAATGGTAATTGCTAAAATAGAGAAGGTGTGCTTCACAGCCAACAAGCTGAAACTTCAGCTCAAGTAGGGTTTGTTAGGCAGATGGGACAGGGGCAAAAGAAGGACATTCCAAGTGGGTAATTTAATGGGAAAGTCACAAAAGAACTCTTTGACACTAATATTAAAACATTAAAGGATGGGCGCCTGGGTGGCTCAGTCAGTTGAGCGTCCAACTCTTGATTTCAGCTCAGATCATGATCCGAGGGTCATAGGATTCTGCCCTGAGTCAGCCTCTGCACTGAGTGTGGAGTCTGCTTAAGATTCTCTCTCCCTCTGCCCCTCTCCCCCAATTGCACACTCTAAAATTAAAAATTAAAAAAAAAAAAAAAAACATTCAAGGATGGTGTCAGAAGTGGCAAAAATTAAAACAAGTGACCAAAGGGGCGCCTGGGTGGCACAGTCGGTTAAATGTCCGACTTCAGCCAGGTCACGATCTCGCAGTGCGTGAGTTCGAGCCCCGCGTCGGGCTCTGGGCTGATGGCTTGGAGCCTGGAGCCTGTTTCCGATTCTGTGTCTCCCTCTCTCTCTGCCCCTCCCCCGTTCATGCTCTGTCTCTCTCTGTCCCAAAAATAAATAAAAAACGTTGAAAAAAAAAATTAAAAAAAAAAAAACAAAAAAAAAAAACAAGTGACCAAAGTCTTACCAAGAGAGGTAGTCACAGATTTTAGAAAGAGGGTAGGTGGAATCAACGAAAGCATGAAGAATACAGAAAATGACAAGAAATGATGCTATGTAAGTTAAGCAAGGGTTTATCTCGGGGGTGATAAAGCATCTTTAAACCAATTCTAAGGAAAAGGAGATGCTCAGATATCCATGCAAGAAAACTCAGCATGGTGGTAATGTGGAAGATGGACTAGAAGGGAGTCTGCTGAAGCAGATCAAATGGAAGGCCAGTTTATGCTATCCATAATATTCACAAGCTAGTCAACTAAAAGAAGAGTTCTTGAATACACAAGAGCCATGCACTATATTATACAGCCTTTTATGGTAATCTCACATAGAATTTCATTTAATCCTCATTTCTGAGGATTAAATATCCTCAGAATATTGAGGAGATAAGTATCATCTCTCCTATACGGGTGAAATTCAAAGTAATAAGAACTTCCCAAGGTCATGCAGCTAATAAGTGAAAGAGCTATGACACAAAGCTACCTATTCCAAGGCCAGGGTTCTTCCTACAAAAATAACATAGCTATTTGAGATAGTATATGCTGACAGAAATAGGACTAGAGCAAACTAACCCAATAGGAGATATGGTATTTTTTTAACGTCTTTTTAAAAATGGGAGTGAAAAGAATGTGAATAGATGGGTACTGGTAATAGTACAATCATTGCAGAATAGCAGGCCTGGACACTCAGATCTAAGTACTGAAAACCGTCATTAGGTGGAAATGTGAAAATAAAATTCAGTTAACATTTTATAATCTTATCTCCCTTTATATAAAAGAACAAAATATCCAAAAAGGTTATTACTTCCTCCCCCAAAATATTTACTTTTCAGGCTTACCTCACAACGTAATTTACACATACAATGCACTGTGGTTGAGAGTTCTTAGTGTTATATATGACGGTCGCTTGAGTTTCAACCCAGACATATCCACCTCTTTTGGCAAGCATCCTGTACTGTCCTGTGGTGACTTGGCCTTTAGTAAACACTAGGAGTGAAAAGGAAAAACAGTCATGCAGAGAAAATAACTTCTAATTTTCAATCAAATAAATGGATGCTGAATGTTGATTATTTTAGAAAAGAGATGTTTATTTTAATAGAATCAGTTATAATTGTTTAAAGTGACAGAGAAAAAGCCCCAGCATAGCCAAAAATATACACAGTTCATTCTTCTAACCCCTAAAATAAACTCCTTTCCTGCCAATCTTCACTTTAAATAAAATGAAAGCCAGGAATGAGGGACAGCAGTGACTAATTCCTTTAATGACTTGTATGTTGAAAGTATCAAAAAGACTAGACAATGAATAATCTTGATTCTACAGAGCACATTTGAGCAAGTGGCACTGCTACATTTCCTTACGTTTCTACTGAGGTTTCCAGAGAATTAGCAATGCTTCAAATAGCTGTGCTCGCATATTTGAATCTCAACTGGTATCATGCTGAAATCTTGGCAATTTAGGCAAACTTAATCAATTGCTAATTTGGGAGCAAGTACCAGATAAAAAGTAATGATGACATTATCTTGAGTCTTGGGGTCCTGACTGCTGACTTGGGCTCATTTTGTAGTTCAAGGCTAATCATTCTAACTCAGTGACATTCAGGTATCCCCGATCACATTGGGAAGTCATGTTTAGGTACAGATTAAATAAGCAAGTGAGATTTGAAAGTCTTACTATGGGATCTTCAAATAACATTGAGTATTTATCTTATGTCAAGTGTACTTGTTACTACTTGTACATGACATTGATTGCCTTCACATTCACTAAGTCACTCAATAATTATTTTCTAAGTGCCTTCCATGTGCTAACAACTGATCTAAATACTTCAATGTGAATTCTGAAAATGATGCTATAATATTCCATGACATTTTTTAGTCTTTGTATTAAAAATACCAGGTTAGTTTTATATATTATTAAATGATTCTACTTTAACTAGTATCAGTTACAACAAATACAAAACATAGATTTAATGGTTGACATCCCTTATGAAGAGTTCTATTAAGATATTTAGTCTAGGAAGACGGATTAATTTTAACCAAAAAGTTAGATACATGGCCAAACAGTAAGGAGATTGCAAATTACATAATTAGAAAATCTATATAGTTTTTCCATTGTACTTACTGTCATGATGAGTTTTGGTCAGATGGTCAGAGTCCAAAGCATGGTAATATTCATATATCGAGCGGCCCAAAAGTTCCTCTGGCTCGTATCCCATCAATTCAGTAATTCTGTTAAGTAAAAAATGTAAGAAGAGAAAGAGAAATTTTGCTTCTTTAAAGTAACTGATATGAATTAATCTCATGGACCAGTGAATTTTCAAAACTAAAGAGCATCCTTCTTTGCTAAGAAGAAGTTTACATCTCACTTTTGGTAACTCTACAGTTACTAAATACGGCACCATGCATGTTCTTTAAATCCTCTGGATTCATATCCTGCTACTTAACCCGTTTATCCCTTTCACCCAAACTCATTACATATTGTCATCGTGTTTTACTGTACTTACTTTTGGTAATAAGGGGATTCATAAGTAGATAGAAAGTACTGCTAAATAAAATGGTAATAAGTTGTAATGGTAATCACTGACATTTAACTTGAAATATAAGATTAAATCCATAATATTAGTTTACCATAAAACCAGATTCTTTTTGTATTGAGTGTGCACAAACCAGATTATTTAACAGCGCCCTTAGGCAAGGCTTCAGTCAACATCTACTACACAATTTTAGTATCACCAACCAAAGAATATCTACACTAAATGGAAGTAAAGAGATACACATTATGTTTGTTTTAGAAGATGCTCTTGTAACTTAGTTTTTTAAATAATATAAAATTATAGGAATTCATTTTAGATGAAACAATGATATCAAACTGAAAATGGACTAGAAAGTAATTTAGTCTAAACCCCTTTTGGTTTCCTGAAAGTTCTTTTAGGACATAGATTAGATCTTACTACTCTGTGTAACCAGTCAGAAACGGAACCCATTTCATGTGAAAGAGAAAGCTGTCTTAACACCACACTTTGCTCTCTTTTTTCTAGGAGCAAAACCTGAGTTAAACTTTTTAATTTCTCAGGACTTCCTGAGTTGTAAGCAAAAGTTACTTAGTGTACTGTGTCCAAAAAAAAAAAAAAAAAAAAAAAAAACAACTACAAAAAACACACAAGAAAGATATCCTTCTAAGAAATGTATAAAAGTAAAATGTATAAATGTATAAAAGTAAGAGTTTGTGTTGTCACACTTTAAGGCAAGATCTGCCATACAGTTTATTCCAAAATAATTAGAAGTAGAAAGAGGTTTGTAAAAAAACACAAAAAACAAAAACTAAACCAAAGCTAAAATCCAAACTTCTTTACAAAGAGGTATCTCTAAACACATCTGCACTAGGTGGCAGCATTACAAAGGAAACTAGTATTTTTAAAAAATGGTCCTATTTCTTTAAATTATGCTTTAAAAATAACTTTAATTCATCTTATATTGGTTACTTTTAAACAAAATTCCCGTGGGATTAAAAAAATTTCCATTATTTAAATCTTTATATGCCTGGGGCACCTCTGTGGCTCAGTGGGTTGAAGCATCAGACTCTTGATTCCAGTCAGGTCAGGTCATGATCTCACAGTTCATGAGTTCAAACCCCACATTGGGCTCTACACTGACGGCACAAAGAATGCTTTGGAGTCTGTCTCTCTCTGTCTACCCCTCCCCTGTTTGTACTCTGTCTCTCAAAATAAATAAATAAGTAAACTTAACAAAAAAATAAATCTTTATATGCTAAGTATGCCTGGCATTGTTCTAGGTGTGAAAATGCAAGGTCAAAACTCAACGTGTAGGTAATCTTCTGGAACACTTACCATACTACTAATGAAATAATGTGGTAAGTGTAATGATGGTAATCTGTTGCAGGAATCAGAGGAACCACCCTTATCAATGAGAAGAAATGGTTGGGTGAGCAGCAAAACCATTTCAGGAAGAAGATATACCAGAAGCAAAGACAGAGAAAAGACAATGCTTGACAGTGTATAAATGAGAAAGACTTTCATGTGGTTAGTGGGGGCAGGTGAGAAGAGATGAGGCTAGAGATGTAAGCAGATTAATGGGGACCTTTTATTATCATGTTAAGAAGCTCTGATTTAATTAGATGTCAATCAGTGCTTCTCAGAGTTGAGGTACATCTATCATTAAGGGATGCAAGATGTTAAAATATAAACAGAATGCTTTCCTAGAAAGTCAATTTTATTTAACTTTAGAGACTTATATAGCTTATATTCTGTACCAAAAAGGAGTGATCCAGGAAATTTGATCATAATGTGTTTTTAATGGACTAGGAAACCTGTGATCTAAAGCAACAATGCAGCGTATTATTCATTCATTGTAAGTATCCTGAGACCAAGAACTGTTACTCTTCATTTCTACTTTGCCATGAACATTGTAGATGCTCAAATAAATGTGCGGATTAACTATAAGCAGAAATTAGTACAGTAAATAATAAGCATTTGTGAGATATTTTGAATGCCCTAAGTTTTGGGTAGGTTAGATTTTCTCAAAATTGGGCAAAAATTTTTCTAGATCTCGGTTATTAGGGGTTTTAGATGTGAGAAGTTTCTGTAAAGAGCTCTAACCAGAAAATAACAATCTCCCGGTCAAACTTAAAACCTCACTTGGCTGATCTCTAAGTTGGCAGTCTTTACTCCTGTCATGATCATTTTGCCAGTTTTCTGATAGGACCTAAGAGAAATGTCACTCCCTTCCTCAATTCTCATTCTAGCTCCACTACTTTCCATTCTCCCCAGCCTATCTCTATACCTTGCTACTGAGTTCAAAAGATAAAAAATAATTCCTCAAAAAGGGATGGGTATCTCTGTTCTATCATATATTCACATGATTAATGGCAATAAACACCATAAAATGCTTGTCACCAGTGGTGAAGCATTTATTACGTGTACAAGGCACTCAACAAACTCCTTCAATTCTGACAACAACCTTTTGAAATATTACCCTTATTGTAAGGATAGTAAAATTTGAAAAAGTTTTAAAAAAAAAAATTTTTTTTTTTAACGTTTATTTATTTTTGAGACAGAGACAGAGCATGAACAGGGGAGGGTCAGAGAGAGGGAGACACAGAATCTGAAACAGGCTCCAGGCTCTGAGCTGTCAGCACAGAGCCCGACGCGGGGTTCGAACTCACGGACCGTGAAATCATGACCTGAGCCGAAGTCGGCCACTAAACCGACTGAGCCACCCAGGCGCCCCTGAAAGAGTTAAGTTTTAATACCAAGACCACACTGTAGTATCAGAGCTGCAAGCCAGGACTGAATCCAGGATTATGTGATTCTAAAGCCAGAGATCTGTCACATTTCCTTGTCCACTACGGTGGGGATTTCTACCTACTTTATATTATGACTAAGTGCTTAAAATTGGTTCCCTCATACAATCTTTAAGATGACCCTATGTTAGGTAGGTGTTACAAAAGATGAAGAAACTGATGCTCAAAAAGAACTAATGGGCCCAAGATCACTTAGATATAGGCAACAGAATCAGGATTTAGTAGTCTGGCTACATAATCTATGCCTTCAGCTATGATGTTATAGTCTTATAGTAAAAAGTGAGACAAGTAAATAATTACAAGAGTAGAAGAAATGTTATGACAGACATATGCACAAGGATAGTATAGTGTCCTGAAGGAACAAGGAAGGCTTCCCAAAGGAGTATCTAGATGGCTCCTGAAAGGTAAATATGTGTTAGGAGTTGAAGAAAATCTCACTGCAGAATGGGAAAATATATGTAAAGGCGCTAAGACAGCAAATGAGCACATGGTGCTCTCTAGCTGTAGGGTGTTGGGGGGGGTCACACCCTCTCTTCCTTATTAATTTAGACAAGTGGGCAGAGGCCAGATCATAAATATCTTTGTTGGCCATGCTAAGCAAAGTTTGGGTTTTATTGTCAAGGTCTATTTTTCTTTCGGCTTTTCAAAATGCACATTTTTCTTTTGATAAAGAAAAATCTCCTGCCCTCCTCTAATATTTTTATAAGCCAGAGTTTTTTCTGTGTAAAGATCTGATTTTCATATTAGGAAGTCCACTTTTTGGGATCCTGGATGAGAGACTAGAGGGCAAAAATCTGTGGGCAAAGAGACAGTTTAGGAGATTATGGCAACAATTTAAGCCAAAGGTAATGAGCTGAAGAATTCAGTGGCAGGAAAGCAAGGGTGGAAAGGAACAAATGGATCAAGAAATGTATTTAGACAGTAAATCTGTAAGATTTAGAGACCGACGGGTATACATAATGAAGGTAAAAGAAAAGTTAAGGATGACTTCCAAATATTTGTAGGAGTCGTATGCCTATAGTGATATACTAACCATGCTAGGCATTATAAAAGGAAAAGCAATTTCTGAGGTTGATGTTTTGGGGCAATAGTAGTACAGTTCAGTTACAGAAATATTTTATTAATATAGAAAAATATCCAAATAAAAATATCAAATTGGCAATTAAAAATAGTTATGAACGTAAAGGGAAATGGCAATAGAAATCATGGGCAATATGTAGGGTGAGGAGATGATCAAACACTTTCCTTTCTTGTCCATAACCAAAAGTAACCTATTCTTCCTCAAATTATGCATTATATGCCTTTGCTATGGACTAATTAAAACTTTCATGTTATAGTTTGTATATCATTTACCTTTCATCACAATAAGAAAATTTCATATCCAGACTATGACGACTCAGAAAAGTCTTGCTATCTAAAGGAATTTCAATATTTGATGGATGAGGAATGGGTTCACAAATCAGCACCAAGCACGTCATGGGTGGTTTCTTATACCCACACTGAGATTGGTTACTATTGGTATCGTAGACATGAATATGGCCTGTGCAGTGAAGTACCTGTGTACAAAGAAAACAAAGCAATCTTTAAAAAATATAAAATGCTAGTTAAAAAAAAACCACAGAGATAAATAGCTGAAGTGTGACATGGCAAGTAAGCTTTGATAAAATTTACTGTCATTCATGGATTAAAAATGTTTCCCCTGTGACACCACTCAAGACTCAGGCACCATAAATTACTCTTTAAAATACTCTCTTCATACAAATCTGGGCTGATTTTTCATTCATTTAGTCATAGTGGCAGTTTTATTTATTATTTTTATTATTTCTTGCTTTGATGATTATTTCAACACCGAGCAAAGAAATGAAACAAAAATGAATAGAAAATTAATTTCTATCAAGATTCAAACACTGGGTGGGTTGGAAAAAACAGCTGATTAAGTTAGATTGGTATACCAGTATTACAATTCATGTAAGTTCATGCCTCAAAATGGCAAATTACTACAATTTGGGATGGTAAATCTGCAAATGCCAATGAACAACTGTATGTTTCCCCTCACAATTCTAATGCTATCTTAAATATTAGCAGTGTTAAGATGTATGAATTTATCTATAAACCAAGTGCATCACCACTTAGAAATCATTTTTACTTACTTTCCACGTTGCTGACTTTATGTTCATGGTTCTCCCTCGGCTAGTTAGGGTACACTTCATTCTGAGAAAAAAGCTTCGCTGTGTATTCTGCTCTTTACCCTTCTTCACAAGGCCTAATAAAAGCAGGAAATAAAATTTAAAAACATAATTAAATATTTAAATTTGTTTTAGTAAGAGTAGCACCTAGGTACTATTCAATTAAAAGTCTCAGCATAAACAGTGATTCATACTCAAACACATCCAAGGGATTAATATGCTCGAATCAGTAACTGGGGTTCACAATTCCAGTGATTCCCTGATTGCAAATAACAGTTAACCATTTCACACTGAAGCCAGTAAAGCTGGCAAAATTACAAAGAAATACAAATGTAGGAATCTGCCTTATTAAGTGTACCCGTTTAATTGCTGTATCCGTGTAATAAGCACACCCCCCAAAAAAGAACTTCAGTGAACTCCTCCAACCTTTGCTAAATGTGTTAGCTCAATTTATAATAAACACTCCATGTATTTACAGAACTTTTAAAATATCAACTTTGTTTTCAAAGCAGGTAACATTTTTATATATCTGACGTTTCCTTAAATCTTCCTGTAAAGCAGGCATGACGTTATTTCTACTTTGTTATTAGAGGAAAAAACCAAAATATTGAATGACTTTTCAAAGCAAAATTAGAGTGAAATAAATTTAGGTCTATTTATTCCCATTCCAAACCTTATATAACTAAAACATGGTGAAAAGGAAAATAATGAGAAGCACAGAGGTGGGGAAAAAGAACACATGTTTGGGGAATAGATAGATGCTAGTAGATAGATCAGGTTGCTGCAATATAAAGTACTTGCAGAAGCGTAATGAGATAGTTAGAAAGGGAAGATTAGGGCTGTAACTGGAGGGCCTTGGATGTCCTAATTAGGAGTTCAGCTTTAAATATACAACATGGAGCTTCTAAAAAATTCTGAGATGGGAAGCACAGTCAGGAACTTACGGTACATTAATCTAGAAGCAATATATAGGATATATTAGAATTAAAATACAATGATGGTAATCAGGCTGAACGGTAAAGAGAAGTGAAAAGAAGGGTGACAAATGACATATAAAGAACTAGAAAAAACTTGAAAACTGATAGAAATAAGTGGGGAGGAGGGAAATAAAAAAAAAGGATCTGGAGATTTTAAGGCTAGTATATTGAAAAAAAGTGTCAATGGGGCGCCTGGGTGGCGCAGTCGGTTAAGCGTCCGACTTCAGCCAGGTCACGATCTCGCGGTCCGTGAGTTCGAGCCCCGCATCAGGCTCTGGGCTGATGGCTCAGAGCCTGGAGCCTGTTTCCGATTCTGTGTCTCCCTCTCTCTCTGCCCCTCCCCCGTTCATGCTCTGTCTCTCTCTGTCTCAAAAATAAATAAAAACGTTGGAAAACAAAATTAAAAAAAAAAAAAAAAGAAAAAAAGTGTCAAGTAGAAAAGAAATAAGATAGCTTAAATTTAGGCTTACTTAGGTAGAAACGCCGGACTCTTCTAGAAGAGTTCTAATTCCATGCTAGTGGAATTAGGCAAAGGGGCAGTCTTGGTGCTGATATAAGTTATTTGGGTTTAGTCAAATCAGGATTCAATTTGCCCTCCCTCACAGTGTTTGGGAATGGATTTTAAAAAGATGCCACAAGAACCACACTGGTCTCAGTGGTGGTACAGAGCTGTGTTGTGGTTGTGATGCCAACAGAGATCTACTTGTAAATTCTTTGAGGATTTTCAGTCCTTCGTAATCTAAGCTTGAATTGTACTGACCTTTGGAAACCCAAAGCCTTTGAATTGGGACAGGAAGATTAATTTAAAAACCAAGGTACTATCATTTTCCTAATGGAAAAAAAAAAACATTTTACAAGAACTAAATTTTCAGACCTCTAAAAATAAATCATATTTTATAATAATTTAGTGAACTCTAAGTCATCATTTTAGAATTTAAATGAAAAAAATAATAGAACTATGTTGTATAAACACACCACTGGTTCTTAGCATAACATTAATATGTGACGCATTGCAGCAAACCCTTTTTCTAGAAGTGAAAAGTGCGTATCTGTTTCCCAACAAAACATCAAACATTCATTACATTAGGAATGATTTTCAAAAAGTTCATGTGCTTTAAAAAGCCATTTGTTTAAAAAAAAAAACATTTGTTCAAAAACATACATTTAAACTATATTATGTGGAATATATTTGATTTAGAATAAAGCATTAGCATCATTGCCCAATCAAAATAAAATTTCCTCATATCCATCCATTCATAGCCCAAGGGAAGAACTGAGCATCCAAACTTCAGTGTCTAAACTTCAAAGTCTAAACACTAGAAGTCCTATACTAAACTAATTGACAGCCCACTTAGGTCCCTGTGTGAAGTGTATTTACTCTTCCTTTATACAGAATTCTAAAAATCATATTTGTTTTCCCAAGTTCACAGTGAACACCAAGTATTAAATTAAAAAAAAAAACAGGAGAAGGCTCCTACTGAAAGGGTCAAAAGTAGCCACAGAAAGTACTGAGAGTTGTTGAACATGAAAGATCTCCAAAGTACTAATGAGCCCAACTACCTGAGTTTAACCTATACTGTGCCATTTACTAACCAAGTAATCTTGGGTAAGTTTCCAAATAATTCTGTGCCTTAGTTTCCTCAGTAAAATAGAAATAGTAACTTCACAGGGTGTTGTGAAGAAAAAAGGCATTAAAGCATATAATATGCAGAGAACAGTGTTCTGGCACAGAGTAATCTCTCAATAGAGGTTAACTATTATCATAAATGAAAGGAGATTAAAAAAACATAAAAAATATTCAAAAAGTGCTGTGAACTTGAGGTTGTTTAATACAGAAGCAAACAAACTTACACACTTAAATTAGAGAGCTGCAAAGGACAGCTACAGAGCATAATGACAAATTTTTATTGTGGTGACTATAAATTATCAGTATACTTTGTGCCTTAAGAAGGTACAGGTGGAGAGACTAATTATTAAGCTTTTGTAATTCAAGAGGTATTCTCCAAAAATCTTTGAAGACTTATTTTGAACAATTCAATCCTAGGAGCATATGGTGGCTCAGTCAGTTAAGTATCTGAGTCTTGATTTTGGCTCATGCCATGATCTCAGGGTTCGTGAGATCAAGCCCCTCATTGGGCTCTGCACTGACAGCATGAAGCCTGCTTGGAATTCTCCCTCTCCGTCTCTCTCTCTGCCCCTCCCCAGCTCATGCTCTGTCTCTCTCAAAATACATAGACATTAAAAAAAAATAAAAAAAAAAACCCTCAAGCCTGAGAGTTAAGAGGTCTTAGTGGGTCTTTTTTGTTGCTGCTAATGTGGGGGCATTCAATAATATAATACTTTATGATCTTACTACATAGTCTCAAATTACTGTGAACATCCTGAAGTCAAATAAACAATTACGCTTTTAAAAAATCTGGTGAACTTTCTCTTTTCTTTACCCTGGTCCTTGAGAAAGCTTGAACATAAACTGGTACCTCAAGTATAACAACTATCTAAAATCTTATTATTTATTATGACTTCCCCTTGCCTAAAAGTTGTATGTTATAAACTGACCTCTTTGGGTCTTGACTTTTTCATTTTATGTAGTATTATTATCTATATAATTATTTATGGAATTCAGTGAGCTTTAAAAATTAAGGTATTTTTATGAAATTTCTAAAAAATAGAGTAACAAAGATTTAACAAAGAACAGAATAACATTTTATTAAACATGAAATGATGTTTTGAGCCTTAGGTTAGTACAATAGCAGAGTTTTTAAATTAGTAACAGTATTTTATTAGGTAAAACCACCTGCCAGATTAAATCAAACAACAGACTTTTCTTCTTACCATTTCTATGTGTAAGCATTTCTCTCATTTCTTCATGGTCACATGGATGAGTAAAATCAAACACACTGTGTCCAGTTAGTTCAAACTGTAAAAACATTAAAAAAATTAGATCTGTATCATAAAATCAAAAAAAAATTAGAAGTGCTCTTAATATGTGGGTATTTTACCTGAGTTAATCCCATGTACTTATTCACATTATCAGAAATGTAGATCATGTCACCATCATCTGTGAGAACCATAACAAAACCATCCAAGGCTTTCAAATAAAAGCAATTCATCTGTGCCTTCATTTCATCTTCAATATCTAAATCACCTAAAAAAGGACACAAGGAAAATAAATTAAAAGTTATACTTAAATGATAGCAATATTTAGGTAGTTGTATAAAGTTTTCCCCAGATACTTTATTTAAAAACTAAAATTAGACTTGCCAGTTGCTTTTAATGATTATTTTTTTTTTAATGTTTATTTATTTTTGAGACAGAGAGAGACAGAGCATGAGCGGGGGAGGGTCAGAGAGAGAGAGGGAGACACAGAATCTGAAACAGGCTCCAGGCTCTGAGCTGTCAGCACAGAGCCCGACGCGGGGCTCGAACTCACGGACCGCGAGATCATGACCTGAGCCGAAGTCGGCTGCTCAACCGACTGAGCCACCCAGGCGCCCCTGATTATTTTTAAAGTAACATGGCAAGCAAACCATTGAAAAGAAGGGTCATGTTATTAAAAGGAAGACTGGTAGCAAGGTGGGGCAAAAGAGAAAGAGGGGGAAAAGGCCAGTATCTTAAAAATTCCTTACTGAAGCTTTAAAAGCAGGTAATAAAAATTACATTAAAGGACAGAGAGTATGACCACCTTCTAATTACTTCTAATTTCTAATTTTTAGGCTCATTACACCCCTGTAAAACAACTCACCAGCATCCAGAAGTTTCCTCACACGCAAATAGCTGATGGTGAGCCTCATAACAGAAGCCTTATCGAGATGCGAGCTCACATTATGGGGAAGTGGCAACTGATGAGCAAGTTCATAGAAAACTTCAGACTCTTTACTTCGCCGAGATCTCGCTGCATCTCTAGACTTTTCTTTTCGACGTTCAGAACTTATCCTATTGAGCAAAAAAAGGAGGAGAGAAAAGGAAAATTTATATAAGTTAGCTTGCCTTTGCTTGGATAAAACTAATTTTACATTTTTCTGCTTTCCATAAAACAATGTGAAGATGCCATGTAATTATATAGATTGGTCTACTACATGAATGTGTAAAGTAAGAATGTAGGGGACAGATACACAAATTTCTGGATTACTGAAGACACAGGGAACTCTAACAAAGAAGTCCAAGATGGAGCTTTAAACCTGTCTGAAACAGGTATTTCCTTCCTGGCATATCAAATTAGAGAGGATATTTTGTTTTAGCCAAAGTCTTAAAAGTAGCCTGTGTATGTGCACCCTCATAGCCATTCAGAAGTAGTTTCAACATAAAGAAAGCACCATTAAGTCTAAAGAAACTAAAGCTGTACATATTAACTTGAAAACAGGAGTTGTTAAGCTGGCAGAACAGTTACAGCTACAAACTGATTTTTGACTTGTTTCTTTGGACTCTGATATTTTCCCAACTTCTTCTACCCTACCACATGAGCAATACTGACTATAAGCTAAAGAAATCTATATTAGCAGCTATAATAAGTTACCATTTTCAGGTTGCTTATTCCCTTAGCAGCCTCTTTAGCAGCCCCCTTTCTTTACTAGCACAAGTACCAAATAAAAGCAGGAGGATAGAAGAAAAAAAAAAAGATGTGACACAATACTAAGAATTGAAAGAAACAGGTTAATAAACATTAACAAAGGTGTCAAAACAAGGATATATCTTTAGGGAACTTTTCCAAGAATAAAATCAGAAAGATTTTCCTAAGCAGAGACATTCACCTTCCTTTGCTTGACTGTGTAGAAACATCTATTCCTCCTGACCCAGCTGGAGGAGGTAAACAAGGCTAACCCCGGTTCTGTCCTTAGCTTCTTTAAGAGCTGTTGTTTATTAAAACCTACTATGTGCCAAATGTTACCCCATACCAGGTGCCTAGTTCTCTCAAAATTTGTAAATAGGGTAAATATTATCCCTTTTTACAGATGAGGTTATACAGTAGGCTAAAAACAGCCATTAGCAGACGGGATTTGAACACAAGGTGTTTTTTTCACTCCAAAGTCTGTTTGCTCTTCCAGTGTTTTATCTTAAGGAAGAATGTTGCTTCTACCTCAAATACTCAGCATGCTCCTATGACTTTCAACCTAATTCTGTTAAGTCAATTATTTATTAAATGTTGAAAACGGCTGTTACCATTTATTAAGCACTTAGCACTATGCTAAGGACTTTGTCAGCATTCTATCACTTAATCCTCCTTACATCCTATGAATGAAGCACATAATTGTATCTACCTCAAATCTCTCCTCCCTCCAAATGATCTGCAAAATTGCAAGGTTCAATCATAGAAGCAACACTCTCAAAAAAACAGGCAGGGTTCTCAGCACATGCTCCCATTATGTTGAGTAACAGTTGTATTGTGCAACAGTGATAATCTAGTTTCAACACTTAAATTTGTGTGTGTATCTGACTTTTATACATTAATAAGGAATGTGAATATTTGCTGTTGTTAGTAACTGAACTTTGATACAAATTTTTCAACTCAAGCATCTAGATCAATTTTACTTGAGTATTTTGAGATTTAAGGTAAGCTATTAAAAACTATTACTATTTATAACTAGCGATCTATGTGAATCAAGATTTTCTTAATGACATAATATTTTTAAGTTTATTTATTTTGGGGGGGGGGGACAGAGAGACAGGAAGAGAGAGAATCCCAAGCAGGCGCCACACTGTCAAATGTGCAGCCCGACACGGGGCTCGAACTCACGGGCCGTGAGATCATGACCTGAACCAAAATCAAGAGTCAGACGCTTAACCAACTGAGCCATCCAGGCACCCCAATGCTGTATAATTTTTAAAAAACATGAAAATAAATTAGACTCTGAGGCTACCATGAAAATTCAATAATGTCAACAGTCTGCAACTTCATTTTTTATGTGCATTAGAACTGCCTCACTGTTCTCGTTAACTTTTAATGAATGTTTAAATTTGAACTTAGAATAAAATGTAAAATAATAAAAGTTTTCAAAATCTATTTTATACACATACCAGAGTTTCTAGGGGAGAGAGATCCAATATGTCCCTATTGGCTCTAGCATCTAACTTTCCTCTCTTTCCCCTCTGAATTGGCAAGTGAGAGGAAGGGATGATAGTGGAAATCAGATTACTATCTGGTTCAAGTAAAGCCAGCAAAAAAAGTGTGATGACCAACTGACCTGAATATTAGTTCAAATGTCACAATTAGTCCAGGTGATCAGAATTTTATCAACAACTTTCATCAAACTTACTAGGCTTCTTTTGTTAATTACTCAACCAAATTAAAGCTACCAACAAATGACTATCCAAATTTTTACTTGGTAAAAAATTTAAATCCTTTTATTACCTGCTATATGCTTTTAAAGGGTATCTGATCTAGCTAACCATGGTGATTACACCTTTAGAAACACTTGTATTATCCAGAACTCTGAGGATAATATTGTTAAAGATGTGGCAACTAAATTTATAAGACAAATCCATAAGAAATGTGAGCCCGGATAAAACATTTATAGCATAATATACTTAAGCAGTGAAGACTAGGAGAGTAAGAATTTGAGCATGAGCCAGAATTCTCAAAGAAAAATAAGCCTCAATAAAACAAGTAACAGGGTATTTCAAGAGTTGACAAACCTAAATTAGATGAAGGTGATGAAAATCATTGTGTCCTATATTACATAATCTATCTAGACATAAAGCAATCAGGAGACCTATAATAAAGATTTAATATAGTAATTTATATGATGTTCTTCACACATGTGACTATGGGGGCTCTTAAAACATTTCTTAGCTTAAAGCTATAACCAACAAAGTTCTTATGAGTTTCAGCATCAGCACGGCTCAGCTTCTTGTCTCCTCAGAAGGCTCTTTTTATCCGGTCATACCCCACAGAATTAAAGTACTAGCCAAGAAATTATTTCGGGCAAACCACAGCATCTGGGTCCCACAGAATGAATCCTGTACTATTTATTTACTTACTACTTAGATTGCGAAATAAAAGTTTTTGTAGATCAGAAGAAAATGGGCAGATTTTCTGCATGCAAATAAGGTACTGTATTTCTCTAAATTATCAATTCCACCTTTGTTTTTAATTAAGTACAAATCAAGTAAAGTTCTGCACTGACATGTCTGTATAAAGTGCTATTTCACATCTTAGTAGAAATCAGTTAAGAGTATAGTAAAAAATCTATCTTTTCAATAGTTTGCTTACCCATCTCTATGACTGTTTTAGGACTAACATTTGAGGAAAATAGCAAAATAAGTTGATCTTTGTGGTACTGTAGTTTTCACACACTTACTATTTCATATTATTTAACATACAGCACTGGACAAGAAGCTAACTAAATTATATCTTGAAATCATTTTGTATAGAAAATACACTTAGGAAAATGAGCCGCTGTCACTAACCTTCTTGTATACAAAGTTGAATGGCAATAGCCATTTTACAGAGAATGCTTAGTATTCTTTAGATTAACAAGAACACAAAATAATTGCAGATATTTTAATTCATCTCTTTTTGTTGTCTAATTATAAAAGAAAAGCCTATTAACATTCCTGATTATAAATACATGTGACTTTAAGACCTGAAGTTAGAGCCAATCATTCAAAACGTTAAGAACTGATTCATCCTCCTTTTTTTTTTTTTTTTTTTTTTTACTTTTTTCTTTTTTAACGTTTACTTATTTTTTGAGAGACAGAGACAGGGCATGAGCTGGGGAGGGGACAGAGAGGTGGGGCAGTCAGATTCTGAAGCAGGCTCCAGGCTCCGAGCTGTCAGCACAGAGCTAGATGTGGGGCTCGAACTCATGAGCCACGAGATCATGACCTGAGCTGAAGTCGGATGCTTAACCGACTGAGCCACCTAGGCACCCTGATTCATCCTATTCTAATAAAGTTAATGAATACATTTTTTTTAAAAAGTCTCTCAAATCTATTATTTGCTGCTTTAAAAACTCTTTCTGGCTTTGAAGGTACAAGTTGTTGTTTTCCACTTCTTATGTTGGTATTTCTACAGGACAGAACTTCTGAAGTGAAATTCCATGATCTAAAGGATGTGGCATTTAAATGTACCTTTCCAAAAAGGTCTGTAACTATTTTTGTCTCTGTAAATTCATGAATGTGTTTATCTATTTCTCCACGCACTCTGCTGTAATATATATATTATGGGTCTTTTTTACCTTTTTAATTTTTGTGAAGCTGATAGGTGAAAAATTGTACATCTCACTGTTTTAACTGCCCTGCACTTCTTAAAATCTCAGGCCAGAGGAAATTCCAAGGAAATTTTCATGTTCTTAGTTGGCATTTTGGCCTGCAGCTTTAATCCAAACTCCTATACAAGGTGATTATACTATGTACACAGTGGTACTCTAAACATTTCTCATCAATTAACTTAATTTTTATTATCATCACCATGTTACAAATAAGGAACCTGGTTAAATAACTTACCCAAGTTTATAGAGTTAATAAGTGGCACAGCTTTATTCAAACTCAAGCAGTCTGGCTCTAAAAACTATGCTGTTAACAACAGACTATGCTACCTCTCAGAAATTCAATTCTAATTACTAAGGTAAGTATACATATATCCAGGCATTATAAAGTTCAAAATTCGTCTACACATCTCCCAAGACATAAAGGAGAGGTAGAGGGGTTGGCTCTGGAATTTAGAACTTGACTCTAAGCCATTCAGAAGCACTCATGGGCAGGCTCTTTCCTGGTATCCACTTATAAATCCAAAATCCTAATTCAAAAGCACCTACAATGGCGATGCTCTGGGCTCCACTGTCTACCAGCTCTTCAAAGCAATACAGCCTTTAGTGGATACTGCCAACCACTAAGGGGAGAGAATCAGAGGACAGTAATTCAATCTACCTCATATAATCCCACCAGACTGTACTCAAACAGCTCACTATTGCTGGTGTTTTATTTGCTCCACATCTGGATCCCCAAAGTAAAACCAATCTGCATACTCACTTCAAAGCTGGCTAAGCATCAGCTAAATTGCCAAGATACCTAATCACACAAAGTAACGTAAGAGAAAAAAGACGAAGAAAATCTTCCCCTTCTACCATTTATTGAGCACTTAATGTGTATCGGGCACTATGTTAAACACTTTCATGTATTAGCTCAGTTCATGAAAACAACTCTATAGAGAACCAAAACACAAGATGGGAAGTGGACTTCCTGAACCTCAGAATAACTTCTTTCATTCAAGAAATATTTGTTACATAAATATTTATTGAGCATTTACCATGCACTGTTCAAGTTATAAGGAATATAGTGACAAGCAGGATAGCCTCCCACTTAGCCTACTGTAGAAATAGTTACCTAGTGCTATATTTTCAAATGCTGGTCTAGGTGCATCATAATTATTTAGGGGCATTCAACATTCCAAACTTCTGGGCTCCACCTTCGTAAATTCTGATTCAGTAGATCTGAAGCAGGGCCCAAAATTCTGGGTTTGTAAAACTCCCAAGATGCATATGATACACAGTTAGATCTGGGAACCACTGACTGAACTATTTCACTATTACTGTGCTTTAATTTCACCCAAATATCTACCCAATTATCATTCCACAGTCAGAAATCTCATATTATGCCCTGCTTAAAGTCCCATCAAATGTACACAGGACAAAATCTATTTTCTAAAGAAACCCTCCCTTAGCTAGTTCCCTGTCCATCTCTTCATCTTCATTATTCCCTATTCCTTTGGTCACACTGCAGTTACTCAACATATTTCATTCCTTTCTCGCTCAGTCTCTCTCAGCCTGAGGTACCCTTCTCAGTATGTGACTTGGCAAATTTATGTGAGAAACTTTTAAGATTCAACCCAGCATTATTTTTTCTCTACTCTGTCTTCCAAAACTGTTCTTCTCCCCTAAATTTCACCACTCTGGTTATTTTGCTACATACACATGACCTTTGAACAGCACAGATCTGAAATGTGTAGATCCACTTATATACGGATTTTTTTTGATAAATGCAATATAGTACTAATGTTTAAAAATATATATCCTTACTTAATGGAAAAAAACTGCAAACAGTGACATTTAAAATTAAACATGAATTACATTTTCAGGACAGCTAGTTATTATTTATAACTATTTTCTCCAGGAAAATGTCTTCTAACTTCTAATAAACTTAAAAATGAACCTTTAGGATATTCATGTTAAAGAATATTATTCATTTATTCAACAAGTATTTCTTAGTCATCTCCATTGAGCCATATACTGTTCTCAGCAAGGCTGATTAACAAAACAGACCATGTTACTTGTCCCATGGAGCTTACATTCTAGGACAAATATACCATTATGTTTCTTGTCTTTATTCAGCAGCAGTTAGTAGGTCAATCCCTAACTGACACATTTGCCCTAGGAAAAATCTTTCCATAAAATCAAATAACAAAAATTTAAGACACAAGAAAAAAGTCTACAAAAATTAATCTGTGCTTATAGAAGATGTTACAGTATAGTATTGTGAAAAGGGTATACAACAAAATTTGAATACGAATCCATTTTTCTCTGTGTATAATACCTGTGTACATATGTAAATCAGTATGTGTATATGTACACATATACATACAGACATGTAACTTACAAATGCTTAGATAAAACCTGAAAAACACAATATACAGTTAGCAAATTCATAGTTTCAAGATGGCAAGATCCCAGAATATTTTGTACTTCAAAATTCATCGGTGAACTGATACTATTATGTACCTGCATTTGTCAGAAAAGTCTGAAAGAAGTAGTCATCTAATGTTTCAATTTGTTTTCCAGAAAGACTAATTAGAAAGGAATTAAATGTTTTCTTCATTTTGGAAATGAAGCAGGAATAATCATATTTCTTTCAGAGAAACGGAAAGTGGTGACTGAGTAAGCAATATAATTCAATATTTTCAGTCTCTCGTTCTCATCTAATTATTGGCTTTTAAATTTGGCATTTCATAATTAATCTGAAATTATAAAATCAAGTGAAATGGTTTCCAAAGAAAAATACTCAGTATACATATACTTATTTGAGTTTTGAAAGGAACTTAAATTTCTTGGTTTAAGTGTTTACTATCTTACTAGCTTGGCAATATCTTGTAAATATCCACAATTAGGGAAAAGATAGATTATTCTCCTTCAAATAACCTCACAGAAATGCCTAATATTCGATTTTCTAATGCTGCAGTAAAATAAACAGGGAAGAAAGATTTACTGTTTTAAATTCAGGGTACATTCTGAAAAAAAAATATGTATCACATCTGGAGTAGCATTAATGTGAAAATGTTCTATTTATACATTAAATAAACTTATTAATTAGCTAACAGATTTACATCTGTTGACAATATTATGTACTAAAGTTCTGTCTGTAAAAGGAATATGCTTTTGTTTTTAGATTATTCCTAACTAGTGATTTACATCATCTCTCTCCTGGTTCAGAATTGGTATTGGGCCTCTCAAAAAAGTCTTTGATCCTCTGCTATATATGAAGTACTAGATATATAAAACCAAAAATGTGTATGTGAAGGTATTACTCTAATTTTAGCTTGTATCACAATCAACTGGCAGGATTCTGGAAACAGATTATTGGGCCTTACCCAGGGTTTTTGATCCAGGAGAGCTGGATGGGGCCTGAGAACCTCCATTTGTAACAAGTTAGCAGGTAGGTACCAATGATGCTGCTCTGGAGAATACTTTGAGCCCCTCTACTCTAAGAAAATACTTTATGTGTCTTTCAAAAATTCCCAGAGAAGTAAAAGACTGTTCAACACCCAAAAATGGTTAACTTTTTTTTTTTTTTCAATCTGCCCAAATGCTTTACATGTACAGGAAACATATCCAATCTCTCATATATTAGCATTGCCAAATACTTAGGAACTCAAAAACTACAAAATACACTAAGGACTTAGACTAGATTAGACACTGGCTGATCTGTGATATACATCATCATCAGTAATGGAACTTTCTTCCCAGGTATTTGTGCTTAAATCCCAACCCTGGAAATTCAAATGGTAGACCTGGAATGTGTCTTTCAAAAAACAATCTCTCAGATGATTCTGTTTAGCACTCTGAGCTATTCAAAGTTTGTATTTCATCTATCAGTGCTTGTAAAGTTTAAAAATTCCTGAATCTCATCCCAAAATTATCAAATCTGAATGTCTACAGGTGGGTACCTGGGAATCCTTATATTAAGTAAACACCCAGGTGATTAAGTCACAGAAATTTGAGAACCACCAGCAGGTCTTATAGCAGAGATTTAATAGGTTAGCCAGCAAATTTTGAAAAATAAGAAAAATTTATTTTTAGCTGCAACTACATATACATACTAGACAACTATGTTTGTCAGGCAGAACACTGCACTCAGTGGGTTGGGCGATGCTATGTAGAATGAGGCACAATTGCTAGGAATAAGAAGCTAATGAATGGTACAGCTCAGTGACAAATGAGTAATAAAATACAAGAGCATAATTAGGCTTCAAAGATGACCAATTAAAAAACATAATAACCATAGAATGATTTTTTTCAAACCTTTTAAACAATTTTTAAAATTCACCTTTAAATCTCTTTATGAATGTCACAAACATCAAAGGGGTTGAGAATCACTGTCCCTGAGTAACAGCTATGTGTTAATGGCTTTCCCCAAAGCACATCACCTCCTCTATTACTCTTCTCCCTTTACGTTTTAGCCACCTCAGCTTGTAAATGATTTTGTTTTCTTTATTATATTAATAGAACTGACACTGGAACTTAAAGAAGGTCAATGACACTACATGTGTGTGTGTGTGGATGTATGTATTCAGAAGAATGTGCCCTTAATTACTTGCTTAAATATAACAGAAAATATGTAAGTTACAATAAGTACTTAATAAAAAAATTCACATGTATTGAAATAAAGGTGTAGACATAGAAATCACAAGCTGAAGATTTTTATTTAGTTCTAAACCCTGACCATAATGAAGATCCTGGAAACAATGACAAAGAAAAAGCTCTCCTAAGCAAATGTCTCGGTCCTCCACCTACATTAATCAATCCTATCCAATGTTACCCAATAAATTTTCCCAATGAATCCCCCGGTCCTGTTTCCTTTATATAAAGGAAGTAACACTAGTAAGTGGCAGGGCTCAGATTCCACCGAAGACTGAAGCTCCCATATTTAATATAGCCTATGCCTTTCCACAAATCAGATGCTCAATAATTTTTAAATGGAAAAATTAAAGAAATTTGGGGATGTTTTTACTTAGGAATAGAAATAACTACCTTCAGGTATTTGAAAAGGATGTCATACAGATTCAGTGATTTTTTTCAAATGCAGAGAGTAATACATGGGAATTAAAAGATGGCAGGCTTTTTGCTCAACAGAGTTAAAACAGTATTGAAGGTAAACTTTATGAATTTTTAAATTGTGTTCCCGTTCTGGTGGCAATGTAAGAAAAAGGGAAAAAATCATATTCTGGATCATCTAAATAATCTCTACATAAGTCTATATTGTTGCCACAAACTTTCTATGTTTGAGGTTGCATGTGTTTATGATCAAATTGGTACCAAATGATCACTAAAAGGAATAGTTACATTTTTTTAAAGTGCACACTCAGACGGTACATCTCAAAGGTTCACAGGGATTGCTTTGATCCAAAAGAGATCTAAACATTGGTCAGTGTCAAGAAATACTGGAACAAAAGAACTTTCTAACATTTAAAGCTGCCAAAAATGAATAGACTGTTTTATGAGAGTGCTTCTGTGTATGTCAAAATTCTCAAAGCAGACTGGCCACATAAGTAAATACAATTATAGAGGATGCTTCCGTGATGATTGGTATTAATAACAAAACTTAAATCCTGGTCTACATTTTGCAAGAACCCCAAACTTGAAATCACTGTACTAAAAAATAAAAGATGGACTACATAACAGATGCATCAAAAACTAATTACTCAACTGTGGCCTGAGCCATCAACAACTCAATGCTCTGCTTGACAAATTAGATGCACAAATATCTGCTAAACAAATGAATATACAATAATCTGTTACAGGTCAAGTGGTTAGGTGCTGGAGCAATGGTCCTGGGTTGAAAAAAATTTTTTGAACCACTGAAATAAATCAACTTGCTCACATTACCCAAGAAAAATAGTACTTCCTCGATTCACAGTGAAGGCTTTGACTACTGGTTTGACATATATAACCCATTTAAACATTTTAGCTATGTTATCTGCAAAGGCAAGCAATTTCCAACTCTCCTCTGCAAACGGATTAAAAGACATTTAATGATTTCCTGACACCAAAAGAGTATGGAAAAGTAGGCTTTCTTAATTTGCCATCCTCTAACAGCCAAATAAAGAGCCTTGTGAATATTTTTTTTTCCTCTACCATCATCACTATGAAGAATGATTACTTTAAAACGTTTTTTTGATTTATTTATTTATTTATTTATTTATTTATTGAGAGAGAGAGAGAGAGAGAGAGAGAGAGAGAGAGCGCGCACGCGCGCGCATGAGCAGGGGAGAGGCAGAGAGAGGGAGAGAGAGAATCCCAAGCAGGCTCCACATTGTCAGCACAGAGCCCAACGTGAAGCTCAAACTAATGAACAGCGAGATCATGACCTGAGCCAAAACCAGGAGTTAGACGCTTAACCAACTGAGCCACCCAAGCACCCCAGAAAAAATATTTTAAAACAGCATATCTACACACACACACAAATATCTTTATTTAACCTGCAAAGGCCAGGCATTCGTGGAGAAAAAAAAACCAATGTACAGGAAAAGCATCACCAATATTCTACTACTATTACAGGTTTACTAATGGTGTGGCCCAAAAGATACCATCCGTTCTTAGACTGTCCCAAAGAAGGCTTGAATGATTCTAAATATGAGACTTCAAAAGAGTGAAACTCTTCTGAAAAAACATAATAATTATAATATGAACCTAATAATAGTTTCTAGTTTATTAAGCCCCTACTTTGTGCCAAGAACTCTTGAGTGTTTCACATGAGTTAATATCTTTTTTTATCCTCACAGCGATCCTAAAAGGCAAATATTCTTATCCTAATTTATAGATGAAGAAAGTGAGATCTACAGAGGTAAAGCAACTTGTACAAGACCACATGGCTAGTAAGTGGCAAAGCAAGCAGCCAGCCTCTAGCACTTAAGTTCTTAGCCATTAGTCATTCTACTTCTTTCTTAAGGAACCTGAAATGAAAACCCTAATCCACAGAAGAGACTCTAAGCTTCCCAAAGTGCACAGCAAGAACAATTATGGTTGGTATCTGTAGAATACGTATTCAGATGATTTGCAACAAAAACCTATAGCCCATTCATTACAATACCAGCAATGACCAAGAGTCCTAGATAAGGAGATAATTAATAATCTACATCAAGACAATGAAATACTATAATAAGACATTTGACTCATGTAATCAGGGAACCCCACTGACATGGTTAAAAATGAATAGTCCACGCAGGGCAAACTGGCATTAATCCAGGAGACAGCTATATGGATACTTTTCATTTTTTAAATCACAAACTCTATGAATGCAGGCATGGGAATGCTAGGTACCATCTTTCATACCATACAGATAGCTGGTCAGTGGCAGAACAAGGCCAACATGCATATAGAACAAAGACATATAAACCAAGTAATATTCAAGAGAAAGTCAGAAATTATACTCTGAGGACATCACTTGAGACTCTGGATTTAACTATTCTCTCAACCAAAACTAGACTGTGTAAGCCAATTAACTGCCTAACCCCTTTAAACTAGCTTGAGTTGTATCTTGTCATGTGTAAGCCCATGACTGCCTTACCCCCTTAAACTAGCTTGAGTTATGTCTCTTCACTGCAATAGAAAGCATCCTAATATACTTATAAACTTCAAGTATTTCATACTTGAAGCAAACTTTAATGATGACCAAGTACAAGAAACTGGCACTCTCCAATACTGCTGGAGACTATAAACTGGTCCAAACTTTCTGAAAGTTTAGAGCAGACTTAAGAAACATTTGCTAAAGATGAAACAAGGTAAAGACACATTCCATACATTTAACTAGCGAATTTCCTGCAGTCATATACATATGCTTCTTTTGGTAAACTTTTTTTACTCAGTGCTCCAATATAGAATTGGCAAGCACTAAGTTTTAACATACCTTAAAATAGGGTACTGATTTACTTTCAAGGCCAAGTATGTATGATATAGCTGTATTTACTAACAAAAATTTTTTAGCCTGGTTCTAATAGATACTATAAACATTTCTGAAATAACAAAAAAAATAAATTTCAAGATTCAAGGAAGTTCCAAGGTAACACAAGGCATTTCCAAGCATAAGAAAAATTCCTATGAAAATTAAGACATAGAAGAGAGGACAATAATGACTTCCAAAAAACCTTTTAAAAACCTTAAAATCTTTCTCTGCTTTCTCTTCGTTCATTCAAATATTTATTAAGAACTCACTGTGTGTATTCTCTTTTACACCACAAGCTTCCAATTATTCCCATTTGTGATCTTGCCCATTGAAATGTTTCAATTTTATAATTGAAAAAAGGAGAGAGGGTCACTTTAGAGAAATCTAGTTAGCATCTTAATTTACAAGATCTCTAAGAACAGAAATATATCAGAACTCTTAAAGACTTAAACTTACTGCCTTTAAATCTTATTTTTCAGTTGGCAAAACAGATTTTCACAAACTATTAGGAAAAGAGAAGCAGCACAGGAAATTGTTACAAATGAGTGAAAATTGCAGTATTAAGTGGCAGACACTTAATTTGCCTAAATATATTGTGACTTTCAAAACAAGAAGGTGAAGAACCACCATAAGTTATGTTCCATCACTAGATTTTTGAACCACTTGCAAAACAATAAATTTTGAAAATCACACTGTGAAATCATCTTTATGTTTAATATTATAAGTAAATTTAAATTTTAAAATGAAGAAATACTCCAACAGTTGAGATCACCAGAACTAAATGGTATCATCTTGGAGGTGATTTTCTTATGAAAATAAGTCATTTCAATTATTTTTAAAAATCATTTAAAATAAGTTACCAATTAAGTGTAACTTTATTAACAACAAAACAGTTACAGGCCATTTTAATCAATAAGTATTTCTGAAAATGTACTGGCAGATCAAATCTGAGTCCCTAGAAAAACTTAATTCTCATTTTACAGGAGCTTAACCTCATGTCCGATAAAGCTTCCCCTGGCAACTGTTCTCTGTTGTTAACTTTAAGTTGGTTATTACACACAAACCCTTAAAATACAACCACTTGAACATATCCATTAGAATGGTCATTATCACAAAAACAGAAATTAACAAATGTTGGGGAGGATATGGAGTAATAGGAACCCCTGTGCATTGTTGGTGGAAATATAAAATGGTGCAGCCACTATGGAAAACAGTATGGCAGTTCCTTAAAAACTTAAAAATAGTTACTATACGACCCAGCAACATACTTCTGGGTACATATCCAAAAGAACTGAAAACAAGATCTATAAGAGATATCTGTACATCCGTGTTCATAACAGTACTATTCACAACAGCCAACACGTGGAAGCAACCTAAGTGTCCACCGAAAGATGAATGGATGAACAAAATGTAGTGTATATTGGCCTTAAAAATAAGGAAATTTTCACACAGGCCTACAACATGGATAAATCTTGACAACACTATGCTAAGTGAAATAAACCAGTCACAAAAAGACAAAAACTTTATGACTCCACACACGTAAGGTATTCAGTAGTCAAATTCATAAAAACAGAGTGGAATGATGGTCATCAAGAACTAGGAGGGGGAAACTAGGAGAAATGCTTAATGCTTTCAGTTTTACAAGGTAAAAAAATTCTAGTTACACAACAACATGAATACACTTACTCTTGAACTGCACACTTAGAAATGCTTAAGATGGGAATTTTTACATTATGTGTTTTTTTTTTTTTTTTAACCACAATTTAAAAAAACCTCACAATCACTTCAAAAGCTATGGAAAAACAAGTCATGAGAAAATCACTTAAATTTTGTTTTTATAAATGTAGATTTTATATATTCCATTTTTCTGAAAGAGTCATGTCTGGCAAATGATATGGGTTTGGTAGTCTTTATTGCAGAAATGTGAATTTTAATCTAAATCTCAATATACATACAAAAGAGTTAATTCTTGATGCTCCAAGAAAGAGAGGTATAAAATTATTTTTAAAATTCCAAGATCTAGTTATTTCAAAAATTCTTGCCAAACTTTTACCAAAAATACTGAGCAATATGATTGACTTAGCTTCAAATTCTTTTTCTAGCTCTGTAGTTAGGCAGAAAACATACACAATACATACACCACAAGTCGCAGAAAGCTGGCTAAATCCACCAACTGGATAGTTAGTCCCATCATTAAAAAAAAAGAAACAAGATAAAAAGAGAACATTCTTATGAATTAAAATCAACTTCTTAATAGAAAACTATCTAACAACACATTTAATTTTGATTATTTTCTCCTACTTTATAAACAGACTTACATTAACAATCTTAGATAAAAATACAGTATTTTAAGGGTGCCTGGATGGTTCAGTCAGTTAAGTGTCCCAACTTTGGCTCAGGTCATGATCTCAAGGCTCAGGAGTTCAAGCCCGGCATCAAGTTCTGTGCTGACACCTCAGAGCCTAGAGCCTGCTTCGGATTCTGTGTCTCCCTTTCCTTCTCTCAAAAATAGAAAACATTAAAAAAAATTTTTAACATATATTATTTTAAGAAGTATCTCTATGTTCAAAATTACATTTTAAGAGGCCGTATCTATGAACAAACTCAGTAATCTAATCCAAATCTTTGTATGGTAACAGTTTTTTTTTTTTTAATTTCACCAGCAAACATAATCAACTGTTAGGAGTTCTTCAGAAAACATCAGTCAAGACTAATCTTCCTCAGCCTCCTACACATCATTCTTAATATACAACAATAGAATATAACCACAAAATCTTAACTTTGGGCCCACACACCATTAGTGCTGCAGACAATGGAAATCACCAGGTAAAGACTGGACCTTCTCCCAATGGCACAAAATGCTTTCCAGTGGACTACAGGAACAAACTACCACAGTTCAGGTAAAAGACTGCACAAATACAGATTTCATACAAATCAAGCCTCAAAAAATCAGACTAACATACAGCTTGAAGCCTTGCCTTGAGACAGAGGCCAGTAGTCTTACCTGGAGAAATTCATAAGCAAAGGAGTTTTTCTATTGTATAGGTTCACATGTTTTACCAGGAGTATTTTATCAACTTACCATGTTTAGCAAAGATAAGTATTTATGCAACTATCTACTCTTAACTGCGGAGTCAAGACAAAAAATGTTTTAAGTTACTGCCACTCCTTGCACATACCTTTAAGTTACTTGCACATACCTTACTGAAATAAACTCTAAGCCTAGTATATTTGTTTACAACTCTAGTCTCTGATGCCCAAAGTAAATACAAGTGGCCTATTTGGGGAGGAAACAGCAGGGTAAGGAATTGTGAAGAAGGGACCCGAGAGTAGAGAGAACAGATGCTCAAGAAGAGTAACCGATGCTAGCTGCCAACATAACCCAGGGATATACTGTTTTAACTGGAAAAGAACCCCTTTTAAAGCTCTAAATCCAATGTTGGCCTTCATTTTTAGGAGATTTAGAAAAAAATCTATGAAGGCGGGGAGAAGAACTAACATAAATACTTGGAAACACTTGCAAAAAAGTTTTTAAGTGTTATGGAAGTTTAAATAGAACTTTAACAGGTAATGCATATTTCCAAGTATACAGTGTTCCCAAGATTCCTAAACCAGACATACAGTGAACATTATCTCATGTAATGTTGACAATAACCACTGAGATGGTTGCTATTATTATCATTCCAAAAGGAGGAAATATGCTCAACAGCATTCAGTAACTTGCCCAAGCTCACAAAGCTAACAAGCGAAAAAACTGGACTCCTAACTAGAAGTGTCTAGGTCCAGATCCTATACTCTCAACTACCAACCATGCTCTTCTTCAAAAAAGAGGAAAATCAAAGTACAATTGTAACAAGAGAAAAGTTTACTAATAAATGAGAGCTTCTTGACTTTAATGGCCAAAGTTAAAGAAGTTAAGAAATGTCCATTCTCAGAAATTTTACTCTAACGATCCAATAACTGTTATTGGAAACTGAAGGAGTCTGGCCTGACACCTTAAAGAGAACAATGAACCTCTTGACATTACTCTGAAATCTAAAAATCAGTATTAATGTGCTATTAAATTAAGTCCAGGCCCTACCTACCACTAAGAAATCAACATGAAATTCCCTGTTAAATCTATTGTAACTATTCCATCCTGTTGTGATTTCTTCCAATCCTTCAGTTTTTTAGTTTCCTAGAACATCTTTAAGAAGACAAATTTGTCTTCCCAAACTGGACTCTACAGCACATTTAAAATGGAAAAATTGTAAGAAGAAAGTACCTTGCCCCTCAATCTCAGTTACCTTTTCAGAAAGTTTTAAAATTATTAGTTAGAAAAGGATAAAAACCAGATATCTTTAACAAACATCTAAATGTTGTTGAGTAGCTATTTATTAAGTGTTTAACTTAATTTTTCAGTTATAAGAACCTCTATATTAAGAAATATGATGCAATCCGATTCAAGTTTGCTAAATTTTCAAATGAGAGTATTTTGAAAATAACACATGGGACTGAGCAAAATCTAAGAACTAATTTAGAATTGGGGGGTGATGCACAGTAACTAATTAATTCAAATATATTAAAGCTGCTTGTGATAATCTCAACTAACTGCAAAGAATTTACAATTAAAGAGAATTTCATATAAAAAAGAAGTGATTGGTGTATAACTTGATGCACAGTATTAAGTACGATTCAGCACAGAATAAGAACTGAAAATTGGCACTACACAGAGGTAATCTGCCTCACGTTTATAATATAGCAACTTCATCATTTCATTAAAAGCATTGTAATCATTTCCGCAAAAATAATTGCAATTAATTCCTGTCAACTCTTGGAATTAAGTCCAGGCCTATTTACTCACTTTTTGAATTTTATAAGGGTTTTCTCTGGTGTACAAAGAGAATTTATCATTCTACGAAATAAGGACCAAAATGGTATCTACGAAATAGCAAGAACATATAAACAAGTTTATCTTCTGCTAATACTGATTAGGGAAGTTAATCTTAATCTCTCCCAGAAGAGTGGAAGGACTTTAAGGAGTAAAGCCAGTCTACCAACCACAACTCTTACTATATAAATCTCCAATTCCTTAAAAACGATTTCCACAAAGGTTAAAATACCAAAAATGTACCAAATTGTGTGAGGGGCTGGGGGGGGAGGGGCCTCAATCCCACTGGATCCATTTATAATTCTTAATCCTATAATGTACCATTTAGACTCAAACTTTAAGGTGTTTTAAAAACTTGCATTAAGTTCTAACAGAATGATTATTCACTTCGGATACATCTTGAAGGTTTTCCTTTAATATGCTTCAATTTCATGAAAACGAGACCGTTCTAAAAATTTCGATGCTACATTGAAACTTGCTGCGATCACATACTTTTTCAGTCTCACATATTAATTTATAACGTCTGGGCTCCCTTGACAGCTGATATAAACACAAGAATCCAATTGTGATGCCCTCTTTAAAATGTTGCTACTTCGCCAAATTCCCGTTACTCCGACTCCTCAATCTAGACAAGTTTTTCAAGGCGATTAAAACAAAACAAAACCTGCACGTGCAAACTAAAGTTAGCATCTTCAGGCCGTCGCGACAAATCCCTAATGCACAAAGGCAAAGACACCCGCCGCGACTAGACAACCGCACCGTAAGGTCTCATCTGACCACGCGAGCCCCTGGGTGGGAAAACCAGGGCCCCGAGCCCACTGGGAAGCCAGGACCAGCGCGCAGGGTCCGCCCCGGGGCCGAGTGTTCAATGGAACTGGAGAGAATGGGGGCGGGAAGGAGCGGAAGCTCGGGTGCAAACGGCGGCGACCGAGCTGCGGTTCGTCTCTCTTCCCGGGGTTTTCGGGCCAGGGAAAGTCCACCCGGATGGGGGTATAGGGCAGGCCGGGTGATTTTCAAGGCTAGCAGGAGGGCGGCGCGAGGCCCCGGCGGCCGGGAGGGGAGGGCCAGCGGGGCTCAGCCCCCGGCCCCTGAAAGCACTTTCGAGGCGTCTCCCACCCCCCACGACAAGATGGCGACGTGGGCAGCGGGGGAGCCCGGCCGGCGAGGCTGGGGGGAGAGAGGGGAGGGGAGAAGAGGCAGAAACAAAAAGGCGGCCCCCTCCGCAGCGCTGAGGCTGGCCCCCGAGCCTGTGGCGGCGGGCGGACGGGGGGCGCCGGCGGAGAACGCGACGGACGGAGGAAAGGGGCTTACTTTTTCTTGTCGTTCGCGCCGCCGGCGCCCTCCATGGCGAATCGGTCCCCGCGAAGCCTTCACGGCCGGCCGCCCCCAGGCTCGCTCCGGCCTAAGCGCTGGCTCCCTCCACACGCGAGGAGAGAAGGGGAGGCACGTCCAGAGGTGGGAGGTGCAAGGCGGGAACCCTTGTAAACCCGGAGGCAGGAGCAGCAGGCGGCAATCGTAAGGGTCCAGGTCCGGCTCAGAAGAGCCTCCCCTCAGGCAGCTTGTCAGGGCCCCGAGCACCGGACGAAGCGGCGGCGAGGCCGATCCTCGCGTCCCCTCAGACGAGGCGTCTCTGTGCACTGAGGAGCTGAGGCAGCGGCAGGGGGCGGGCAAGGGCGGAGGCGCGCTCGGGGGCGCGCGGGATGGGGCGGGGGGGAGGAGAGTGTCGGGGGCGCGCCCGCCCGCGGAGCCCGGCTCGCGCTCACGCAAGCCCGCCTCACCTGAGGGGGAGGCGGGTTCCCTGAGAGCCAATGGCGAGCGACGCCGGCGGCCAGTCCCACCCCAGCCCACGTCTGTCTCAGCCAATCAGGAAGCGGTCAGCTGAGGCACAGCTGGGAAGCGCTGCCGGGCTCACGTGCTCGTCTGTGTGCAGCTGCGGAGGAAAGAGAAAGGAGCTGGGGTGCGGCCAACCTGGGTCTGGGGACGCTTTGCCTTCTCCTAGGGAAAGCAGTGGCTGGCTTTGGGAGGCGCTGCTGAGAAGGGATTTGGGTCTCAAGCCTGCACCGCGTTTCCTGCTCCCGGTGCAGCAAGTCTTGCGATGTCTTTCTCCTCTGTGGCTGTGCTGTGCAAGGTTGCTGACAGCTGTGCTGAGCCCCAGTTCAACAAAGCAGACTTTTCACGTCGTGGCAGCTCTCTTTCGACCCTTTGCTTGTATGTTACAATGGGGTTTTTCTTGCCAGGTTGTCCAACCACGGGGGCCCTGTCACCGAGCGCCCTTTTTGCCATAGAACGCAAGGGTACTCTCCTTGTCCACTAAGTTTTTCTATGAAGAAGTTTGATTACTGAGTAAATGCAAATAAAAATATAAAGCAAACAAACTCCTCATGCTGTAAACTTCTCAAGGGAAGTAGTTAAGGTAGCAGGGAAATCTTAAAATCTGAAATTAAGCATTTACAAATAGGTGTCAGTGGCTTTAATAAAAGCGTAAACCAGAATTTCAGGGCTATGGGAGGAAAATGGCTTTAGGTAGACTTTCTTGTTGTTTGTAAAAGAGCCCACAATAATCTTAGATGGACTGGGAAAAATGGAAGATGACCCTTAGTTTGAGACTCACCACCTTTAATTCACTGTATAGACTGGAAAGAGGAAGGATTCTTCTAACCCCCTGCCCAGACTTGGGCAGCGGACTGCTCAACCGGAGTTAACTCGACATGGTGGCGGCCAGTATTGTCTGTTTGCTAACATGACTTTGCAAGGTACTGAATAAAAATCACTTTTTGCCTTTGAAAAAATATATTTCAAACCTGTAAATCTTTTAAACGAAAGAAAAATGTATTTTGAGTTCAACAAAAAATCATTGCGCTTTTATCTCCACTTGATGCTGGATTATTTTACTTCTCATATTTGCCATATTATATTGTTACAATCTAGCTTAGAGTGGTATATTAATGTGGATATCTATATTGGATTCAGTTATATTGTTGTGTAAAAACAATAGTCCATCGAACACAGCATTAAACTCTGTTAAAAACCGATTCACTAGACCCATAAAGATATAAAGACTGATCTTAATGTTATTTTTTTTTAAAGTTTTAGTTCTACATTGCTGAATGATATGTCTTCTTGAAAAATACCATTGGAAAGGCCTGAAAAGAAGAAAGGACCAAAAATATTTACTCATATTTTCTTTCTTAGTTGTGAAAAGAATAGCTCTTTAAAACACAAACCTTTTAATTTGACATGCTGAAAACTCAATGTTAAATATACTGATATCAGTCAGGAGTGAGTTTGAAGACAGACTCTGACACTAACAAGTTATTTAATCTCTCAGTGCCTCAGTTTACTCATTTATGTCTATGTCACAGAATTATGGCATAATGGAGATAACACATTTAAAGCACTTAGAATAGTTGCTGGAACACAGTAAGCAATCAATAAATGTGAATATGAGTATTGTTGGTGGGCTTTTAAAAATTATTCTTATTATTTTTGCCCCCAAATTTGTGCTTCTGCTGGTAGTAATTACTTGGGCTTCTGTCACAGTTCAGCTAGTTTTAACTATCCAAGACTGCCTATTATGTTAATATAATCCACAAATATTCTTTCTTTTAAACTTTGGAACTGCCCATGGTGTTACCATCCTTGTATATAAGCATGGTGGCAGAGACCCTCAATCAGTTCCTTTCTCATTATAATGCTAAGAAATTCTCTCTAGCCTGTGATTATAGCCAAAGTGTATAATGTCTGTTACATTTTTAAAAAATGAGCACTTTGTAATAGCAAATTAAGCCATTTATTAAAAACTGAGCATTTCAAATGTTAAAAGCAGAAGGATAATTCAATCAGCAAAAGACATTTTCAGCCTCCGTTAAATTTGCCCCAAAGTTCAATTTTCCTTTCCAAAAATGTGTAGAATACGGTATTTTATGGATGTGTGAAAAGTATGTATGTATATGTGCTTATACACACACACGTACCATGTATGAGCAGTGAAAGCAGTAATATTCAACCAATTTGTTTTCACGTTATTACCAATGAGACAAGTAGTATTCCATAATCCAATCACTCCTGTTTAAGTAACAATTTGAAAAAGCAAGGGTTTCTATAGGATAAAATTTTAAGTTATCCTCTTTACAACCACCTATTAGTAAATATATTTATTTTATTACAATTTAAATAAACTTTAATGAGCAGTCTTATTTATTCACTTTCTAATTTGTGTAAGCAGATTTAAATGTAAAACACTCCGAGGAACTTTCTAAGTAGACTGACAGGTGACTTGCAAATGACTTGATTGACCCTTAATCCATATTAGTAGGAAGCAGGAAGTTAGGCAGTGATTGAGGATCAGGCAAGGTACAACTTGAAATTTGGATCGCTACTAAATAGAGCATTGAAACTTTTAACGAGTGAAGCGTCAGATTCAGATAGTTTAGAATGTATCAAACTATATGGGAAGAACTTGTGGTAAGTGATTCTTGGCTTATTATTACCCTTAGTTCTTCCTGCACCTTTGACCTACTCTAGGAACAATAACAAAAAAAAAAAAAAAAAAAAAAAAAAAAAGGAAGGAAGGAAGAAAGAAAAGCAGATCATCTGGAAGGAAAGTGCCTAGAAGGTAACAGACATTACAGATCTTTCGTCTTTTTCTTTCAAGGATCAAAACAGAAAATAAATACATTGTTTGAGTTTATGGAAAATAAGAATAGCCTGAAAATTTGCCACTAGCACTTTTTAATTATGATACGGACTTTAAGCATAATTTTACAGAAAAATGCTGAAGGATTTTTAGTTTCTGGTCCAATATGTAAAAAGCTTGGAAGCTTCCATCCTCACAATAAGAAAATAAAGCTGAACAAACTGAAAACCAACAACTCTTTTTAGATCCATCAGAGAATTGAGGTCACTGGGCAAACTGTTGTCCTGAAAACTGAAGAGACAGACAGATGGATATGGAGAATCACAGCTTACCAGAAGATCACAGTTTACCAGGAGCCAAAGCCAGCAGCTGAAGCCAACATGACAGTTGGAGCAAATATCAGTAGGAATACTTTAATTTAATTATAATTGTGGATTGCTGGGGGCTCTATGGGGACCAGCTTTAGCATTTAAAACTCTGAGGCTCACAAAGCATAAGAGACTCTTAAAAACTGAGAACAAACTGAGGGTTGATGGGGGGTGGGAGGGAGGGGAGGGTGGGTGATGGGTACTGAGGAGGGCACCTTTTGGGATGAGCACTGGGTGTTGTATGGAAACCAATTTGACAATAAATTTCATATATTGAAAAAAAAATAAAATAAAAAAAAATAAAACTCTGAGGCTCAGCCTTAGAGGGGTGCCACAACTTTTCTGAGTTTTACGTTCGGGAGCCCTAACAAATTCTCACTGTGATGGTCTGAGAAAACTCTCCTCTTGCTTTCCGTGGGAGAAAGTAACCCTTAAAAATACTCCCAGAGCACTCTGTTCTTTTTAACAAGATCTGCCCTCAAAGGAAACTTTTTTGCCAGAGCTCAACTGACCTTGTGGAGGGAAAACACCCAGCTCCAGCCCTAGCTAGCCTTCAACATGGAGGAAGGGAAATATTCAACTCAGACTCACTAAAAGACTGAGAACTAATCAGAGGACTGTAGAATGCTTTCCTTCCTCCCACACCTGACCATGCTACCACATCAGTAGGGCTTCTGTGTAATAGTAGGGAACTGCAGCTAAAAGAACAACAAGCCTCAGACCTTATTTAAAGAGTCACTAGGGACATCCAAAGACAACAAGAGAAACAAAAATAAGGACACTAGAGGCAATTTTAGCTTCAGACACCACAGCTACAACAAACAATAACACAGCCTAACTCTTAGCCAGATAAACATAAAACTTCATAGTAAAGTTCTGTCTACCTAGCTTTCAACAACAACATTTGCAAAACATATTAAAAGGCAAAAAAAAAAAAACACCCCACAATCTGAAGCGATAACCCAAGCACCAGACACCAGAATAAGACTCCGATATGCCCGAGATTCTGGAATTATCAGACCAGGAATTTAAAATAACTATGATCAATATGCTAAGGGTTGTAATGGAAAAAGTGAACAACATGCAGGAGCAGATGGTGATATAAGCAAAGATATGAAAAAGAAAATGCTAGAAATGAAAAACAATGTAATGAAAATAATGCTTTTGATGGGCCCATCAGTAGACTGGACACAGCTAAGGAAAGAATGAAAGTTTGAAAGTATGTCAGTGCAAGCTTCCGAAACTGAAATGCAAAGAAAATGCATTAATGAAAAAGATGGAACAAATTATCCAAGAACTGTGGAACAATGAGAAAAGGTTTAATGGGAATGTCAGAAGGGGAAGAAAGAAAAACACGAGAAATATTTGAAGAAATAATGACTGAAAAATTTCCAAAGTTAATGACAGACAGTAAATCACAAATCCAGGAAGCTCAGAGAATGCCAAGCAGGATAAATACTAAAAAATCTACACTTAGACATAGCATATTCAAACTGCAGAGAACCAAAGACAAAGTGTTTAAAGAAGCTAGGTAGGAGGTGGGGTGGAAATACCTTACGTATAGAGGAGGAAGGAAGAATTACATTGGACTTCTCTTCAGAGATCTTCCAAGCAAGACAGAGGAGTGATTTTTTTTTTTTTTGAGAGAGAGAGAGAGAGAGAGAGAGAGAGAGAGAGAGAACTCATGAATACACGAAAGTGAGGAGGGGTGTGGAGGAGAGGGGCAGAGGGAGAGGGAGAATCTCAAACAGGCTTAACACCCAGCACAGAACCCAACATGAGGCTCCATCTCACAACTGTGAGATCATCATCTGGGCCAAAATCAAGAGTCACGCCTAACCAACAGAGCCACCAGATGCCTGTGGAGTGAAATATTTAAAGTGCTGAAGGAAGAAAACACACCATCCTGAATAATGTTCCCAGTGAAATCATCCTTCAATAGTGGAGGAGAGGGGCACCTGGGTAGCTCAGTCAGTTGACTGTTGAGTGTCTGACTTTTGATTTTGGCTCAGGTCCTGATCTCACAGTTCATGAGATCAAGCCCCACATGGGGCTCTGCACTGACAGCATGTGTTCTGCTTGGAATTCTCTCTCTCCCTCTTTTTCTCTGCACCCCCCCCCCCTTGCTCTCTCTCTCTCTCTCTCTCAAAATAAATAAACATTAAAAGTTTTTTAATTGAAAAAAAGTGAAGGAGAAATAAAATTGAAAAAAAAATTTGTCAGTAGACCTGCCTTGCAAGAAATGTTAAGTTTTCAGAGACAAAGAAAATAATATAGATTAGAAACTCAAATCTACATAAAAAGAATGTTACAGAAAAAATAAATGAATGTAAATTTTTTTATTTTTCTTAGTTCTAGCAAATAACAGTTTGTTCAGAAAAATAATAGTAAAAATGTATTCAATGATTATACCTTTGGATAAGCGAAATGAATGGCAGCAGTGTTAAAATGGACAGAAGGGAGGAACTGGGAAAATTCTCATAAGGTATTTGCATTTCTGATGAAGCAGTATAATGTTATCTGAAAGTGGACTTGGATTAGTCATAAATGTACATTGCAAACTGTAGGGTAACCACTGATTTTTCTTTTTTTTATCCCACCCCTTCCCTGGGCCTATTTTTTTTTTCAGTATAATTGATATGCTAAGAGAGGAGAGAAAATGTAATCATATAGAGTAAATCAGAGGGAATGTTTCTTTTTTTAAAAATGTTTATGTATTTATTTTTAGATTGAGAGAGAGAGAGAGAGAGAGAGAGAGCAAGTGGGGGAGGGACAGAGAGAGAAATGGAGGGAGAGAATCCCAAGCAAGAACCAAGCTGTCAGTGCAAAGCCCTACGTGGGGCTCAAACTCACAAACCGTGAGATCATGACCCAAGTCGAAATCAAGAGCTGGATGCTCAACCAACCGAGCCACCCAGGTGCCCCAGGAGTGCTTCTTTTTCAAACCAAAGATGCAGAAAAGGAGTGGAAGACAAAAAAGAAATGAAGGACAAGGGCAACAAATAGAATTCTGAAGGTTCAACAAAACAAAACTAAAAACAAAACAAACAAAAACTTCGGGAATGAATAAACAATTGTAGTGAGATTGCAGGATACCAGATTAATATAGGAAAGTCTATTGCTTTTCTATATACAGAAATGAGCAATTGGAATTTGAATTAAAAACACAGCACCACTAACTATAGTTAACAATACTGTATTGTATACTTGGAAATTGTTATGAGAGTAGAGTTTAAATGTTCTCACCATAACAAGAACAACAAAATAGCAATTATGTGAGGTAAAGGAGTGTTAACTGATCTTATTGTGGTAAGCACTTTGCAACATATACATGTATCAAATCACCACATTGTACACCTTAAACGTGCACAGTGTTATATATTAATTATACCTCAGTAGAGCTGGAGGGGGGAACACAATGCCATTTACATTAGCACCGAAAAAAGAAAGGAAAGGAAGGAAGAAGGAAGGAAGGAAGGAAGGAAGGAAGGAAGGAAGGAAGGAAGGAAGGAAGGAAGGAAGAAACTTAGGTATAAATCTAATCTAAAATGCACAAGACGTATGTGGGGAAAACTATAAAAACTCTCAGGAAAACAACAACAACAACAACAAAGATCTAAATAAACAGAGGGGCGCCTGGGTGGCGCAGTCGGTTAAGCGTCCGACTTCAGCCAGGTCACAATCTCGCGGCCTGTGAGTTCGAGCCCCGCGTCAGGCTCTGGGCTGATGGCTCAGAGCCTGGAGCCTGTTTCCGATTCTGTGTCTCCCTCTCTCTCTGCCCCTCCCCCGTTCATGCTCTGTCTCTCTCTGTCCCAAAAATAAACGTTGAAAAAAAAATTAAAAAAAAATAAAATAAAAAAAATAAAAAATAAATAAATAAACAGAGATTTCATGTTCATGGACAGGAAAACTCAATATTGTTAAGATGTCAATTCTTGCCTCAACTGATCTATAGACTCAATGCAATCTAAAGCCCTGCGAGGTTACTTTTTCATTGTCAACAAACTGATTCTAAAGTTATATGGAGAAGCAAAAGATCAGAATACTAAACACAGTATTGAAGAAGAACAAAGAACTTCAAGATTTAGTATACAGCTGCAATAATCAAGACCGTGTGGTATTGGCAAAAGAATAGGTAAATAGAAAAATGGAACAGAATAAAGAGCTCTGAAATAAACTCACACAAAAAGAGCCAAATGATCTCTGACAAAGGAGCAAAGAAGGCAATCCAATAGAGAAAAAAATCATTTCAACAAATGGTGCTAGAATAATTGGACATCCACATTTAAAAAAAATGAATTTAAAATCTGACCTCATCATACTTTTCACAAAAATTAAATCAAAATGGATCTTAGACCTAAGTGTACAATGTAAAACAGTAAATTTTTTTGATAACCTAGGAGAAACAGCTAGGTGACCTTGGCTTCAACACCAAAAGCATTATCCATGAAAGAAAATGTTAAGTTTTCAGAGACAAAGAAAAAATATAGATTATTATTTCTATAATAATTGGGGTCTAGTAAGTTAAAAACTTTTACTTTGCAAAAGGCACTACTAGGAGAATGAAAAGACAAGCCACATACTGGGAGAAAATACTTACAAAACACATATCTGTTAGAGGACTTGCATATAAAATATACAAAGAACTCTTAAAACTGAACAATAAGATAATTGTTGACAGTAAGTCAAAAATAGATAATCCAATTTAAAAATGTACCAAAAACCTGAACAGATGCTTCACCAGAGAAGATATACAGATGGCAAACAAGCATATGAGAAGATGCTCAACATCGTATGTCATTAGGGAATTGCAAAGTTATTTTATTTTTTTAAAAATATTTATTTCTTCTTAAGTTTTATTTATTTAGAGAGAGACAGAACATGAGTGGGGGAGGGCAGAGACAGAGGACAGAGAGAATCCTAAGCAGGCCCTGCACTGTGAGTGCAGAGCCTAATGTGGGGCTCGAACTCACAAACTATGAAATCATGACCTGAGCCAAAACCAAGAGTCAGATGCCTAACCAACTGAGCCACCTGGACACCCTAAAAATATTTATTTATTTATTTATTTATTTATTTATTTATTTATTTATTTATTTATTTATTTATTTATTTATTTATTTATTTATTTATGTAATCTCTCTACCCAATTTGGGGCTCAAACTCACGACACTGAGGCCAAGAGTCAGGTGCTCTTCCCATGGAGCCAGCAAGGCGACCGAGGAATTGCAGATTTAAATATGAGATACCACTGCACATTTTAAATGGCTAAAATCCAAAACACTGACACCAGTGTTGGCAGGGATGTGGAGCAATAGAACTCTTATTCATTGCTGGTAGGAATGCAAAATGGCACAGCCACTCTGGAGTATAATTTCTCAGTTGATTACAATGCTAAACAATCTAGCAGTGATGCTCCTAGATATTTACTAAATGAGGTGAAAACTTACATTCACACTAAAACCTACACATGAATGTTTATAGCAACTTCATCCATAATTGCCAAGAAGTGGAAGCAACTAAAACTCACTACTAGGTAAGTGGATAAACTATGATACATCCAAACAACGGAATCTTATTTAGGGCTAAAAGGAAATGAGCTATCAAGTCACCAAAAGACATCAAATGCATATTTAAGAAAACTTTAAATGCATATTGGTAAGTGAAAGAAGCCAGGTTGAAAGGGCTTCATAGCATATAATTCTAACTATTGACGTTCTGGAAAAGGCAAAACTATGGAGACTGTAAAAAGATCAGTGGTTGCCAGGAATTAGAGGGAAGAGGGGAAGGATGCATAGGTGGAGCACAGGGAATTTTTAAGGCAGTGAAACTATTCTGTGTGATACCCTAATGACGCATACATGATATTATACATTAGGCAAAACCCATAGAACTCTATAGCACAAAGTGTGAACCCTAATGTAAACTATGGGCTTTGTTTAATAATAACGTATCAATATTGCTTCATCAGTTGTAACAAATGAGCCATACCAACACAAGATGTCAATAATAAGGAATGGTGTGTTTATACGGGGAGGAAGAAGGAATGCATGGGAACTCTCTGTACTTTCTGTTTAATTTTTCTGAAAACCTAAAACTAAGAAATAGTCTATTAATTATAAGAGAAAAAAAAGGAATATCCTTCCAAAGTCAAGTTTTCTTATCTTCCTGAATAAAGCAAAAGGCTTAAATTTGTAAGAATCAACCTTGATAAAACATCCCTTTGACTAAAAAGAAAAGTGAAATTTGGATATTTTTCCAGCATCGAAGTAAGCAAGAAGATTCTGAAAAGTCACAGCTCTATAAAAGTTATTTCTAGAAAGTAAAGATATAAAAGAAAAAGGAGAATAGAGTCTTATCTTTGAAAAATGATGGTAATACTACCTCCCGATCCAAATGCTTATAGTATTTCCACATATTTTTTTCACCTGTACGGAAGTTGGTACATTAATAACTCAAAAAAAGGTATTTATTAAGAATCTGCCTTGCTTGTTTTCTATCCCCATCCCAGACCACACAAATATGTTACATACTTAGAGTATACAATTGTATCATGTTTTTAAATATTTATTCATTTTGGGCAGAACACAAGTTGGGGAGGGGCAGAGAGAGGGGGACAGAGGATCCGAAGCAGGGTCTGCACTGACAGGCTGACAGCAGTGAGCCTGGTGCGGGGCTTGAACTCACGAACTGCAAGATCATGACCTGAGTCAAAGTCGGATGCTCAACCAACTGAGCCATTCTATTTTGGGCCAGACATATTTTTTCTTTAATCTGCAGGTTTATGTGCCATTATACAGTATGAGCTCCTTATGAACAGGAATCCTTTATATTGGCAGCCCTAGAACCTGGGATGGTGCCCAGCACATAAGAACAACCATCTCTTAAGCACCTGTCATATTCTAATCACTGGGCTAAGCATTTTTATTTTTTTATTTTTTGCGTTATTTGGGAGGGTGGTGGGCTAAGCATTTCTAGATACACTCATTTAAGCACTATCACATCCCTGCGAGGTAGAAATTGTGGTGATCATGTCATGATCAGTGAGTTAATGGTCAAAGAGGTAAAAATACAAAATCACAAAGCTAGGAATTAGTGGAACCAGGATTATAGACCATGCCGCTCCTTTATGGCACTTAAACTGTGATACCTGTGTGTCAGAAAATGCTCGAAGCTGTGGAAGGTAGGGTGAGGAGGACAAAAACATAGTTCATCATCTTCCTACAGCATCAATTTTAGAATGAGGAAAAGTTGAGTAATATAACTATGCGTGTGATTGTAGGGTGTGTTGTGCTTTTGGCTGGAAAAAATTCAAATTCAACAAATGAGCAAATACAAAAAGTTCTCCTGACCTCCCTCTCCTCCTCCTTCTCTGTAGAGGAAACCATTGTTACCAGTATTTGTGTGTCTGTCCAGAGATATTAGCATACCAAAAGATCTGTTTTGTGTCCTTTCCTTTCTGTACAGATGATAGATTAGTATTTACTTTGACTACCTACTAAATCTATTTCACATAACAATATCATTTGGAGATTATCTCTCATCAGTTCACATACATCTAATATTTTCAGTATTTACAGTAAACCGATGGATGATGACAAAGACAGCAACTTGGCAAGAATTTTAAAATAAAATTAACATAATTTTAATATCTATGAACAAATATCTTTTAATTTTGACCGCAAATAAAATTGGATTTCTCTAGGCAGGTTAACAAAGAGACATTTGACAGCTAGCAAGACAAATTTTTATATTATAGTTTGCTTTGGAAAAACTTCACCATGTCAATTTCCTTATCTGTTTATGAAAGCTATCAACCTTAAATGAGTTATAAATGGAAAAAAATACCTGTATTTTACCTATTTTGACCATTCTAACTAGTTAAAAATGATTTTTTCTTTCTTTTATTCTTATTATCTTTAGAGCAACTACTCTGAATTTGTGTATCATACATCATCTTTTTAGCTGCAAGGACAAAAAACCTCTTGATTGTAAACAACTGATGACTTCAGATCCATTTGAAACCAGGTGAGCTTCATCTGATTTTTTATGAAAGTGATGAGTGAAAAGGACACTGTGAATCTAATAATTCTATAGTAAGAGTTTTAGGAATGCATTTATTAGATTTTGAGCATTTCTGATTGTGATATGAATTAATATTAAATAATTATACTTCGGGGTAAAAATTTAGATTGGCTCACGTATCTCTAGAGGAGAAACATCTTCAAGTTCTATATACTGTCTGCTGAGGTTCTGCCAAAACCCTGTCAAACAATAACCTTTTGCAAGCCTGTAGCCTTCCAGAATCTCTGTGCATCTCCGTCCAACTTTGTTTCAATGCTCACAGAAAAAAACTTTTTCAAATTATAATACAGGTAGTCAGATGATAGAGGGTAGGTGAGGGAACCCCAGAATAAATCTTAGGACAGAGTGCTTAACTTTTAGAAACTGTTTGTGTGACATACTCATCCTCTCCAAATCAACTGCAGTTTCTATTAGGAAGAAAACACTACCCAGAACACTCAAAGTACCAGTGACCATGGCATTTAAAAGGTACTTTTCTTCTAGATGTTAATTTCTACTACAAGTTTATCTTTCTATTATCCAGGTATTTTAAAATAACCATTTTTAAGTGAAAAACTGTGATAGAAAAATTATAGCGGAAAGAAAACAAGAATCTTACATTGCTTAATATTTATCCTAGCTTGGTTTTCTTTCCATGTGCACTAAGCCACTGGCAACTCATACTTTCCAAATTTGGGGTGGATAATATTTTCCCTTTGATTTTTTGTGGGTAATGCAGAAACATTAGCTAGTTGGCTCTTATATTGGAAAACTTACAAAGATTCCTTTGGTTAAGTGTGTCAAGACTTGCCTATGAAGAACCAGAGGCAGTCACAAGAAGTTGATTAATTTTATACCTGGACTTGCAAAGACAGGTTAGCTACACTCCTGTGTGAGTGTACATTACATGGCAATACCAAGTAAGCCAAAGCTTCCCAGCATTATCTTATTATCAGGACACATGATATTAAACATGCACTATGTATCAACATATGGGGTGGATCTTGGGAATTGCAGACATTGTCTATCATTACTTCAACCAATACTTCTAGTCCTGACCCTCACCTCCACTCCTCACTTCCTGTCTACTTTTCTAGGATTGTAAGGGACCGAAGGAAACAACTTAATGAGCTGTTAAAACCTGTTGTATTTGGACAGATAAGCATCTGGATTTATAAACTGTTTCCTTCATATTCCCCACCTGCCCACGCAGCAGAACATCTCTGATGCTTGCTGCACAAACATTTACCAAGCCTTTTCCAGATTCCATTAACAAGATCTGTGGCAACTAGGTTTGGGGACAAGAATTTATCTCAAGGTGTTATTGCTGCTGGTACTTCATTGATACTTTCTGTTGGAGCAAAGACAAATCCCAGAGTTTAGCAATCCCAGAATCTGCAAGAAGAAATAGCTGAGAAGATTACGTGGAGGGAAAAAGGAGTCCATCCTAAGACCTTATCGTATTGATATGGTGGTGGATATGCAAGTATGTCCATATTTCAAAACACATCAAACTCACATAAAGTGGTTTATTTTCTTGTATGTAAATTACACTTCAGTAAAATAGATTAGAAATGATACTCTTACAAAGAGGCTGACCACCTGTTCACTGTGCCTCTTGTCTAATTTCTGACCTTTCTTCGGTATTATCCTCATTAGGATACATTTCAACTATCAATTGGTTGAACACTTGAATGCTGTCTATATCCTAGTCCTTTGTTGTCTTTCATCGTGGCTGTGTCTATGGCTCATTGGATCCTGGCTCCAGTTCCATTTTTCAGAGCTTTACATGCCCAGTTCTCACTACTCCAACCAGAAGAATATATATAGCAGCTGACTGTCAGCTGTCATAAAGGAGAAAAATTCAGGAGGGTAAAATAGCTGAATGAATTGCCTCTGCTCCAAAGTGTGAAGGGAAAATGAAATGACCAGACACAGAGGTTAAAAGATGGCTCTTTTTTCATTCCTACTCAACTAAGGGCTGCTCTGTTTAGGAAATGAATGCCACCAAAGGTAGGTATTAGCAAAATATGAGTGTCATTGCGTACGAGGCAGATGCCTGAAACATACAGGTGGTTCTCATAATTGCATGTGGGCCTCCATAGATATATTCTCTTTTCTTATTATAAGTTTATGTATTTATTTTGAGACCGAGAGAGAGGGAGCACACACACACACACACAGAGGGGAGGGGCAGGGAGAGAGAGAATCCTAAGCAGGCTCTGTGCTGTCAGCGCAGAGCCTGATTCAGACTCCATCTCATGAACTGCAACATCATGACCTGAGCTGAAATCAAGAGTCAGACACGAAACCAAATGAGCCACCCAGGTGCCCCCCATAGATATATTCTTAAATGGTTAAAGGACTTGGAAACTATTTCTAGGAAGACTGAAACTTGAATATTAGTACAATATGGAGAAAAATGTTCCAATAGAGACTTCCAACTAAAGAAATACACTGCCAAGGAGAGCATTCACTGTGTGTCCTATAAGCTTAAGACAACAGATTCCTTTTAACATATATATTACTTTATATGTCAGTATTTCAGTAGGATATAAGCTCTGTTATAGCAGTGGTTTGTCTATCTTGTTATGCTGATCTTCAGTGCCTCAGATAGTGCCTGGTACAGAAAAGGAACTCAATAAATACCATTTTGTTGGTCTCCTAAAAACTGGGCTCTATGAGCACTAGTGTTTAAAAGCTCTGGGAATAAGGAATGGTGTGAATGAATATCACATAGCTTATCTGGAGGCCTGGTGAATAGGCATGTTGGACAACTGTTCATACTGAATAATCTCTGAAAAGAAATAATGTACTTGAGGGCATGCTTCTATGACATGACAGTACTATGTATCAATCAGGATCCTGTGTTCCTGACCTTTTACACCATCCACAACTAAGATAATCTATCCTTCTTTGTGACTCAGTTCCCTTATCTGAAATATGAGAGATTTGAGCTATGTAATCCCCAGAGCCCCTACTAACTCTAAAGTTTTATGACAAAGCTCCCTTAAAGTAATTTATCTCATACAGCCTTTAAAGGTATAAGACTGAGAAACACAGAGTTAATGTCATAACTTAGTAGGTGGACAATTAAATTCAAAAGGTAAAGTTTGAAGTAAATATTATAAAAATGAGAATCCTTCACATTTGAACAGTACAGTTAATATTTTCCAAGCACTTTGACATCTATCACCCTGCTTGACAATCAAAGCCATCTTGTGTAACTATTTAATACAGTGTGGTAAGAAATAGGCTCAAGGCATGAGCTCATACAGAAAACTAGAGACAGAGATAAGATTAGAAACCCATTTCCAGGGGCGCTCAGTTGGTTGAGTGTCTGACTTAGGCTCAGGTCATGATCTCACAGCTCATGAGTTCAAGCCCCGTGTCAGGCTCTGTGCTTACAGCTCGGAGCCTAGAGCCTGCTTCAGATTCTGTGCCTCCCTCTCTCTCTGCCCTGACCCACTCGCATTCTGTCTCTGTCTCTCTCGACAATAAATAACAATTAAAAAAATAAAAAAAAAAAGAAACCCGATTTCCAGAATCTGAGCTTTAGGTTTTTTTCCTTCTAAAAATATGTGTTTTTTAAGTTTCACAGTAAAATCCTTTACATTTTCTTTGAGAATGAATTAGGACATCCTAGGTTGACTAAAACTGAGTCCTAATCCAGCTATCGGCAGAGACAGGCAACTTCCTGTCTACCTGTATCTATTCCATTTTATTCGATTTATACAGACAGTGATAAACCTTTAGGAAAATAATTGGGATCATGGCAATTATTGATTTCAGGCATACAAAGGCACCTGTAAATTGTGAAGAATTCAATGGAAGCAAATTACAGCAAAAGGACAACTAAATCTCAAAGACAACTTATCCTATAGAAAGTCTGGATTTAGCAACATAATCTAAGTGATCTAGTGATTGAAAGAGGCAGTTTTGTTTTGTTGTTGGTGGTTTTTTTTATTTTGTATTTATTTTCTTTAATTTTTATTTTTACATATTAGAGTTTGAGAATGTTGCTGTGAGATTGTTACTGGACAGAGGACTGGTTCCGAACTCAGGTTTGGCTCCTGTCCTCTGGAGAGCCAATACTCGAGAGACAAGTATTGGTTGGAAAAGAAAGGTTACTTTATTCAAGAGGTCAGCAACCTGGGAAGGTGGAAGACTAATGTTCCAAAGACCATCCTCCCATAGAGGTGAAGCCAAATGTTTTTAAAGAAGAAGGCACAGGAAATGGTGAACGGACTACATACAGGAGAAGCCGGTGCTCAGCAGTTAATCATTTGTCCTTGCAAGGTGTCCAGAGTCCTCCTCTCTGCCCGTAATCAAGGCTCCCAGGTGTCTCTCAGTAAAGGATACCCTTGCAGCCCAACAAGCCAGGCCCTGACAAGGCCATCCACACTCCTCCCCATGTACCCAGGAATCAAGGCTCCCAGGTGTCTCTTATTGAGGATATCATGGTCAGTGGTGGCTATTTTCGAGTGTGGTCAGGCCTTATCTTCCCAAAAGTCCAGCCCTTCCTTTCTCAAGGCTAGCGGTCTGCAGGATCTTAGGGAAGTGGGTTAGTTCCATTATAAATTATGGGGTTCAGGTCAGCAAGCAAGGAGTGCATAAACTTGAAGTAAGTTAACCCTTAAGACCAGTTGGAGTGCTGTTACAAAACCCTCCAACAGTATAACACAGAGGGGAGAAAAGTCTCCCTCCTCACTTTGCAGTTCACTGCTGCCGTATCATTATATACAGCAAGAGTTGAGCGCACTGGTAGCTGGAGTGATTGGCAAGGGTATGTACCTGGCATAGAACGTCAACATGGCAGAAGCAAGTAACAGCATTTAAGCAGATCCCCAGCTGGCACTTACCAAAGCAGAGCCCTGGCACTACAGAGGCCAGCTATAGTAAGGAAGTGAAGGACCCGCACTGATCAGTGAAGGTATGTGAGATACTCCTCTGGGGCTCTCCGAAAACACTTCGGGGGAATTGGAGTACTTACCTGAACAGGTGGGAACATCTGCTAACAAAGTGTCCTGCAGTGTTATGGCAATGAATTTTTTTTTCTGGATTTGGCTCTTCTTAAGCCATGCTGCTGTAGCTTGCTATCTGGCTGGAAGTTTGACTTCTTAAACTCTCTCAAAAATTCTTAACTGTATTCTCAGTGATGTGACTAATGCATTGATTTCAGTTAAGTCCTGCATTCTATTACATCATTTTCTCATTCAATTGATTGAAAATATTTCCAGATTTTCAGTGAGTGTTGCTAAATTTACATATTTGTATAATATATAATTTCACCTGAAGTTGAAATGTTACTTTATCAAGTTTTCTGAAAAATTCAAACCATAGTACATAAGCTTTGTGTGTGTGTGTGTGTGTGTGTGTGTGTGTGTGTGTGTGTGTTTGCTGATCTCCTTTGCTAAATCTGTCTTCTTTATTTTCTGAAAAATGGATTATATCCAAAAGGCTTACAAATCTTGTTAGTTTCCTTCAGGAAGCCATCTGACTTTTTTTTTGCAGAAGAAGCCTCACATACTATTCATTACCAACATTAAGTTTTATGGAAAAGTAATCATATTTTCTATGTGACTTTATTTTATTGATGGTTTTAATTGCAATAGTGAGATAAAGGACTGGACTAACATTTGTTGCGATCAGCTGTTGTCAATGCACAATGCAGTTTACTGAGAGAACTTCAGGACATAATTCCTTTAGGTGGGCTATATATCTTTATGTCTTCCAACCGTTTAATTTGCTCCACCAGAAGCACCATGGGGCACTTAACTCTCCAATGGTACTTGTGTTTCATTGAGCCAAAATCCTACAACAGCAAAAATAGATAGTATAGTTTCTAAAGAATTTATAAACATCCCTCCTAATAATTTATAATCACCCCAGAGATAACAATAGTTGCCATTAGAAGGACTTATCTTCAGTAACTGTATTTCATCATTCTGCATAGAAATTTTTCTTGTTTTTAATGTGCTGATTAGTTGTGTCTCAACTAACAACTCATAGGTAACATCTATGAATCTAATCACCGCTTAATGGCAGTTCTTTTAAAATATTGAATTTTGCTACATCACTATTGAAACTGTAGTCTCCACATTCACACAATACTCTTAGCAACTGTATGAGCACTATCAGGTTTTGTAATGATTTCTGCAATTTTCTAAGGCCCAGTCACTCCATTGTCATTCATTCATGTGTTCTTAACTAAGGAAGTAGCAGTGTTAGATAGCTTAAAATTCTGTTTTAAAGACTTGATATATTACATACATTTGCCTACTTTATCAGGGTATTTCCTTTTCAAGTGATCAAGTAGTTTCATAAGGTCAGGGGAAAAAGAACTATCGCTATGACACATGGACTGTCTTGAGTTGAATGGGCTTTCAGTAAAACTATAGGCTGATACTCAGTGAGATATTGTCAACATCTTCTAAATGCTTGACATAATTAATGATGGGTTGAAAGACTTTTGTAGAATTAAATTATAAAATAGAAACTATGTTTACTTATTAAGTCCCAGTCACGCACAACAGCACTGAGGATCCAACATGGACAACATCTACAAGGTAGTAAATAGCATCTAATAGACACACACACACATACACACAGCCCACTCTCACTGTATCATTGCAAGATAGAGCAATCCATCAAGAGAAAATCTGCCAATCACAGCCATTATTCACCATAGTTTTGTAGCACTCATCTTATATATGTTTTGTGTGTTTTCTATTAAATCAATGTCAATGCTACTCATGTAATGCCCAAGAAAATCCAGTAAGAGAAATGAAATATTAAGGAATATGATTTTGTCAGGTAGAGTTGAGTTTTGAATAACCACAAACCATTGTAATATCTCAGAGTTTTGTATTTTTTTTTACTACCCAAGAATCATTTTTTGCCCTCTTGTGGGTGTTATCACCCTCATTTAAAAATGTGTGTATTAGAAATATTTGTGGTGGGAAAAGACATCATTTGCAGTTCATGGAAAGTTTCAAAGGAAAACCATAATGTACACCTTTGGGATTCTGGCACAAGGCCATGCTTTCTACTGCAAAAGCTATAAACCATTCAAAACAGTACTCAGTGGACTATTGGGTCATGGTAGAGAGAGAGCATATAACATGAGACATCAAGTAGTCTTCCAGCTCATGCAGCCCATTATGAGCTGGATTCTTTCAGACTCCTGTAGGGACTAACTTTACAACAAAGGGGTGAAGCAGTGGCACATGGCCATGGGGTCCATTGTTCCTCTCTCATGCTGTATCCCCCAGAATCCATCAGTCCAGTAGAGCAGTGAAACAGCTTCTGAAAGATGAATCTGAAGCTCCATTCTGAAGAGGATACCTTGTGAGGTTGGCACCATCTTCCAGGATGCTGTATAAGTCCTCAATGACAAACATTGTGTGGTATTTCTGTATCCCTGATAGGTAAAATACAAAAGTTTGGAACACAAAGAATGGAATGGGGCTATCCTTTTTCATCATCACTCCCAGTGACACATTTGAGAAATGTGTACTTCTCACCCCTGCTTTGGGCATTGTAGGTCTGGAGGCCCTGTTATCAGAGGACATACTAAGAATTCCATTGCATTTGAAGCTTCAGCTCGCACCTGGTTACTTTGGGCTCCATGTGCCAAGACAGAGGCAAGAAAGGAATCACTACCCAGAAAGGGTAATTGGCCCTAATCATTAAGAGGACAATGTCTTACCCTTAACACTCCTGCTATTTTTTTAAATGTTTATTTATTTTTGAGAGAGAGAGAGCATGAGCTGGGGAGGGGCAGAGAGACAAAGGGACAGAGGATCTGAAGCAGGCTCTGTTACTGACAGCAGAGAGCTTGATGCAGGGCTCCAACTCATGAACCGTGAGATCATGACCTGAGCCAAAATCAAGAGTCGAATGCTTAACTGACTGAGCCACTCAGGCGCCCTTTCTAATTTTTTTTAAAAAATTATTTTTTTCTTTTTAGAAAGAGAACGTGAGTGGGGTAGAGGGGAAGAGGGAGAGAAAATCTTAAGCAGACTTCCACACTCAGCACTGAGCCTGATGTGGGGTTCAATCCCATGACCCTGGGATCATGACCTGAGTAGAAATCACAAGTCAGATGCTCAACTGATTGAGCCACCCAGGCACCCCTCTGCTACTTTGAAGTTTAAGGCTTACAGCTTTATCATTCATTCTTATAAAATACATTTGCAACTTTCTACCTCCTAGCTATCTGTAATAAAGAAATGAATTTAAGGAAGAGGTTGACCTAAAACCAATCTGACTTCAATTTATATTTTGCGTTGTCTAGGAGAGAGATTACCACATGCACTGCAGTGGATTCTTAGCCCAGGGGAGTTTTATAGCATGCTAAATAAAAGCTGTGTGAATCCAAGAAATTTTTTAAATATCTCTTAAGAAAACATTGTCGAAAACATTGCTTGGACATCAAAGTATCACGCATTGCATAGGGCGCACTCAAGGCCCTTCACATACACTAACCGTAAGAATTAAGACCCATCTGGTTGTGATTGAAATGCTTTGGTTTACAGATGAGCATTGTGAGGCATAGGGAGATTATTTCTATCCACTGGCACTTCTTCAAGCAGATTGTACTGTAAATATGACTGATAATTAAAAATTACTCTCAGGCAATGGAAAGCTTAAAGATTATATCATGTTATGGATAGTTTGGTGGAGTATTTGCATTCTACCCCACAGTTCTCTAATTCCATTAAAATTGGAAAAAGTGCACAGTATACATGAAAACTATTAAACAGATCCAGTCTATAACCTTGCTGTTTGGATTGTCTCCTCCTCGTCCCTATCAGCAAGTGTCCTGGCCAACATTTCACAACGAAACTAGAGGTGGGTGGACAAGCATTTGCTCTGCTTCTTGTGTCCCTGAACAAATTTGCCTGCATCTATTCCCATCCTTAACTCTTTGTCTCTAGGAAGAGCTATCTCTCCTGCTCCCAGCAGCTAATCTCTGCTCCTGTGTTTGGATTTCATCACCTGCCCTTTCTTCAGGGATCTGGAAACACTGTTTATCTCCTCTCTCACCTCTATCTTCAACCTCTACCCTGACTCTTTTCCCTCAGGGTACAGACAGGCTCAGATGCCTCCCATCTAGAAAGAGACTCTTTCAATAGTCCCCTATAGCTGTCATCTGATACTGCTTTCCCTTAAAAGAGTAGTCTGCACTCAGTGTCTCCATTGTTCACTTCCTGATCACTGTTTATCCTGTCTTCTACTCCCAACACTCCACAAAATGGCCTTTACCTAGGTTTTCCAATGCTTAGTTCAATAAGTGAGTCAGAGTTTCTTACCTCACTTTACTGATCTGCAGAAATGGACACTGTTAATTACTTCCTTCTTTTTGAAACACTTCCCTTGATTTCTAGAATTCCACCCCTTGCTGGTTTTCTATCTACCTCTTAAATTGCATTAAAATTTTTTTACTTTACTTTTATTTTATTTATTTTATTTTATGCAATTCTGTTCTATTTTCCTTTTGCTTTATTCAGCCTGTTCTCACTTTTTCTCAACATTTTATTATGAAAATTTTCAAGTTGAAGAAAAACCAGAAATATTGTGCAGTGAACATCCATATGTCCATTCCTTTCTTACTCCCATAGAAACGCCCATCCCAGCTTAGACCTTTCTAAGTTTAGACCTATGTAGTCCAAATACAAATTTCTACCTTGATGGACAAGAGACACCTCCAACCCAAAATGAGAGAATTGAACTCATAATTCTAGATTCACTCTGTCTTTTTTCTTGTCACCAAGTCCTGTCAATTAGTCACTTCTGACTAATTGTCAATTCTGTTTCTCTAGTATCTCTCCACTCTGCTCATGTTCAGGTCCTAATCATTTCATGTCTAACTGCTCTTCCTCCTGCCAGCCTTGCTTGTCTCTAATTCACTCACTGCACAGTTGCCAGTGGTATTTGTAAGTATAAGTGTGGTCCTCTCAATTCCTCATTTAACATCTTTAAAAATTTTCAGTTTAAGCTCTTAACTCTTGACCAAGGCCCTTCTTATCCCTAGTTAACCTCGTCTTTCATTGTCTTTCCTCTGACTCTATGAACCAGGCTATTTGAAGGAAGCTACCTAAAGTTCCTGTGTTCACACCATGCTAACTTTTCTCACTGGTATGCTTTCTTTTGTTTATTAACCTAATTCTTGTTTTTTCCAACTGCCAACAAACTTTCCAACCTGTCCTTCAAAATAGAGTTTAGATGCTACCTTTTCTGGGTAAACTTGCCCAGCCTTTCCTTCCCAACATTCTACCACTCCTAGGTCTGGGTCAGATGCCCCTTTATGGCACCTTCCTTATTAGTTACTTGATTGAATTATTTAATAAAGATTTGAAGTTCTTCAATGGGCTGAGCATTGTATGAGGTGATGGGAATACAATGGTGAATACAATAGCGCTCCTGCTTTCAAGGAATTTACACATTAGTTGAGATTTAGTACAGTAAGGGGACAATTGTGATAAAGTGTGGTTAGCTCATGAATGAATATACACAAGGTGCTCTGGGAACACTCAGAAGGGACACAAGTCCAGACTTGGGGAATGAGGGACAGCTATTTGGAGGAAGACTCACCTAAGATATGAAGGAATAATAGGAATAAGTTAGGACATGGGGATGGGTAAAGCAGGGAGTGGCTGGGGAAGAGAAAGGAGAGAGGGAACATGGTTCCAGGTGCTGGTTGGTAAGAGCCTGGCTCATTCAGAGTAGGAGTGTCTTCAGTGCTAGGCCCAGTGCCCAATAGAAAGAGCAGGCACTCGATGAATGAACACTTAGTGATTGAATGCACACAGTCAATGAATGAACAAATGAGGCTGAAGAAGGGGCCAGATTAGAAGGGCCTCATATGAAAACGAATTTGGACTTTATTCTGAGGACACCCCATCGGTACTCTACAGAAGGAAGAAAGGCATAAGCAAGAGGTTGATGTATCAGATTTGTGCTTTATAAAGATTACTTTGGGTAAAATGAATTGGAAGGAGAGCAAGAGGCAGGTCTAACAGCAGGAGATCAGTTGGGAGGCTGGTGTGGTCACTGATGTCAGTGATGATGGTAGTCTGAAAAGAGGATGAGCAGTTGGGATGGAGAAGAATGATTGTTTTGACAGATGAAGGAGACAGAGCCAATGGCATTGGTGATTGATTGGCAGGATGAGGATGAGAAAGGAATGAAGGATGATACCCAAATTTTTGGACTGGACGGTTGTTGGCAGCAATCATTAAGGGGCAATGGAGGATGGAGAGGTTTTGGGGGGTTGGGTTCAGCTGTGAGGGAAATGAAAAGTTCAGTTTTGAACACTTTGAGTTGAGTGTGAGGCGTGTATTGGTACTGGGCATTTGCCCGCGTATCATTTTCCTTGCTCTTCCCTGCTCTGTTGTGTATCAACAGGAGCTGACTTGCTGGTTAAGACTCCCAGGCTCCCGTGTTAGCTGGCTGGTAGCTTGGTTTGGGCAATGGGAAGCGCTGGCAAGGGATTAGAGAACAAAAGGAGGGGAAAAGCCAAGATATTGTTCCTCTTCCCTTTCTACCTCTGGCAGTGTCTCCAGCAGCAATTGCGTCTGCTCTGTGGCCCAGCTCGTTCTCCTCCAATAACCCACATCTTTTGTTTAGTGACTCAATCACCCTCTCCATCCCTCCACTTTAAGGGTGGCACTAGCTTCCTAGAGTTGCCAAACGCAGGGTTTCCTCAGAGTCTCCTGTTCAGGCTCTCCCCTCTTCTCTCCCCTGAATAGCATTAAACTGTCTCTCTTTTATTTTAATTTAATTTAATTTAAATTTTTGAAACAGATTTTTAGAAAAAATATTTTTAATGTTTATTTATTTCTGACAGAGAGACACTCATAGAGCACAGTGGAGGAGGGGCAGAGAGAGAGGGAGACACAGAATCTGTAGCAGGCTCCAGGCTGAGAGCCATCAGCACAGAGCCCTATGCAGGGCTCAAACTCACTATTTGTGAGATCATGACCGGAGCTGAAGTCAGACACTTAAACGACTGAGCCACCCAGGTGCTCCTGAAACAGACTTAAAAAAAATGTTTATTTTATCTTTTTATTTTTGAGGAAGACAGCATGCACTTGTGAATGGGGGAGGAGCAGAGAGAGAGGGAGACAGAGGATCTGAAGCAGGCTCTGTGCTGACAGCAGAGAGCGCGATGGGGTCTCAAACTCACAAACCATGAGAAACTGCACCAAAGTTGGATGCCTAACTGACTGAGCCACGCAAGTGCTCCGAACTGTCTCTGTTTTAAATGCTCAGAGATGCCTGTTTATTCTGAGGAACATCTAAATGAAGATACCCAAAAAACAGCTGAGTATGTGGAAGAGATAACTGGAGTTTCTATCATAGCACTTACTACCCTGGAGAGTAATTGTCTCCTTACCTGTATGTGTCCTGCACCAGGCTTGGAGATCCTTAAGTGCAGAAAGATTATCTTATTTCTGTCCATTTTCCCAGGATCAACTCAACTTCTGGCAAAGAATAGGCACTCAATAATGTTTTCTCACTGAATGAAGAAATGAATGCATAAACCCTACACATTATTTTTAGGTGACATTTACTTGTGGATACATTTTTATAGTAAAGTTAAACTCATTTGACATGGAGAGTGCCCAACCTGAATTGGTAAGAAATCTGAATCGCTCGCTGTATATTCATTAGCACATCTCGTATTGTTGTCCTCAAGATTGTCATGATACAAATAAATGAACAGGAAAAAGTTGCCCCAATTGTTAAGTAGACAAGAATAAGAATAATTAGAAATCATTGTACTTGCATATACAACTGTGTACCAAAAGGATATTGCTAAACAAATTGAAGATGGCAGGTTTGTTCAAATGGGTTAAACATTCCCCCAAATCTCCTTATTTTGGAAACACAACCAATCTCCCTGGAAATGATTTGCAGAAGTAACCTCAGCAAGGGTCCATATTACCAACTCTGAGCTGTGGCTGAATGAAATAGATGTCATCAACAGGGCATACAAAGTGTGGATATTGACTTTGACCTTGAGGAAGAGTCAGGTCTGTCTCTCACACTATCATGGGCTTTGCTTCTGTCACCAGTTGGAGAGGCTATCCTGGGCTCTAGGGGCTGTACACATATTACATACTGTTGAATTTGTGGTTGGGAGGGAAGGAAAGAGGCCAGTGACAGCTTCAGTTTGTTCTCTGAATTCTGGTAGTTGAGAAACCATGAGAAACATTTCCCCTGATTCCTATATCAAAAAAAAAAGGAAGAAGCAGTGAGAAACTAGGGAAAGTGACTCTTTGATAACTTACTTTGAGTAAGTGGTGATGAAATTGTATTTCAGAAGCAGTTTAACTTTGTAAAAAAACAGTAAGAAAACTTAAATAGTAACAGTAACAGTAACTAAAACTAAAAGTTAATTCCATTGTGTAGAGGTAACCTCTTCTGGCTATTTGGAATAAACTCTTCTAAAACCATTGCCACACAAATTGCTATAGACTAAATGTTTGTGTCTTCCGTAAGTCATATTGAAATCTAATCCCCAATGGGTTGGTAGTTGGAGGTGGGCCCTTGGGAGGTGATTAGGTCACGAGGGTGGAGCCCTCATGATGGGATCAGTGCCCTTATAAAAGGGACCCCAGATTGCTCCCTTGTCCTTTTCTCAGTGTGAGGATACAGCGAGAAGATAGCCATCTATGAACCAGGAAGCAGCTTACCAGACACTGAATCTGCCAGCACCTTGATCTTGGACTTCCCAAACTTCCCAACTGTGAGAAATAAATGTTGTTTACAAGCCCCCAGTCCAATATTGTGTTACAGCAGCTTGAGCAGACTAAGACACAGATATGCATATTTAAAAGTATCTTTCTATTACACATACTGCACTGTAACCCACTTTTTCCATGCATCATGAACAGTCTTCCACACCATGGAAGATTGTATTATTCATAGCTGAATGATATTCCACTTTATACATTCACTATATTTATTTAATGAATCACCCACAGGGAGACATTTGGGTCAGCTCCGATTTTTCATTATTGCATACATAGGATGAGCCATCAGCAACTGATTTTTAAGTTGAATCTTCAAGCATTTGTAACAAGATATTGGAGCAGGCTGGAAAGGACAGAATAAGAATATGAAGGGGCCAAGGAAGGGAAGTATTTATGAACTGATACTGTTCTTGATGTATAAAGGACATCAGTTAACAAGAGTAAGGTGGGGGAGGATGCGGTGAAGTGGGAGAAAGTAAGAAAGGGTGAAATGGCAGGTCTGGAGAGAGAAACACAGTCAGGCTATAGACAGAGAGACAGACAAGGAGAAAGAAAGAATGCCACGAGAACAAATAGGATCAAATAATTATCAATTCTCCTTAAACACACACACACACACACACACACACACACACACAACTTTTGTGATGATCTCCAAAAGGGAGAGTGGCATTTACACCATGCAAATGATATATCACTGAATGAATGAAAAAGGGGGCAAATTGCCCAAAACCTGAAGGGAACTTTGGTTATCAAGGTAGATACAGAGAAACCTTTAAAAAACGCTGAAACAAAGGAAAAATATTAATTAAGAAATACCATTCTACTTCACTTAATTCACCAACTTACACGTATGTGCATATCATTTGTTAAACACAGTCTTTAAAAAAATAGCTTTCCTTAACTCTTGTCTCTGATACTTTTAATCATGTTTTTTCTTGTGGTGATTGTCTGGAGATAAACATTTTTCATCATTGCTTTGCATCACAGACCTAAAGAAAATAAGAGGAAGGAGTTAGCTTCTCCTTTCTCTGTGTTATCATGCTTGCTTCCCATTTTAGAAAAATTAAGGTGTGAACAACCACTTTCTCTTAAGCATCATTCTTCCATAGATTTGGGGGGTAGGGTAGAGTATGTATTTGTGGGGACCAGAGGATGGCCTCTATTACAAAACTTCCTCTATACCCTTATAGGGGACAATGAAAATCACTTGTGTCATGAACATCACTTGTATAATATTACAGTGAATTCAAAGTTTTTAAAAAATCAATTTTTATAAAGAAAACAGTCCTAACATTGCATGGAAGCTATGAGGCACAAATGAAATTATTTATGTGAAAGTGTTTGGCAAGCTGTAAAAGTCTGTACAAGTATAAGGTCTTTTTTTTTTAATTTTTTTAACGTTTTGTTTTATTTTTTAAGAGACAGAGAGGGACAGAGCACAAACAGGGGAGGGGCAGAGAGAGAGGGAGACACAGAATCAGAAGCAGGCTCCAGGCTCTAAGCTCTCAGCAGACAGCCCGATGTGGGGCTTGAAAACGTGAACTGGGGCTTGAACTCGTGAACTGGGGCTTGAACTTGTGAACTGCGAGATCATGACCTGAGCTGAAGATGGAGGCTCAACTGACTGAGCCACCCAGGTGCCCCAAACTTTTTAATGATTGGAACTCTATTATACTCTGGCATCAGAAGAATCTTATTAAAGACAGAAATTTCTGCTACTTTCCTACACCTCAGAGTTGGAACGAGGGAATATGTCCACAAATAACCCTGCCCTTTGTTCTTCCCAGTATGATCTTTTGCATGGACAGAAAAATTAGGAAAATGCCTTTTGCACTGTCAAATCTATAAGAAGTGGTCAGGTTTCTCTTATTGTAACTGTAAAAAAAAAAAAAAAGTAAGTCTTCCCAAGACTGACTCATATTAATCATATCCTGTGTGGGCTCTGTCCTGTGTCATTGACACACATCAAGCAAAGAGGGGGATGGGTCATTGCTTCCAAATGCTCCTAAGGGCACTTTAATTAAGGCACTAAAGCTACATGCCCAACAAGTTTAGCATGACTCAGCAGGATTAGTCACTTACACCATCCCACCCCAGGAGTATATAAGCATGTCCAATCACATGACCTTGGAGAACAGGGGCTACCAAACCAGACTGCTTTCAGTTAACCACCTGCTCACGTCAGTCCCGTTACTGAAGAGCGATGGGAGGACCTGGGCAGAGTGAGGGCAGCACAGACCACTGAGGACCCTCTTCACATTTCTCTATCATGTTATCTTGCATCTAGCTGAGTGTGTGCCAGCCACCTCTGCAGAGTGGGTGGACGCAGACCTCCTCTAACAAAGATTCTGGTTTCTAATTTCCATTTAGAGAGGGCTTTTACTCCGTTCATATTCGTGGCTTGTTGTTCATTAAGGATTGATGCATTGTGCACACGAAGGAGCCTGAAGTATTTTAAGTGAAAAAAAGCTTCTAGCCTCACCTTCATCAACTACACCCTAGCTCATCATTTTTTCATAGTACATAATTTAGTACTTCCTGAGCATTCTGTTCTTTCTGAAAGCCTAAGCACTGTATGTATAATTTGCTTGCCTTGTCATTTCTGCACTCTTTTATGTGTATGGTTCAGGCATCCTGTTTGCTTAGTATGTGCAATGCCAACTTATTTACTGTAAAAAATGCACTTCTTTCTTCTTCTGGAAAATAGGAAAATTAAATATAGTGCACACATTTAAGCTGTTCCAGTGTTCACGTGGATGCTGCTGCTGAATACTTTAATGCAATGTCAGGGAATTCCATAATCCTGTTTGCTTTTTGGTTTTATTTTTACATTTTTTAAAAAATATTGCATATTGTTTAATGCTACACTACAGTGTAGAAGGATGTTTTTAGTGTCTAAATGGTATACAGTCTCTTAACTCACTTCAGAGTTTAAAATTGGCTGATTCTAGAAGTGGGAGGGTTCAAGAAAACGAACATATGTGCTTAATTGTACTTTTCATGGCTCAGGTTTGTGTTTCAGAGATATTAGGGACTCAAAGACAAACACATCTGTAACTGCTCCAACAATTCCGGTATTTAAAATTTGTGTTGTTTTTGTGTGGGAGCTTCATAACCTGCATGATATTATTCATATGTATTTGTAGGTTTAGCTTTGGATGTGGAAAGGATGCTACTTGGTAAACTTGTTTTACTTTTGCTTCTTGGAATTTTTGAATCCAGCTCAAAAATCACTAGCATCTGCTCCCTTGAGCTGTAGGTATCTGTTGGACTCTGCATTTATAATTCTCCTCTCCCCACCCCCCTTTTTTTTTGTAAACTTGATAGATCTATTGAAACGTCCTCTGCACAAATTTCCTCTTCTATGCAACAGAGAGATTTGCTTTTTTCTACCCCCTTCCACTTGATTTTCCTTAAACAAATAGTCTTGTAGATCATGCTGTGACATGCTTAGGCTCAGAGTAGCCACTGTGGTAGATAATACCTGAAATTCTACATATACATTAATTTCTGACCCATTGGAAAATATAGTCCTTGAGAAGTTGAGTTGAAACCCACACAGACTTTCAAATGCTGGATGGTTTCAAATTCAACATCCTTTCCTTTGAAGTAGTTGCTAGGAAATAATTTGAGTAACAAGTCTAGTCATCACCAAGTCCTGATAACCCACCAGGAAGATAAATTACTTCCTGTAAGTTACGACATTTCACCTCCTCCCATGTCAATTCATTATATTACTCAGTTGTAGTAAATGATATCTCTGAAAATAGTTAAAAGGATTCCAGTGTGAAACATACAAATATTCACCTATGTACAAAGTTGTATAGTATTTAAAAATAGATAAGTAGACACAACTTTTTCTCCCTTTAAATGTGTCAGTTACTGAAGATTTCTATGGCATCCTGATCCTAAAAGGAACCTCAAAGAACCATTTAATCCATTCCCAGACATCTGGACAGACTGGCCAGCATTATGCTAGTCTCTCACAAGGTGGCCAAAGTTCCTTGCGCCCTGTTTTGCCTTATTTGTGGCTTTCTTTTTTTTCCCTCTCAGTTGAATATATCTGCTTCAGAGTATTGGGTCAATGACATGTTCTACCTAAAGGAGTAGAAAAGAGTAAAATTTGCCAGGACAAACATAATGGGGACAGCCACCATATTTTAATTTGGCAATTGTTTTCAGACCACACAACATAGAAGCAGACGTGACATGCACATTATTATGAAATGATATAAGTGTGGCTTTAAAAATACCTTCGAAAGGTTCCATAGCTTGGCTGTTGTTTCCTCTCTACCCACTCAGAGCTTTCACAACTCTTTTCTAACAGCTATGCATCAATACCAGTTGAGGAGTAACCCGACGTTTGATCCATGTCAGAATGATCCAGACCATGTACGTGTTATAGGAATGGAACAGACAGGTCATTTAATATATTGGAAATTTGTTTCTTCAATGGTCCCATAAGTTGTGAGGGACTGGGCTATGTCACAACTGTGTTTGCTTCTTATAGTTTCTTTCCCCCTGTTTGAATCGTTCCATAGCTTTTAGTGTCCAGATGTCATTTAGCAATTCCCAACAATTATTCTTTTTGAGGAAGTGTATCTTTTGTTCTTTTTTCTATAATTTAGTTGCCTTGTCATTCAGAAAGATTTTTATCCCGAAATGTTGTTTATTTTGGGCCAATTTTTCACTTTGGTAATATTTGTTGTTGTTGTCATAGAAAGCATGGCATTTTTATCCTAAAGGGAATTTATCTGATCTATTCCTCTCATTTCAGAGTGAAAAAAACTGAGCCCTGAGAAACTAAGTGAGCTCTTCAAGGTTTATAGACAATGGGGTAGTTGACAGAGCTGAGACTAGAACCTTCTGATTTCCGGCCTACGGCTTTTTTTGCGGGGCGAGGGGAGAAGAATTTTCATCAACTTACGTGTTTTATTTCAAAAATTCTACTGATAATTTGAATTAGTGGCTAATTAATTTCTCCCCTGATCATTAAGATATATTAACAGTTTTTTTTTTAATTTTATTTTTGACAGAGGAGAGACAGAGCATGAGCAGGGGAGGGGCAGAGAGAGAGAGGGAGACACAGAATCTGAAGCAGGCTCCAGGCTCTGAGCTGTCAGCACAGAGCCCGACGCAGGGCTCGAACTCACAGGCCTCGAGATCATGACCTGAGCCGAAGTCGGACACTCCATGGACTGAGCCACCCAGGTGCCCCAACAGTTCTTTAATGATTTAAATTTTAGTGCAAGTGGGGCTTTCTCCCCCTTGAAAGTAAGGACAGAATTAGGAGCCACTAACAAATAAGCAAAAATATTTACACTTACATGGCTATAGCTTTGTACCACTTCACTTGCTAGTAATCAGTCTAGACCTGTACTTAGAGCAGCCATGTTCGCATTTATTTTCTCCTTCCAGAGAATGCCAAGAGTACAAAGCAACTCCCACCAATCTTGCTTAAATCTCACTAGAAAGAATTTCAGAAAAAAAAATTCAAATATAAGAAAAGAATTCAAATACACAGTCTTGGGGAATTCAAAGTGCATCAGCAAAGCAGACAGTTTCTTGAGACGATCAGAAGGATTCAAAGAAAGTTGGAAGAAGGAAAAACCTGCCTCTGCAAGATCATGTTCCCCGTGATCATGCTATGCCATGATCCTGGGAGCTTCCACCTATCTGTTCAGCCAGTGCACAGAGCTCATGCTGACTTCAGCACCTTGTTTCTCCAGATCCTTACAGAGCTCCCTGGCTGCTACTCAAATCTGCTTTATCAGAGAGGTCTCCCTGACTGACGACAGTCAGTAAAATAGTTCCCCACCCATCTAGGCAGTCATCAGTTAGCCTGGGTTTTAACTTCCATTGCTGTCTGTCTTGTTTCCTTCCTTATCTGACTTGGTTCCTCTCTGAATGGTTAGTTCTCTTTAATATACAACCAAACAACAATGACAAAAAATGTAATTTCTTCCCCTCTTGTCAGCTAAATAATATTGTTTGGTGTGTATGGTAGGATTAATTTTTGTAAAACAGAGATGTGTATTTGCAAAATATATACAGAAGAATGTACAAAACATCTTAACCATGTAATTTTCAGACGATGGAAGTTATGGCGATTTTCATTTCCTTTGTTACACTTTTCTTCATGGACTGATTTTATTCCAAGTAAAATCAGTCAGAGATTACAAAAATCTCTGTTTTTGTAATCAGAGAAAACAATAGTGTCGGTTCCATGTGGGAAAATGAGTGCTGTTTAACAGAAGTTTGCAGGACATTAAAGTAAGGAGTCAGAATAAGGGCACAGAATCAAGCCTTGTTTAGGTGAGTAAATTTAGCTGAGAGAAATTGTAGTCTATAAGGGAAAAAAAAAAAAAGAAACACTAGTCTACAAAATGCAGACTTTTTTTTTTATGTGACTGTGGTCATACGGGGTAACGATGGAAAACAAATCAGGGCTTCTGACCCACTGATGGTAGATTGGGTGTCTCTCTTCCGGGAGGAAAGACCATTCTGTAATGTCAGTAAGCTTATTAAGCCTTCAGCGATCAGCATTTTCCTCCCACCCTCCCAAATTCTGCTTGGAGTATTATAGGGCAGACTAATGAACAAAACAAGATTAAGATCTGTTAAATTAATAATTTCATTTTCCTAATGAAAAATTTATTTTTCATTTGGAAAATTGACCTATAGCCTTGTGTTTATTTTTTCTTTTTAAATGATTTTTAAAATTTTTATTTATTTATTGTTGAGAGAGAAAGAGAGAGAGCGAGTGCACAAATGGGGGAGGGGCAGAGAGAGAGAGAGAATGGGAGAGGGAGACACAATGCGAAGCAGGTTCCAGGCTCTGAGCTGCCAGTGCACAGCCTGATGAAGGGCTTGAACCCATGAACCCTAAGATCATGACCTGACCCGAAGTTGGACACTTAACCCACTGAGCCACCTAGGTGGTTGAGCACAAGGTGCCCCTACCTTGTGTTTATTTTTAATGCAGGAAAATATTAGTGAAATAAAATTGTCTTCTTAATTTAAGCATATTGGAGCAAGTTTTATTTACACTCAGTGAAATGATAGCTTTGGTAATTTCTCCTTTTCTCAGCCAAGAAACCTTAATCTCCTTTCTGAAAGTGATTCTATTTGGGCAGCAAATCCTACATTAAAAATTGTTCCAGATCTCAAGTTATGTAACTGAACAGATGGCAGTCTCATGGCTTTGACATGTTAGGCTGCAATCATAGGACATGCTGAGGAACCAGCTCTGGAGCCTTCCAGTGGACAAGCAGACAGCTCCCGTGAGCAAGCAGACATGTGTGGCTGTGGGATCAGATGAAGAATTGCACTTTGGCTCAGCTTCCCATGTTCACTACCCAGGAACAAATTCCTCAAGATCCTGAAAGAGGTAAACAACAGTTATGGAGAAACTAGTGGTAAATTTGATTGGATCATAAAAATAAACAACTCTCTGCTATAAGAGAAAACAAAATCTCTCAGGGAATGCTATACCAGAAGAGTGATTTAGTTTATGGTGCAGTTGAAATGTCAGTGGAGATAGATATTGAACTAAATGCATTTTTTAAGTTTATTTATTTATTTATTTTGAAAGAGAGAAAGAGAGAGAATGCATGGGGGAGGGGCAGAGAGAGAGGGAGAGGGAATTTCAAGCAGGCTCTGTGCTATCAGCACAGAGCCTGATGGGGGGCTCGATCTGACAAACTGTGAGACCATGAGATCACAAACTGAGCCAAAACCAAGAGTCAAATGCTTAACAGACTGAGCCACTCAGGCATGCCAGAGAATCTTAAGCAGGCTCCATGCTCAGCATGGAGCCTGATGCAGGGCTCGATCTCACCACCCTGGGATCATGACCTGAGCTGAAATCAAGAGTTGGATGCTCAACCAACTGAGCCACCCAGACGCCCTTGAATGCATTGTAATTGTACCTTGGGCTTGGAACACAACGTGGCACAATGGATAAAAATCCCTGCCTCCACAGAGTTTGCAATTTAGTGAGGGAGAAAGATAATCAATCAATCAATCAATCAATCAACAAATGAGCAAACACATACATATGAGAGTGATAAATGCCAAGAAGAAAAAATAGCACAGAGAGGTATGTATGAAATTTTACATAGAGTAGTCATAGAAGTCTTTGTTTAAAAAGATGACATTTGAGGAGCACCTGGGTGGCTCAGTCAGTTAAGCGTCTGACTTTGGCTCAGGTTGTGATCTTGTGGTTTGTGAGCCCCACATTAGGGTCTGTGCTGACAGTTCGGAACCTGGAGCATGTTTTGGATTCTGTGTCTCCGACCCTCCCCTGTCTGTCTGACCCTCCCCTGTCTGTCTGTCTCTATCTCAAAAATAAATAAAACATTAAAAAATTAATAATAAATAATAAAAAAATAAAAAGATGACATTTGAGGAAAACCTGAAGGAAATGAGGGTGTAAATCTTGTGTATATCGGGGGAAAGTGTTATAGAGAGAGGAAACAGCAAATTCCCAGACTTAGGAGATACCTGGAGTGTACAGGGAACCACAAAAAGTCCATTGTGGTTGAAGCAGAGTACACGAGGGGAGGTTGTCCAAGATGACATTTGAGAGATGATGTGAGGTCAGACCAAACAGAGTTTTAAAGGTCATAGTTTGGAGTCTGCCTTTGATTCTGAGTGAGATGGAAACCATTAGGGGGTTTTTCAGCAGACAAAGGGCATGATTGAATTATTATTTATCAGGATAACCCTTTGAAGGAAATAAACTGTAGAACGGTAAGAGCAGATAAGAGGAGCAGGGGAGTGAGGATCAGGGAGGAATCATTTAGGAGACTGCTGAGAGAGAACAAGTTGAGAGATTATGGTGGCTTGAACCAGGCTGTCAGCAATAAAGGTGGTGAGGAGTGGGCAAATTCTAGCTATATTTTGAAAGCAGAACCAACAGTTCTGGTTGATAGATGAGGTGTATTGCCTAAGAAAAAGAGAGGAGTCTGGGATCATTGCAAGGTTTGGGGTCTATGTAACTGAAAGGAAGGAATACATCTGAGAAGCTTAGTGAAAAAGAAGAGAATGTGGTAGGAGTATATTTGAGGGATATCAGGAGTTCAGCTTGGGATATATTGTTAGAGACGTCTATTAGACATCCAAATGGAGATGTCGAGTGAGCAGTGGGATGTATAAGTCCAAAGTGCCAAGGATGGGTTTGGGCTAGAGATATAAATTTTGGGGTCATAAGGATATACATGGTATTTGAAGCTATGAGGCTTGATGGATTTACCTAGACAGTGTGACTGAGTATAGGACCAGGTGAGTATGGAGAGAGCGATCATCTATTTGGAATGTTGCCAATGAGTAAAATGAGGCAAATTGAAAACTGGATTTCACCATGTACAAGTTCTCATTAATTTTCATAAGAGCAATTATCTGGAGTCTAGTAGAGTCTAGAGCAAAAGCCTGTTGGAGTGAGTTCAGGACAGAATGGAGACATTGGAGACAGTAAATAAAAGCAATTCTTTCAAAAATACTCACTTTAAAGAGGAGAGAAATGACATGATAGCCGGATAGAGAGAGAGGATCAAGAGAGAATTAAGAAACATTTCTTAAAGGATAACAGACGTGATAAAAATGCACATTTCTTAGGTGCATAGCTCTGTAATTCACAACTAAACACACAGGCTAGCACCCATTTTCCGTTTACAAGTCCCTACCCACCTCAAGGGCAACAACTATCCTGACTTCTAAAACCGTAGATTCATTTTGCCTGCGTCTGTACTTCAGTAAATGGAATCAGATCATTCACGCTCATTTGTATTTGTATCTGTAGTTACGTTTTAATCATTCTTATTGCTGTGTACTAATCCATCATTGTGAATATATCAAGATTTATTTATCTGTTCTACCGTTGCGTGGCAATTGGGTATTTTCCATTTGTATTCTCTATTTGTAGTTTCCTTTCCATTTGTAGTTTCCCCAGGTGGAATTACTGGGGCATAAAGTATGCATATATCCATCTTTAGTATTCTGAAATGGTTTTACCAGTTTACTGTCTCACCAGCGTGGTAAGAGAGACTTTATCAGTAATAGGAGTGATATTATATCCATCTGTCACTCCTTTGTCTTGTATCTCCTTTTGTTGAGAACTAAAGTAGTGGAGAGGGGTGATACTTATTGGGGCCCCTCAAAACCTTAAGGATAAGATTCTACTGCTCACAGGGTTCTCCTGATGACTGACCAACTGTAAAGTGCTAGCACCATGCCTACAACAGGATAGGTATACAGAATGTGTTAGTTGTGGCTCTTTGTAGTCATCTTCTCAGACCTGCCTCCAGGCAGAGGTAAAGTAAAGCAGGGATGACTGCACATGCCTTCTGCTCCAACTCCTGCTTATCCATCCAATCTTGCTTTGTAGGGTTGGGAAAAGATGAGGACGCCGAATGTTTCAGTGACTATACTGTAGGGCCATGAACAACACAAGGCTCAAATACCCCTTTCCGTAACTTGCACTGCATCCTTTAACCAGACCAGGCATTTCACCAGGGTGTTGGAGGGGCTGAGGACTGGTAATGCCCTAACTCTGTTAGGTTTCATTGTAAAATAAATCTTCTAATGTACTAGGACAGATATTCAACCCAGGCACTGAAATTTTAATGGCAGAAATCCTGAGGAGGGCTAATTATACAGCTAGATATAATTTTTGCCTTTTGCAATTTTCTGGAAATGGTTATTGTTTATTTAGCCAATAAATTAAATATATTCTGGATGGATACCTGGGTGTCTCAGTCAGTTAAGCATCTGATTCTTGGTTGGATACCTGGGTGTCTCAGTCAGTTAAGCATCTGATTCTTGGTTTCAGCTCAGGTCCTGATCTCATGGATTGTGAGATTGAATCCTGCATTGGGCCCCATTCTCACAGCATGGAGCCTGCTTGGGATTCTCTCTCCCTCTTTCTCTGCCCCTACCCAGCTCGCACGCTCTCTCTTTCTCTCAAAATAAATAAATAAGCTTTAAAAATATACTTCTGGATTAAAAAAACCATTTTCCAATATATGTATAAATCAGAAAGAAGTATATGTGACTGAAATCATCATTGCATCCGAGGAGATAAATTTATTTTTATACTGATTGTGTCTGATTACACCTTTTTCCCCCACATTGAAACATAATTTATGGAGTTTTTGAGAAGCAATATCTTTCAGTGATATGATCTTCTAGGTAAAACAAAACGTTTCCCTATTTAAAAAAAGTGTACTTCATATTTTGAGCAGTTTTATACTTAAATAAAAATTACAAAGACAGCGCAGAGAGTTACCACATACGCCATGCTCAGTTTCTCCTGCAATTAAGATACTAGTATAGTATATTTGTTATAACTAAAGAACTGATATCAATTTGTTAACTAAAGTTCATACTTTACTCAATGCCCTTAGTATGTACCTAATGTTCTTTTTCTATCCTAGGATCTCACCCCGGATACCATGTTACATTTAGTTGTTGTGTTTCCTCAGGCTTCTCTTGGCTGCGACATTTTCCAAACTTAATTTGTGTTTGAGGAGTACTGGTCAAGTATTTTGTAGAATGTGCCTTAAATGGGATTCATCTGATGTTTTTCTCATGATTAGACTGGGAGAGGGTTTTTGGGAGGAAGACCACAAAGAGCCATTTTCATCACATTGTATCAAGGGTCCATTCTATCAATATGGCCTATTACTATTGATGTTGACCTTGATCACTTGGCTGAAGTAGTGTGTCCTGTTTTTCCACTGTAAAATTATGCTCTTTCCATACTGTGCTCTTTGTAAGGAAGTCACTATGCACAGCCCACACTGAAAAAAGTGGGGAGATATGCTTCACCTCCTTGAGAGTAGAGTACCTACATAAATTATTTGGAGTTCTTCTGCAAGGGAGATGGGTCTCCGTGCCCTCATTTATTTATATATTCAACCATTTATTTATAGACCCATAGATGTTTATAACTTTGAGTTATAGTCCAATACCACATTATTTATTTTATTGCTCCTCAATTTGTTCCAGGTTTGGCTATTGGGAGCTCTTTGTGTGGGCTCTATATCCCTTTGACATCCCCCTCTCATTGTGTGTGTGTGTGTGTGTGTGTGTGTGTGTGTGCATGCGCGTGTGTGTGCATGCGTGTGTGTGTGTGTGTGTGTGTGTGTGTGTGTGTGTGTGTGTGTGTGTTTTAATATTTCCTTAGTTTCTGGAACTATAAGATGCTCCAGGACCATCTTGTGTATTTCCTGACCTAGTCCTAGAATCAGCCATTTCTCCAAGGAAAAATTCCTTGGTTCCTCTTATTGGAGAATGATATTAGAAACTAAGATCTGGGGGCTCCTGGGTGGTCCAGTTTGTTGAGCATCTGACTCTTGATTTCAGTTCAGGCCATGATCTTACAGTTCATGAGATTAAGCCCATCAGGAACCTGCTTGGGATTCTCTCTTTCCCTTTCTCTCTGCCCCTCCCCCATTTGTGCTCATTGCACTTGCTCTCTCTCTTTCTCTCTCTCTCAAGATAAATAAACTTAAAAAAAAAAAGAAACTAAATTCTGGGCTCTAAGAGTGCTCCTTGGTATTGGGGTGTCATTGGGGTTCTCAGCTCTGTCAGCTGACAAAATGAGGAAATATACTTGTGTATACTAACTCTTGTACATACACAAACTTATAAATATCTTTATATGTAACCATATGTATCTATGTTAAGCTAAATATGTGCTCATACTGATAGGTCCAAATCTAATCCATTACCACATGGAACATTCTGGCCTCCTAACTTTTTTTATCTCTGAACTCCGACTCCAACAGTGCGAAATCTGGCTCTTTCTAATCCATTTATGTAATTGTTCAATTCCAGTGTATGGCACTATCAAAATTGTTAACCTGAAACTCCAGGGGAAACAACTTTCTATTCAACTAGAGTTACAGTTGGATATACATTTTCTCCTGCCTTCAGAGGTTTTTTTTTTCTCCTTTTTTTATGAAGTATAATTAACATACAGTATTACATTCATTTTGGGTATACATATAATTCAATAATTCTATAAATCACTCAGTACTTTTTGAAGTATGCGTGCTTTTAAAAAAAGTTTATTTATTTTGAGAAAGAGAGAGACAAAGAGAGTGAGAAAGAGAACCAGTGCGGGAGGGGCAGAAAGAGAGGGGGACAGAGGATCCGAAGCAGGCTCTGTGCTGACAGCAGAGAGCCTGATGTGGGCTGAACTGTGAGATCAAGACCTGAGCCAAAGTCAGATGCTCAGCTGGCTGACGAGCCACCCAGGCCCCCCAAGGTAAGTGTACTCTTGATCCCCTTTATCTATCTTACGCCTCCTCCCATCTACCTCCCCTCTGGCATCCATCAGTTTGTTTTCTGTATCTAAGAGTCTCATTTTTTGTCTCTCTTTTTTTTCTTTGCTCATTTGCTTTGTTTTTTAAATTCCATATGTGAGTGAAATCGTATGGTATTTGTCTTTCTGTGACTTACTTTACCCACCATTGTACCCTCTAGGTCCATTCATGTTGTTGCAAATGGCAAGATTTCTTCTTCCCTCCCTCCCTGCCTTCCCTCCTTCTTTCCTCCTTTCCTTTCCTTTCTTTTGCTCTTTTTTATTTGAGTATAGTTGACACACAATGTTATATTAATTGCAGGTGTACAACATAGTGATTTAACAAGTTCATACATTATTCTATGTTCACTATAAGTATAGCTACCCTCTGTCACCATGCAACACTACTACAATATGATTGACTGTATTCCTTATTCTGTGCCTTTTATTCCTGTGACTTACTTCATAACTGGAAACCTGTATCTCCCACTCCCCTTCACCCATTTCCCCCATCCCCTCACCCCCTCTAGCAGTCATCAGTTTGTTCTCTGTATTTATGGGTCTCTTTCTGTTTTTTGTTTGTTTATTTATTTGATTTTTTTAGATTCCACATGAGTGAAATCACATAGTGTTTTTCTTTCTCAGTCTGACTTATGTCACTTATCATAATACTCTCCAGGTCCACCCATGCTGTTGCAAATAGCATGATCTCATCCTTTTTATGGCTGCATAATATTCCTCTGTGTGTGTGTGTGTGTGTGTGTGTGTGTGTGTGTGTGTGTCCCACATTTATCCATTAGTCTATTGATGGACACTTAGGTTGTTTCTACATCTCGACTATTGGAAATAATGCTGCAATAAACATAGGGGTGCATTTATCTCATTAGATTAGTGTTTTCATTTTCTTTTTTTTTTTTTAATTTTTTTTTCAACGTTTATTTATTTTTGGGACAGAGAGAGACAGAGCATGAACGGGGGAGGGGCAGAGAGAGAGGGAGACACAGAATCGGAAACAGGCTCCAGGCTCTGAGCCATCAGCCCAGAGCCTGACGCGGGGCTCGAACTCACGGACCGCGAGATCGTGACCTGGCTGAAGTCGGACGCTTAACCGACTGTGCCACCCAGGCACCCCTTTCATTTTCTTTTTAAAAAATGTTTGTTTATTTTTGAGAGAGAGAGAGAGAGCGGGAGAGGGGCAGAGAGAGACAGAGAGGGAGACAAAGAATCTGAAGCAGGCTCCAGGCTCCAAGCTGTAAGCACAGAACCCAACACGGGGCTCAAACTCACGAATGGCGAGATCATGACCTCAGCCAAAGTTGGACTCTCAACCGACCGAGCCACTCAGGCACCCTAAGGATTAGTGTTTTCATTTTCTTTGGGTAAACACCCAGTAGTGAAATTATTTTTAATATTTTGAGGAACCTCCATACTATTTTCTATAGTGACTGCACCAGTTTGCATTCCCACTAGCAGTGCATGAGGGCTTCTTTTTCTCTACATCCTTGCCAACATTTGTTGTTTCTTGTGTTTTTGATTCTAGCCATTCTGATAGGTGTGAGGTGACATCTCATTATGGGTTTGATTTACATTTTCCTGATAATTAGTGATGTTGAGCCTCTTTTCATGTGTCTGTTTGTCATCTGTATGTCTTCTTTGGAAAGATGTGTATTCAGGTCCTCAGCCCATTTTTTAACTGGATTATTTGCTCTTTTTGATGTTGAGTCAAGCTCTTTATATATTTTGGATATTAACCCCTTAATGGATATGTCATTTACAAATATCTTCTCCCATTCACTAGGTTGTCTTTTTGTTTTGTTGATGGTTTCCTTGACTGTGCAGAAGCCTTTTATTATTTTTTTTCTTTCTTTTTTTTTTTCAACGTTTTATTTATTTTTGGGACAGAGAGAGACAGAGCATGAACGGGGGAGGGGCAGAGAGAGAGGGAGACACAGAATCGGAAACAGGCTCCAGGCTCCGAGCCATCAGCCCAGAGCCTGACGCGGGGCTCGAACTCACAGACCGCAAGATCATGACCTGGCTGAAGTCGGACGCTTAACCGACTGCGCCACCCAGGCGCCCCTAGAAGCCTTTTATTTTGATGTGTTCCCAATAGTTTATTTTTTGCTTTTGTTTCCTTTGTCTGGGGAGACATATCTAGAAAAATGTTTCTACATATGATGTCAAAGAAATTACTGCCTATGTTTTCTTTTAGGAGTTTTATGGCTTCAGGTCTCACATTTATGTCTTTAATCCACACTGAGTTTATTTTTGTGTATGGTATCTAGAAAGTGGTCCAGTTTCATTCTTTTACGTGTTCTTTTGTCTTAGGTCTTACAGACTCCACCCATTTCCAAAATTACTTAGATCAGCACCTTTACCCCTACCTCCTTCAGTGAAGTTGTTTCAAATATTTTTAACATGGTCTGATTGTTCTGTCACTTTCTGCATTCCATTCTAGGATCCCTTGACCTCTGAAATAGTTTTTAAATTTGCATGCATTCAGGTTGACTCTTTGTACTGGAAATGAAATTCTGTGGGTTTTGACACATGTGTAGTGTCACGTACCCACAATTACATACAGAATAGTTTCACCACCCTAAGAAATTGCCTGTGCTTAATCTGTTTAACTCTTCCTCCTCTCTCTCTGAGCCCCTGGAAATCACTGATACCTTTCCTGTCTCTATCCTTTTGCCTTTTCCAGAAAGTCATATAAATGGAATCGTATGGTATTTAGCCTTTTTAGACTAGCTCTTTTTACTTAGCACCGTGCATTTAAGATTCATCTATGCCTTTGGGGGCTTAAAAGCTCATTTCTTTTTACCCCTGAATAATATTTCCTCGTATGGATTTATACATATATATATACACATACATATATACACACATATATATACACATATATATGTGTGTATATATATACATGTATGTATATACATGTATGTATATATATGTATATGTATATATACATATGTATATATACACATACATATATATACACATACATATATATACACATACATATATATACACATACATATATACACATATATATACACATATACATATATATATACATACACAGTTTGTTTATCCATTCACTTATTGAAGGACATTTTGGTTGCTTCCAGTTCTTGGTAGTTGTACATAAAGCTGCTATAAACATTCATATGCAGGTTTTTGTGTGGACATAAGTTCTCAAATCAGTTGGGTAAATACCTAGCTGAGTTACATGGTAAATTGCTGAGTTAAATGGTAAAACTATGTTTAGCTTAGCTGCCCTATTTAGCTGACATGCCACTGCTCAAAATCAGGTGGTGACCATCCCACAATTGTCGACAGCCATCACTGTCAGTTATCTGTTTCTTTTACCCCATTCAAGTTTCTTGCACGTGAATATAGTTCCTGAACTTCTCTCCTATGTCAGAATAATCATTCTATGTACTTTGCAATGTCTTTTCATATACATGATGGCAGTCGCAGTATAGTAACTAACCTGTTCAAGGGAGAATCCTTCCCCTGCCCCTGACCTACAACCTGATACTGGGAATCCTTTCACCTGTGAAAGAGGATACTGGTAGCACCTATATAAACCTACCTCAATGTGTCATGAAGATTTAGTGAGTGCTTAGAGCAGAGTCCTTCTTTGACCAAGCCTCACTGCTGTCTGAAGGATCTGCCAAGATTAGAATGTGAATTTGTTCATTCCTATTCCTGTGCTTCTTCCACTAGAGATAACACCCCAACTTCATTTTCCTGTTACCCAGCCAATATGTGGACCTCACTGACACCCAAGCGATTGATCTAACCAGTCAATTTAGGAAAGCCTCTGGTAACTTCTGTGTATACATATGGTAGGCAAGGGATTTGCTTTTAGTTAAATGGGAATGCCTAGTAGCCATTGGCAAAAATAGTCTTCTCTCACCTTTAAATAGAAGGAAAAGGACAACAGACTTTATTTTAAGGTATAGACTTGCAGATCAATGAATGGGCTAAGCACTGAAGTAGTTTAGTGATCCATAGATTAAACTGCCTGAACATGAATTAGTGCATTAAACTCTATGGACACAAAATGGATCTGTTCAGAAACAAGTTTGGGCGGTTCATGTCTGGTACATAGTGTTTTCAGAATAAGGTTTAATTTTTAAAAGAGGTTTTAGAGCTCTGTATCCCAGCCAGAGAATGCTTATCTGCTTTATGCTAGTTTTTACCTGCAGAGTTTTTGTCTTTGTGACATCATTTATTTGCTCCTGTATTTTAAAATGCATTGCACAATGGTGGGAACTCATCTAAGAAAGTTAATCATACCCTGGCAATCCTTGAGCATGCTGGTAGTTACTGAGAAGATTTTAAGAAGGATGTTATATCAATACACTAAGTCTTCTGTATGGTCAGGCTGATTTCCTATGATTGGTTGGTTGAACAGTGAATGTGCAAAAAAATCCTAGAGAACTGACAGGTGGAGATTAATACTGTGTTAGCAAGATCAGCAAACAAAAAAATCCACAAATGCTTTCACATACACATGCTCATATATGTGTGCACACACATACACACAAGCACGCACAAACATATCTTTGTTGATATCTGTTTGGCCTGGACTAGTTGTATGTGTGGGACGTGACTGGTACTATCAAAAAGGATCACCAGGTTTCCAAATCACTTGCAATGACTAATATCAGTTAAAAATGCTTGAATTATCCAATTGATCAGGGTCACAGTCTAGTCTGGAAAACATTTATAGGTAAAATTACATTCTAAACATACTAATAATTTAAATATATGAATATATTTATATATAAAGATATAAATGTTGCCATTAAGTATTTAATAAATCATCCAGGGTTCTTTTTACAACTGTAATGTGAAGGATAGCTCTCTACCAGGTGGGTCAAATGTTTATATCGTGAATATTGGTATTAGGACTCAGGTATTTCTTGACCTGCATACTCCTATCAGGAAAAGCACAAGGTGTAGAATTTTTTATTCATGCATTCACTTAGTTTATTCACTGTACAAATATTTAGCACTTACAATGTACCTGGCATTGGTCATGTTACTGGGGAACATAATCCAATGGTTGCTTGGGGGAATTGAAACAGTTATAAAGCTAAGTGATTTGATTGACTAAATGTTTTTATTTAAAGTTGAAGGCTCAGGAATATTAAGCAATCAAAACTTTTTGACCGGTTTTACCTGTGCACACCCAATATGCACACACATACCTTCTACCAAATCTCTCTTGGGATCATTACCTGCTTTCCAACCATTGCCTGTTGGCTATAACTCCAACAGGTATATTGGCCATAATTGACAAACTGAATGGCTTATAAATGCAAAAAAAATCCTAATCTATTCACTTCATCTACTCTGTAGGTACAACGAGAGTCAAATAAATGTCATCTCATACCAAACAATGAGGTATATGGCTTTAAATTTTCATTTAAACATATCAAAATGGACTCAGAAATGATAACAACAGAGGCAGGTGAACATTCCTTACAACCCCTTTCTACTGTCTATTTTCTGGCATTGTTTTCAGATGACCATATGGTAAATGTGTTTCATTCCCTGCTGGTAGATTTGCAGAACACATTATTTAATTTTAATGAGGAAGTTTTACATCTAAATAGCTGTAAGACAAGCAGATTTTGCTTTCTTACAATTTTATTAGTAAAAAATGAAGGTATCAATATTGAAAAGTCACAAATGTGAAGTTTTGTTTGTTTTTACCAATATAAAGTTTTTAAAAAAATTTTTTTAATGTTTATTTATTTATTTATTTTTTTAATTTTTTTTTCAACGTTTATTTATTTTTGGGACAGAGAGAGACAGAGCATGAACGAGGGAGGGGCAGAGAGAGAGGGAGACACAGAATCGGAACTTCTTTATTTATTTTTTTTTTTAATTTTTTTTTTCAACGTTTATTTATTTTTGGGACAGAGAGAGACAGAGCATGAACGGGGGAGGGGCAGAGAGATTTAATGTTTATTTTTGAGAGAGAGAGACACACACACAAAGTGTGAGTGAGGGAGGGGTAGAGAGAGAGAGAGGGAGACAAAGAATCTGAAGCAGGCTCCAGGCTCTGAGCTGTCAGCACAGAGCCCAACATGGGGCCCGAACACACAGATTGTGAGATCATGACCTGAGCCGAAGTCAGATGCTTAACCGACTGGCCCACCCAGGCACCCCACTACCAATATGAAGTTTTAAGTCAAATATCTGTATTCTCTTAAAGGAGAATATCCTTTCTGAAGCTTGGGAGTTGCCATTAGTGGACAAATTAGTTAAATAGACATTGGCAACGAAAGAAAATTCCCATTAGTTTGGTTAAATATTTTTGTTTGTTTGACTTCAGGTTTATTTCATTACAAAAATAGAAAAAAAACCGTGTAAGATTATAGAAGAATAAGAAAGAAAATAATTAACTTTGGCTCCCCCATGCAAATGATTCTGATGTGCTTCACTGGACACAAGACGTAGCCTGAGACTCCAAGAAACTGGTTCCTTTCCTTGGCTTGGCAGAGCATCTGTTTCTCACAGAAGCCTGAAAAAATACCCAGCTCTGTGGATTGCTGGGGTTCATTTCTGGTCATTGCACTAGCATGGAACAAAGTGTAACCATGTAATCAGTATGTGGGGGATGGAATGCTGTAGGGGGTTGTGTTAAGTACACTCCAAATTTTATGTATGCTCAGTGCTATGGAATGATTGTTTGGGTCCCCCTCCAATTCATCTGTTGAAGTCCCCATCTCCAATATGATATGTGGAGGTGGAACTTTGGGAGTTAATTAGGTCATGAGGGTAGAGCCTCCTTGAATGGAATTAGTGCCATTAGAAGAAGAGACATGAGACAGATGATCTTTGTCTCAGTCATGTGAGGACATAGCAAAAAGGTGACCATGTGTAAATCAGGATATGGTCCATTACAGAACCAAACCATTCTCGCACCCTGATCTCACACCTCACAGCTTCCAGAACTGCAAGATATAAGTTTCTGTTTTTTTTCAGTCACCCGGTCCATGGTATTTTGTCACACCAGCCTGAGGAGACTAAGACATTTTTGTACCTAAAAAAAAGAATCACACTGCATTCATGGCCCATGGTTGTACAAACAATAAGGAACACCGTGTCTGTTACTGCAAGAAAGCAAGTGTAAGAAAAGAACAATCTCTTCTTTAGACACAGAAGTAAAAATGCACATATCCAGTACAAAAGAAGGGGTGACTGTTCCTCTTAGTTCTGGCGATTTTGTCTTTAATAATTCCAGAGAGGCGCTGACAAGCTGGAAGGTGAGGGCATGACTGTTGTGTTCCCTATTGAATGCACAACCTTGGTGTGGGGCACTCAGTGGACATGCGTAAATAGTTTTTGAGTAAATATGGGAGAGCAACTGGGACTGTGGTGGAGTTCTAAAATAGACCATGTAGTTAAATAAAATGAAGATATCTTCCTCTGGGAAAAAGAAGACTCAGGGCACGCAACAGTGCTCTTCAAAGCAGTTGAAAGAAATATGCAGAGGAGACCTCGACTCCATCTATGGAATAAAATAACTGCATAGACAGGAATTTATCATGACAGCTGCCTCCCATGGTAGAGAACCACCGGAACAGCTCTTGATATGTCTTGGCCACTTTAATTCTTAATTAGTTTCCACATCTTCCTTTCACTGGAGTGGCTCATCCATTCAATTATTCATTCGAAATATATACTGAACATCTTCAAAATACCAGGCGCCCTATTAGGTGCCAGAGAAACACCAGTGAACCTAACAGACATGACCTCTTCCCTCATTCAGTTTATAAGCTAGTGAGCAATGAGATTGGTTATCATAGTGAATTGTTTGAAAAGAAGCTACATGATCACTTGTTGAGGGTAGCAAAAAGGGAAATTCTGAATCACACATCAGGGCCAGGCAAAATGATCTTGCAAGTTCTTCTAAGTCTGGAGATTCCTGGGATTCTTCGTGTTCTCCCTGGATTCCCGTCTCTTAAGGACCCTATGATGACCTGGGATTCATTATGTTCACCTTCATCCTCCTCACCTCCACTTTCAAGTCACTGCTGAATTTTGACCTTTCTAATTCTAGTTCCCACACTCCTATCACAAGGTCATCCTCATGGTTGCTGGCATCTCCTAACTGGGCCCACGTCCCTAGTCCAGCAGAGTGCAAATGACAGAGTGCAGCGTTCCAGGAGACCCTAATGCAGCTTTTCTGCAGATCATAGACTGAAAAATATAATTCTGTAGTGGATTGAATGATGACTCCTGAAAAGATATGTCTATGCCCAAATCCTTGGAACCTGGGAATGTTATCTCATTTGGAAAAAGTCTTTGCAGACATAATTAAGTTAGGGATCTTGAGATGAGATCATTCTGGATTCCCCAGGTGAACCCCAAGTGCAAAGACAAGTGTCCTTATAAGAGACAGAAGAGGAAAAGAGAGAGGAGAAGGTGATGCAAAGACAGGCAGAGATTGAAGTGATATGGCCACAAGCCAAGGAAGAGGAGGATTGTTGACAGCCAGCGGGGGCTGCAAGAGGCAAGGAAGGGTCCTTCCAGAGAGCCTCCAGAGAGCCTGCAGCCTTGCTGGCACTGTGATTTTGGACTTCTGGCCTCCAGAACTTAGAGAAAATCATTTTCTGCTTTTAAAAAGCTACCCAGTTTCTTGGGGCGCCTGGGTGGTTCAGTCAGGTAAGCATCCGACTTTGGCTCAGGTCATGATCTCACAGTTCGTGGGTTTGAGGCCTGTGTTGGGCTCTGTGCTGACAGCTCACAGTCGAGTCAGGAGGCTGCTTTGGATTCTGTGTCTTCCTCACTCTCTTCCCCTCCCCAACTAGCGCTCTGTCTCTCTCAAAAGTAAATAAACTTAAAAAATTGTTTTAAAAAAGCTACCCAGGTTCTGATACTGGTTGCAGCAGCCTGAGGAAACTAACGTATTATGCCTTCTACTATCCAAAACAACCAATTTCTCACGAAGCTGTCGGGTGGGGGGGGGGGTCTTGCTAAACGCAAATGTGACCATTTCGCACCCCTGCTTTAGGCCCTCTGTTGTCTCTATGCAGCCAGTAGAGGCGCTTCCTTTCCTGGCTCTGACTCCAGGAAAGACTGCATTCTCTTGAGTGACACACTCCCTGGGGGTACACAGGTGATGTTCAACTCACAGCACAAGGGAATTAATGCCATTTGCCCTCCCACTCAAGAATTAATGTCACAATGGAACTGAGATGACTGATGTGTGATGATGATTATAGGGGATAGACACTCTGATTTAATTAAACATAACAAAATCAGAAAAGAAACCATTTTCAAAGTACCGCGTGCTATTAGATTACTTAAAACTCACCCCTGCTGATCACACTCTGCTGGCCGCCTGCTGTCACCCGGTGTCTGCCTTTCTCTCAAGCTTTTTCTCCCCTGAGCATATTATGCTTTGGCAATGTCAACTTGCTTCTAGTCCCTCAGATGCAACTTGTTCATTCAGGCCTCTTGGCTTTGCACATACTCTTCCTTTTGTTTGGAATGCCCTTCTACCCTTAGCCACCTTTTAACTCCTTTTCGTTTTTTTAAATGTTAATTTATTTTTGAGAGACAGAGAGACAGAGCACAAACAGGGTAGGGTAGGGGCCAAGAGAGAGGGAGACACAGAATCCGAAGCAGGCTCCAGGCTCTGAGCTGTCAGCACAGAGCCCGACATGAGGCTTGAACTCACAAACTGTGAGATCATGACCTGAGCTGAAGTTGAACGCGTAACTGACTGAGCCACACAGGGTCACTTTTTTTTTTTTTTTGAAAGAGAGAGATTGCATGTGTGCACACAGGAGATGAGAGGGGGGCAGAGGGAGAGACAATCCTAAGCCGGCTCCAAGCCCAGCATGCAAGCACAATGCGGGGCTTGGTCTCATGATGGTGAAGTCAAGAATCGGATGCTTAACCAACTGAGCAACCCAGGGGCCCCTCCTATTCATTTTTTATTTATGTTTTTTTTTAAATTTTTTTTAACGTTTATTTTTGAGACAGAGAGAGAGAGACAGAGTATGAACGGGGGAGGGTCAGAGAGAGAGAGGCAGACACAGAATCTGAAACAGGCTCCAGGCTCTGAGCTGTCAGCACAGAGACTGACGCGGGGCTCGAACTCACTGGCCGAGAGATCATGACCTGAGCCGAAGTCGGACGCTCAACCAACTGAGCCACTCAGGCGCCCCCTTATTCATTTTTTAAAGCCAAATTCATATGCCATTTACTTTAGAAAGACTTTTTGCCTCCTTAAGATTTAATCAATTCCTCTCTTATGTAATGAACTTTTTATAAAATATAAAGACTTATTCTACATATTCTACTATACTATAATCCTTTGTTTATTTGTCCATTTCCTTGAAGCCCAGGCCATTTAAAACTCATCTTAGTATTCTGTGTCTAGCACAGAGATGAAACTCAGTATGAGTCTCCTGAATTATATTGATTCAGAATTTACACTCTGGAGTTGGTGATCACGTTTGAGGCTTGTGAAACTTCTTTTGCGATGAAAATAGCACAGATATCAATATTTAATTGAATTTTTCATGATTTTAAGGGAGCAGTTGTGAGAGGCTGGTAGAGACACTGAAGAAAATGTATGTATTTTGGGGGGGGCACTCAATTATTAGGTAGCAATACTGGGTTTTGTACAATTACTCTGAGAATGGAGTACATGATGATCTCCTTTTATGAAGACCTGGTGATAAAATAGAAAAAGAGTTACTTCTATTCTCCACAAAAAGAAACAAAAATAGTTTTGAGAGTGAGACAGCGTTTTCTCTTCATGCTTCACATGCAGATTTGTCCTGGACCCTGGTCCTTATAAACTATCACCTGCCTGTGTCCCTGCAGGTAGTTTTCTCAGCCCTACCAGAACAGACCCACTTTTTCCCAGAGATACAGAAGGACATTGTGGCTCAGGGTTCCTTTGGGAATAGATGTTTGGAATAAAAATAATGCAACAGTACCATTTCCGTGAGTTCTCTAAATGGCTTGAAAGGACGTCTCTTGGTAAAAGCACCATTTCTATCCCTGTCCTAAAGCTGGGATGCTGCCTGAGCTATTTTTGGTGTTGTTTCCAGTTGCCGCTGGCCAGTGGCAGGATTTCACACTTGGCTGCCCGTTCTCATTACTGCCCACGGCTCCCTTTCTTGGTAAGGCTTCTCCTCCCAGGCTGACGTATGCGGAACTGCCTCTGCCTTGCTGGGCCAGGAAGATGCTTTGTACGGTCTGGTGTGTTTGTGTTTGACTAGGCAGGACCTGCACATCACTTTCCAGATTGATAGTGCTTTCTCCCCTAAGGCTGTAAGTGCAGGAGATTTAGCCACTTTCTTAGGGAGCTGCAGTCAGAAATGTATCCAGGTAAATGCAAATGAGGAGTTCTCTACCCCAGGACACTGAACTCTACGGATAACATCTATAGGTTTCCTTCCACTCTGGCTTCAGGTGGGGCTTGGCCAATCTGGGGGCCAGGCCAGTAGGATATTGGAGGCAGGCAAGTGAGATCAGGATACATTTCCCTTGACTTCCTCCCTATGAGGTCGCCTCAGGCTGGCTGTGTTCCTTGACCCAAGTCACTGCTCTTCTCAAGGTATTTCTCTGCACAGGACTCTTTTTATGAGTTCCAGTAATTGTTGCCTCTTTGTTCTTTCAGCGCAGGTGTGGTAAATGCTCAACAGTCACTAATGTTGGCTTTCTGTGCAATCCCCTGTGTCTCTAAAGCCCACCCCCCCCGCGCCACCCTCCACCACCTGACCTTTGAAATCTTCAAGGTGAATGTGCCATCTGTTCACTGTTGAGGTTCTTCTTGATACACTCACCTAAACTGGAGTTACACTAAAAAGCTTAATGAGCAGGGGTTTTTTTGGTTTCACGGGATTATTTGGTTTTAAGGAACAGAGACTCACTGAATGAACAGAGGGTTGACTGAAAGGAGGCAGCAAATAGAAAGACAAATGAAGTACAATAAAGGCAAGCCATCCCCCCTGAGAATTGGAAAGACTCTTATTTCTTGATCTTAACTCTTATAGTTTCTTGTCCCTATCACCTGTTCCATTTTCTCTAACAGAACGTCTTCCTCTGCTTTCTCCTGCTTCTAATCCCCAAACTTCACCTTGTGCATGATTTTGTCTTATCAAGATAGGGACTTCATTTTTCACCTCTGACCTGGCAGCTGTCTTGTAATTAAGTAGAGATTATTGGATCATAAAACAAATTAATAAACTAACAAGACTGTAGTTATCAATGGGGAGATGAAAGCAAACTCAAACCCTTTTTGGGAGAGGTAGAGTTTACCCTTTTTGTAAACAATGAGTGTTTACAAAAGATGGAAAGTTGAGCTGCTGAAGATATGCACTAATCTACTCCTATAGGATCATAAATGGTGATATAGGTCTACTATGCACCCATATTTTTCAGAAATGAGGGTCAAGTCTTCCAGGCAATGGAAGAGAATGTTTTTGTTCTCAGACATGATACATTAGTGCCAACATGGAAGGCCAGAGTTTTCTATACATGGCAAGCTACTGGCTCTGCCTCCTTCAAGCTGGTCTGAATGTCCCTGGAAGTTCAGGATATGTTTGAACCTCAAAATGGCAATAAAATATCCACAGCAGCTTCATAATGGTTGGCTTTATTAGACCTCAGAAAGAATTTGACCTTCTTTCTGGTGTGCCCAGACCATAAGTATGAATTAGTGACAAGAATAGAGGGCTCAGACTGCTTCATTTCAGCCCAAACGGCATATTGCTGAAAAGATCATTTACTTGAATGTTCTTATTTTACATGAGGAAATTGAAGCCGAGGAAGTTTGAGTGACCTACTCATGGTCTCACAGAGACTTGATGTCTACCACCCCGATTTCCCTACAGTTGATTACCTGTAGTACCAACGATGTCTTTGAATGTAGGATGACAGAATAGAGGCAGCTTTCAGTGTGCATGGAAAACCCTCGAAGAGTGGTTTCCACAGTAGGTTGATAAGATGTGGCAGTAACCATATAATTTATTGTTCCAAATAAGACCATTTTGAAAGGGAAAATGAGTGCTGTCAATAATTGGGCCAGCACATCAGACATAACATCCGAGTGTCTCCCCAAATAAGAGGCCATTGCAGAGAAGTGGTAAAGAGGAAACTTTATGCTAATCCATGACTCCAGTGAAGCCTGAAGAATAGGTGCTTATATGACCCGGTCCTTGTCGGTGATGTTTACCAAGGTTCTGAGCCTCTGGTTGCTGAAATCTAGAAGAAAAGCTTGGGCTGAGACTCTTCATATAATTGGGGGTTGACTATCCCTTTTGGTGGGAAAGGGGAGCCATTTATCTCCCAAATTATAGACCACTAGTCTGTTGGACAGCTCTCAGAAGTACTCTTGTCTTCTCAAATTACGGGGTCAAGTTTTTCAGTCTAGTACCTTGTGTAAGGAACAAAGAGGCTATAGTATCAATTCCACTACTGATTTTCTCTGTTTTATGTTATGAAATAAAATAGGTATGCGTAATAGAAATCCTTTCATAGTGCAGATCAATTCCCTCATTTATCTGACTCCACAAACAGGAGACCAAACTGTGTAATCTGTTTTCAGGTCACTGATCATTACTACTTTTTCTATGTCTGTGTCATGGCACCACTGTCAAAGTTTTGTGTTAATTGAACTACAGCCCTCAATTGTAGAAAATAGCACTGTGTTCTAAGTCCCTTATCTCTTCTCTCCAATATATATTTAACTTAACTTGTTACCATTATGCAAAAGAGTAGGATCTATGCCTTCCATGTGAGCAAAAAGGAAGACACATTCCTGCTGAGGGCTTGATTGCATTATTTCTTTTTTAATTTTTTTTAACGTTTATTTATTTTTGAGACAGAGAGAGACAGAGCATGAACGGGGAGGGGCAGAGAGAGAGGGAGACACAGAATCGGAAACAGGCTCCAGGCTCTGAGCCATCAGCCCAGAGCCTGACGCGGGGCTCGAACTCACGGACCGCGAGATCGTGACCTGGCTGAAGTCGGACGCTTAACCGACTACGCCACCCAGGCGCCCCTTGATTGCATTATTTCAAAACAGAAGCAAATGGACCTACTGGCTAATAATTTACAGGAAGAGCAATATGGCTAAAGAATACCAAAACTAAAGTCTCTCAACCAACAATCTTCCTCAATTAGTTGAAATATGAAACAACTCCATCAAATAGACCATTTATTCATTCATTTGTTCTTTCCTTCCATTCCTAACCCTTCAGATCCTTTGGTCTGGCCCTGAGCTAGACACTAAGAGCTAGGTTAATTTATCATGTTAATTTTTGGTCTATTTTTCTTTTAATCTGTCCTCCCTAACCTATCAAGAAAACTGTTATGGAAAATTAGATGTCTTCCAGAAGACTTACTGAAGTTCTTTCATGATCAAGGCAGTCAGTTGTTAACACCTACGTTTAATATTTTTCATGTCAAAATCACATTTTCCATGTTGGCACAGAACTCTGCAGTGTCAACCAAGTACTTGTCTACATACAGGGCTAGATTCAATGCTTTCCTTTTGGTAAAATATTAGCGTAACTGCCAAGCACCCTCCTGGTGTGCGCCAACACTGAAGAGGAATGACTTTCTCTCTGGCCAGTTCTGAAAGACAACTCTTCTTCCCTCATTGCTGCTTTCTGAAGTGCCTGGCTAAATCCCCATGGAGTCAAAAATAGTGTCTCCATACTTTCCAGTGACAAAAGATACCCTTTGACATTTTCCAAGGTTTCCCTTGCAACAACTGGTATTTGAAAGGGACAATCCAAAGGATGTTACCTGTTCTTCTTCCAGGTGCTCTCCCTGTGTTGAGCTAGGGCAGTTTCTCAGCCACAGTGTCGACTCATACCTACATACCTTATGAGAAACTCTCAGGATTATATACAACGGAAGACATTCCAAGACCTCATTTTTAATGACCTTATTTAATGAAATGTGCTATATATGGATGAAAATTAATGTTGAAATATGAAAATATATTTATATAGAATTTTATATCCTCTATGTAATAAAAGGAATCATATTTCTGTCATTTACTTTTCTACTTAAGAAAAGAGTATTAGTGCCTCGTAATCCTTCCAAGTCTAACATCGAGTCAGGCTCTTTCATATTTGACACCACTAGGAAAATATCAAAAGGAGAAAATCATGGGGAAGACATGGATTTAGATTTTTTAGTGTGTGATACTATGTAGGTAAATGGTAGCTTCTCCTGTATCATCGTCTCCATTCCTCCTAGTTTTGCGGAAATGGAGGTTATTGCCGGACCATTCTTTGTGCCTTAACCTCTGCAAATTCCAAGTAGAGGATTCTACAAAGCTGTCATCTGTTGTTAACTCTGCTGTAAATAGAGGATCAAGTAAAGTTTAAAACAAGACCACAACCAAGGTATGGAGTTTCTTGGGAGGTCATACTTTCTGTTTCCTTTTAGGAGAAAACATAAGCGTTGTACTTGGAAATTAAATTGTCAATATATTTTGAACCTCATTAGTAGATGGTAACTAATTCTATGTAGTACGTGTTCCTCGCTCAAAAATTAAACATTAGGCTCTTTAAACAATCCAATATTTAAGTTGAGAGGGGTCATGGGAATAGAAGAAAGGAAAAGGACCATTTTGAAAAGAGATCATGTTGCAAGTAATTTGATATTAACACTAGTTAGACCACTGAATGTTGCCAATGATTTACCTTCTTTTCTAAATTAGAACAGGATAAAGATTATGCTCATAATACTTTCCTCTTAATTTGCATCCAGCTGTGCTCTCTCGAATGGGAGAGAAAAAGAGACAGGGATGCAGAAGGAATTAATTATCCATAACTGTGTGAGTTTTGTGGCAATATGTTACACTTTTAAACATATATGTACATCCCTTCTGAAGGAGCCACAAAATTAAATTATCAAAAATAAATTTCTTACACAATTTCACATAATATTTCCAACGAAATGCCTTCACTGAGTTACAATTTAATTTTATATCTTCAGGCTTTATATAGGATCGGTACACGTGAAGGTTCTCTAGAACACTTCCATAATTTTATAAAACTGTCATTGAAAAAATTATGTCTCATTGTTTAAGGACCACACAGCAATTCATCCTTGAATTCAGGTTAAAAAATTTTTAATTTTGTGCAAATTATGCTTATTTTCTTTTATTAGACAAAGGGACAATATAGCCCAATATATTCCTAGTTTTCTCAAAGCTACTAAGAAACTCCAAATTAGAATCACTGCCCAGCTTTAGGAGTTCATTTAGTTCAAGTGCCTGGTGACTTTTATTTTCTTACTTTAAAAGCTGGCCATATATTTTTATTTTTATTTATTTTTTATTTTTTTATTTTTTTCAATATATGAAATTTGTTGTCAAATTGGTTTCCATACAACACCCAGTGCTCATCCCAAAAGGTGCCCTCCTCAATACCCATCACCCACCCTCCCCTCCCTCCCACCCCCCATCAACCCTCAGTTTGTTCTCAGTTTTTAACAGTCTCCTATGCTTTGGCTCTCTCCCACTCTAACCTCTTTTTTTTTTCTTCCCCTCCCCCATGGGTTTCTGTTAAGTTTCTCAGGATCCACATAAGAGTGAAACCATATGGTATCTGTCTTTCTCTGTATGGCTTTTTTCACTTAGCATCACACTCTCCAGTTCATCCACGTCGCTACAAAGGGACATATTTCATTCTTTCTCATTGCCACGTAGTATTCCATTGTGTATATAAACCACAATTTCTTTATCCATTCATCAGTTGATGGACATTTAGGCTCTTTCCATAATTTTGGCCATATATTTTTAAACATGATGATTCATATTAAATGTATTGAAATGAAAAGGTGTAAATATGAAAGAGATTATAGAGTAGGCATTTACATTCCTAAATTCTGTTTGGTTACTTTTTAAAAAAATTCTCATTATCCTAGAATCATGCAGTTTTTGCCAACATGAACATTATTTATAGTGTTGAAATATAACTTCACTGATATTGTAAATGAGGATTATTATAAATAGCAAATTAAAAAAAATATACACACACATTTTCTGTCACACCACTATTATTGGAGGTGATCATAAAATTAACTTCTAATCCTTTGGCAAATTGGTCAATGGTCAGGAATAAATATTGGTTGTTTTGTTAATGTATTTATTTTTAAACTTTACCAATATTATCTTCCTGGCTATTGGCCTTAAAAATAATTATGGATACAGATTTTGTTCACCTTGGTAAATGAATACATTCTTTCCTTTACCATGTCTTGATGGAGAAAGGAATATATTTACATGAAGTAAGTAGCAGACCGCCTGGGGAGAGATGAGTTTTAACTGAAAAGATGGAATTAGTTTTATGTGATAGCAGCTGTTCTGCAATATGTGTAGGAAAATCAATGAATTTTGATTCTTGCAGTACATATGCTCACAATTCCTCTCGACTTCCAATAAAAGTCATGCTTCTAGTTCCTAAGGGTACTCACTTCAGAATATTACATAATAACTATAACTAAAAAATATATATAATGATTTTATGGTTTACAATGTAAATGGATAGGCAGCCCAAAATTTCATCAACTTCTGCATCAGTTAGGGTTGCATTTGGCTATATAGACAACAATAATAAAAGAAAATGCGCACACATAAATATAAAAACAACATTACACTGGCTGAAATAAGTAGAATGGTAATTCTCTTAGCCTCAGAGAAGATCTGAGATAGGCTCTCTGTGATTCATGTAGTGGCTCTACAACATCTTGCTACTCTGCCATCATCATTCTTTCACTTTTTTGGCCCATAATAGCTGCCTGCACTCCAGCCTTTGTATCTACATTCCAGTCAGAAGAAAGGAGGAAAAATGAAGTCTGCCTCCCTCCCTCCTTCTAAACTGAATGCTTTTTTTTTTTTAATTCTCAAGTTAGTTAATATACAGTGTAGTCTTGGCTTTAGGAGTGGAATCCAGTGATTCATCACTTACACATAACACCCAGTGCTCATCCCAACAAGTACCCTCCTTAATGACCATCACCCATTTTCCCCACCCCCATCAACCCTCAGTTTGTTCTCTGTATTTAAGAGTCTCTTATGGTTTGCCTCCCTCTCTGTTTACATATGATTTTTCCTACTCTTTCTCTATAATCATCTGTTAAGTTTCTCAGATTCCACATCTGGGTGAAATCATGTGATATCAGTCTTTCTCTGACTGACTTATTTCGCTTAGCATCATACCATGAAGGGTCTGCCTCTCTCCATTTTAGGGAAACTCCCCAGAAGTTCCACATTAACAGTTCCACTTATACACATTAGTCAGAATTGAGTCACATGATCACATCTCGCTGCAAAGGAGGCTGGGAACTATTGTCCTTTAACTGAGCACATTGCTTTTCCAAATAAGTTTTCAGTGCCTTCATTTATAAAATGGAGTTGACAGTGGAAGCTAACCCATAGGGTTACTGATTGTAAGAATATAAATGACTTTATATGGTGCCTGACACATAGAAAATTATTGGTGAGAGCTATTAATGTGCTTTTAATGTATATTATCTCATTGATTCTTCAGAACAAGTCTGTGAAGTACAAACTTATCCTCATTTTGCAGATAAAGAAGCTGAAAGCTATAGAGGTTAAAAAAATCTCTCTATGTGCATTCAGTTAGCAAACAGCAGAGACTAGACCACAGCCCAAGTCCCTTGACTCCAAATCCTTCCTCTTCTTACCATGCAGACTGCTTTATTACTATATATTGGTTATGTGGTATCTCAGCAGTAAGAAAGCCCCAGGGTAGAAGGTCATGCATGTATCATGGACGTGAGGCACGGCATTTTCAGGATGTTCCTGTGCAAAACTGAAACCCACACAGTGTTGGTATGACACAAGTAGCTGGAGCAGAACCAGTGTCTGTAGATCCTGGAGACAGGCGAGGTCAAGAGGATACAGAGAGTGCATAGAAGTTTTGGCAAATATGGCTATTGATACTCCCTTAATAAGTCTTTTATAGCTATTAGCCTGCAGCTAGGTCAAATAGGATATTGCTTAGTTCATTGTTTAGTTTATTCTTACCCTTCCAGATTTAATAGCAGTTAAATATAAATAGCAGTAAATACATTTTGACCAAGGTATCATGTAGCTGGGGTTGCCAGGTAAAGCAGAGAATGACCAGTCAAATTTGAATTTCAAACAATGTGTGTGTATGGGTCAAATATCTCATGGGCACCATGTTAAATTTGACTTTTGGGTAAGCAATGAATACCTTTTCTTATTGCAAATAGGTCTTAAATATTGCATAGGACATACCTGTGTTTAAAAAGTTGTTTGTTGTTTATCTGACATTCAAATTTAACTAGGTGCCCTTTCTTTTCTTCTCCTTAAACTTGCAACATTAGTGCTAACTCATGTGATTATTTAGGATTCTAACTAAGCACCCAGAACTGGCTCCACACAAAAGCAGACATATAACACATATGAATGAAGAAGGTAACAGACCTTTTCTACTTAAAAAATGTTCCCCATATATTTGCAAGATAGGGGCTGAAATTTCTACCCTTTGAATAATTTGCATTATGACATTTTTCGTTATGACAACTCCATAACTTGTTATGTTTTATTTGAGCATTGCAAAATCCTAGAAGTTAAATGAATATATAAGTAGTCCCATTTTACAGATTAGAAATTTACAACTGAAAGATTAGGTGATTTGCCTGAGGTTACAAAACAGGTAAGTGACATAAAAGAGACTGAACATACATTTTGTGACCTGAGATTTCCTGCACTTTCTACATCAGTGGAGCTCAAATTTATTCAAGTGGCAGAGCCCCTAAAGCTTATGGTACTCCTTGTGGAACATCTGCTTCATTCACAAGACTACGTTATGTGTATATAATACAAAAATCAAAATAATAAGCACTTATAACCACATCAAAAATTGGCTGTTAAAATACAAATGAACCATCTACAATTTTTCCGTAAATATTATCAAAGAAATTTACAATAATCCTATGAGACAGGTGCTAATATTACCTTCCTTTTGCAGATGAGAAAACCCAGGAGTGCACTGGGTATCTTCGGTGACAAGCTCTTATTGTCAAATATACTTTACAAATAATGCTGTCTGAGGTTATTTCCAAGCCTTGACAAAGAAGCAGAACAATATAGTCTCGATATAGAATACATGCATTAAAAGGCCAGATGCCAAGTTTCATTTAGTGAATTATGGGCAGAAATTCAGGGGATAGTCAAAAGGTCACCTTCTTCCAAGATATACCTATGTTCATACTGCATCTCCCAACCTGATTATTTTATTGAGCACTGAAATCTACACTTATACTATTTCTGCATTCTAGAGAGCTGATGGGCAATTAAATCAGTGTCTAGCTGCAAGAAAGGCCAAGTGCCTTCCTGGGAAGAAACTAGTCTTAAGGTAAGAGAAACACAACACTTGATACCTTACCTTACGGTAAAATAATCAAGGTGTTTGGCTCAAGGAAAATGGGTCATTGTCCAAGGGCAGGGGGTAGAGACATGTTTTTAAATGTCATAAAGCTGCCTTCTACCCAGTCTCTTATATACATAGTTAAATTTGAGTAACAGAGAGAAGCAATAAAAATTCTAATTTAGAACAAGATCAGTGATGAACTATATTACAAAAACCTTTGTCAAACACTGGGAACCCAAAGCAGCAATGTTTTGAGAACTTATATCACAAGTAGGGGTGAAAGGTATTTGCCCTGACTTCACATTGTGCATTTACAAGTAGAGGCAAGAGGAAGAAGTAAGAGGAAGATAACACCCCAACAAAACAGGGTTTAGAAGCTCAAATCAATGCTGTAGAGGAAAAAGCGGTAGTTTCCTACCACTCTCAGGTAACAGGGCAGGAGTCCCTAGGTAGGCATCCAGGGAGTTTAATAATTTGGAATTTCTTCAAATTGATGTCCTGTGATATCACTTTCTTAGGAGAGAACATCTAGCTACATGGGAGGAGGACTGCAAAAGAGAGCCAACAAGGGAAGTTTCAAACTTTCTGCTTTTGCTCAAAACAATTTCACTCCAGCTCTGATCTGAGAAAACACGAATTCAGCCAGGTATAATCCCAAGTTACCCCTACCCATTTTGTTTAGAAGTTAGTCTATTGACCAACCACCTGTTGTTACTACAGCACAGCTCTTGAAGAGGATGGCTCATCCTCTTTTGCTCCTCCCCACCTTCCACCTCAAATCACCCACAGAAATATGTCTACAAACCACATACCTTACTTCTCCTGAAATGGTTTCTGACTAATGTTGTTTTCTCTGTCTTGTTACATTTTTTGATGTCTGATTAGCTCGGTGATATTTTAATGTGCCTTATAGATTGGCAGCTGCTTCAGGGGATTCTTTTAATCCAACTCAATGGGGGGAGGTGTCTTTGTTCTGAAATAAATGAGTGACCTCCTCATAGGTGTTGAGAACCATTATACGGGAACTATAGACAGAGACAGCAATCAAGATTCTGTGGGTGACAACTCCAAAATATAGTTTTATTGGGGCACTTGGGTAGCTCAGTCAGTTAAGTGTCTGAGTTTGGCTCAGGTCATGAACTCAACTCAGTTCGTGAGTTCAAGCCCCATGTCAGGCTCTGTGCTGACAACTTGGAGCCTGGAGCCTGCTTTGGATTCTGTGTCTCCTTCTCGCTGTCCCTCCTCCACTCATACTCTGTCTTTGTCTCTATAAATAAACATTAAAGAAAATACAAAATACTGTTCTCTTGCTGTTATTGGTTGGGACCCTTTTGTGCCCACAGGTGGATATGGTTTGAGCAAAAGTGAGAGTTGTAGGTGATGGTGTAAGTAGATTAATGATTACTTCCTCAAACCTCCTGATAATATGTATTGGCCAAGGGCCTGGCAGGAAACAAATGGCATTCAAACTGGATGAATGAAGAGAGGTCAATGAAGGGAGTATACAAACGGGTGAAGGCAGGGTTGAGGGAAATCAATAGGGGACAATGGAAACTCCCCATCCTAGCAACAGCAGGGTGCTGTTTTTATTCCTAGGACCAGAGGCAAGAGGAAGAGAAGGTTACAAGTGTCTGGAGAAGTCTACCCACAGGAGCTGTGGCATGTGGTTGAGGACTATAACTATTGTCAGGCCATGACCAGGCAGGGTGGAAGAAATCTGTCACTCCTTCCTTCTTCTGATCTTCTGCTTGTGATGTTCATTGGTCAAACTCCATCAGAAACCAGAGAGCCAAGGAGCCAAGTTGGTAGAGTGCTCAGAGGTCAGCCTCCTAGGGCCACAGAACAAGGTAGAGAATAGATCTGAATCAGGCAAATGGAGAAGATCCAATGGATGATGTACTGCATTAATGATGACCACATTTTAAAATGGACTGAATCTGCTCAGATGATGTTAAATACAGTATGTAAACTCAACCTAACAATTATAGGTAGTTACCTACAACCGGATCTTAAGTGTACAGCATGATTAAAGTCATCCTCTTGTCCGTACATATTGCAGGTGGATTCCATAAAATTTCTGAATTCATCTTTTAAAAAGAACTACATGTTTTTACATAGGTTTCTTAAAGGAATAATTACCACATCAAAAACACTACAGTATGTTCACTAAAGGCTGTAATTAATTTTAGACAATTTACAGTCTTTGAAGTACCTTATTGAAAAGCCAAATTTTCTGACATTTTCTGGAAGGAAATTTATGCAAGAGGCAAGACAGGAACATTATTGTAGATTAGTAGCTGTCTATGTAGTGTGATTTACCAGCATCAGGAAAGTATCTTCCCGCTAGACCCTAAGATGATACATCAAATAATTCAAATTTTCATTTTATGGCTTGGCAGTTTGTTGTTGTGTCTCCTTTTCTGGTAAAATGCAAATGCCCTGAGAGAACATCAGTAATTCATTACGTCCTCCCTCATTAAACATTTGCTGTTAATATCTGTTAGTAGTTTGTTAGACATTGGAGTAACAAACATGAACAAGACAGTCCCCAAGGTGCTCAGAATCTAATTGGAGATTGGACACAAAGTATTCAAGGACTCCAGAATTGGTTGATACATACCATGGGAGAGGTATTATAAGATACTGTGGGGGAATATCTAACTTCTTGGAGGATAGAAGAAGGGAAGGGGAGTGGTAAGAATAAAGAAAGACCCTTCACAGTTGATATAATACCTGAACTTAAAATAAGTGAGGGTGAACCAGGTGGATAAAGTAGAAGTGAGTGTAGAAATTAGACTTTACAGGGAAAAAAAAGGGCCCTTCATCAGATCATATCCAGAGAATATGAAGCTAGAAGAGTACTCTGAGGTCAAATTATAAAGGGCCTTGAATGCCATTCTAAGGAGTCAATGAAAGATTAAGTGGAGCAGTAGTCCTTTACTATTTCCTCTACAGAAAAATCATCCTTGAGGCAGTGCAGAGGATTGGATTGAAGGAGACAAGACTAGAGAATGAGTTAAGGGGGGGGCCCGTGCGATGGTTTTAGCAAGAGGTGAGAAAGTATGAATGAATGAGGTAGAAGTGGAGGTTTTCTAAAAGTGTTTAGGAGGTTCTGAGCATGACATGGTAGCCGACTTGCCATGTGAAGTCTGGGACCGGGTATGAATAACTGAGGAGGAGAGATTAGAGTGATGCCCACATTTTTGTCTTGGGTGACTGGATAGAGGCTGTAGCATTGACTGAGGTGAGGAATATAGGAGGAGGACCATGTCTGCAGAGGAAAATGAATTTGGTTTTAAACATCTTCAGACAGAACCTGGGAGAGAGGTCTGACTGAGAGTGTCAGAACATGGGTGATAATCAGAGCAGCAGGTGCAGGAGCTTTCCTCCATGGAGTAAGCAGAGAAGAGGCTGAAGACTGATCTTTTGCAGGGTGTCTGGGTGTCTCAGTTGGTTAAGCATCCAACTTTGCCTCAGGTCATGATCTCATGGTTCGTGAGATTGAGCCTCACATGGGGCTCTGTGCTGACAGCTCAGAGCCTGGAGCCTGCTTAGGATTCTGTGTCTCCTTCTCTCTCTGCCTCTTTCCTGCTCTCGTGCTCTCATATTCCCTCTCTCTCTCTCTCTCTCTCTGTCTCTCTCTCTCTCTCTCAAAAATAAATAAAACATAAAAAAAGATTGATCTTTTGGGAAGTACCTATGTTTGAGGAACATGTGAAGGAAGGGAAGTACATAGATGAAAACCCAAGCTGACTGGGATCATGGAGAAAAGAGTTTTTAAAAGAAAAGTGGTCTATAATATCAAGTGCTACAGAGAAATTGTGTGTTAATTATGATACACTTGGCTGCAAGTAGTAGAATAAAAGTGACTAATGTCATTATAAATGACCTATCAAGAAGTCTGAAGTAGGTGATGTCTACATGGGTTTTGTGACCCAGCAATGTCATGGAGGAACCAAGCCACTTCCCATCTTTCTGCTCTGCCACCTTCAGTGTGTCAAATGTTTCCCATAGGGTCACAGACTGGGCATGTCAAGTAGCTGAGAGCATCCTAAGCAGAAAGCAAGGGAAGTGGAGACAATAAGTGGAGACAATTTCTTTTTGTGTGCTTCATTCTCACTCAAGGAACACAATGTTTCCTGGGAGAACCATCAAGTTTCTCTTATGTCTCACTGACCAAGGCTCTTTCCAATTCCTAGATCAATCATTGGCAAAGTGAAAGGGTTTGCCATGACTGGATTAGATCAGGCATGACTCATTGCTCAGGGCTGGGCAAATAAACAGGTGCTAGCAAGAAAGATGGGAAAATAGCAATTTTCACTGTCTTTTTCCTACAGAAGTTTAGTAAGAATAGGACTGAGTATCCATTAGATAAGGGAAGTTGGGAGCATATTGGTGGCCTCAATAAGAGAAATTTCAATGAGAGTCAGTGGCACCCGAGCCAGATTACAGTGGATTGAAGAGTAGGCCCCAGACTACTCTTCAAATAAATGTAAATATGTTTTGTCTAATCCTTTTCCGGGAGCATGTCTTATGAAGAGATGGCAAGGATTATCTAAGGGTTCAGGGGAAAAGAAATAAAAAAAGAAGTTGGAACCTGGAAGACAAACTTTGCCTAACTCATCATCTGAACAAGGACCTCTCTTTGGCCAGGAACATAGTTTTCTCCAGATTTCTCCAAATTTGAATTTCTCCTCATTGCGAGAAATGAGTCTCCTCAGCCACAGACTGTAATTTTTAGAAATCTGAGTCAGCAACAAGAAAGAGGTTGTTTTGAACTCTAAATAGAGCCTTACTATTCCACAGCTGTGTACAATTGGTGGTGGTGGGGGGTGATTAAAAGGTTTCTACAAAGCACTTAAATTAAATTAACTAGGAGGAGATTCAATTCTGAACTCCTTCCAAGATTTCTAATAAAGAGATTATATATTTCATTAAAAAAATAAAAATAAGGCTGAGGGTGGAGTGATATGTCTAACTGCATAAGAGCATAGACTTTCTCCTAAAGCTAAGCACTCTATTTCCACACACACCCCCAACCCCCGGTACTTGGGAATAGTTTGTGTGCCTGTATCAGCCTCAAAATGCATCTTTTCCCCTGTCTGCTGAGCACTGAGTAGGATAGTAGGTAGCCTCTTCTTCATATCAATCAGCTTGAAAACAGACATAATTAGCTAATCACTGTGGTTAATGAATCTTGTTTGCCTCTTTCGTTTGTTTTTAACAGACTTTATATTTTTAGGGCAGTTTTAGGTTCACAGAAATATTGAGCAGAAGATACAGAGATTTCCTCTATATCCTGTATCCCCATATATGCACAGCCTCCATTGTTATCAACATTCATACCAGCATGGTACATTTGTTATAAGATGAGTCAACATTGACCTATCATCACCCAAAGTCCATAGTTTACATCAGAGTTCACTCTTGATGTACATTCTATGGGTTTGGACAAATGTATAATGACATATATCCATCATATCCATCACTGTAGTATCATTCAAGGATATTTCTGTCCTAACATTCCATCATGCTCCTCCTAATCATCCCCCTACCCCCACTCCTGGCAATCACTGATCTTATTCTCTCTATAGTTTAGCCTTTTCCAAAATGTGATATAGGTGGAATCATACGGTATATAGTCTTTTAAGATTGGCTTCCTTCACTTACTAATATAGATGTAGGGTTCCTCCATGGCTTATAGCTCAATTCTTATCAGCACTAAATAATATTCCATTGTCTGGATGTATCACAGTTTATTCATTAACCTGCTGAAGGACACCTGCTTCCAAGTTTTGCAATTATGAATAACGCATATATAAAACAAACGTAACCAGCCAATATTCCTGGTTGATGAGTTGTCTCTTATGCAGCTCTGGTCACTAGATTTCTAGCTTTTGAGCTTAAGAAAATATAAAGCAATAGGAGAAAGGTTGTGGCTTACAGATGAATTTATTGGTCAGAGCGAACAGAAGACAATAGATGACCTCTTTTTCTGGTTGTTAGCACTATTTCTAAATACACATTTTAGTGAAAGAGCCTTAAGTACAGAGAACTTAAATACAGGGTAATTCAGTCTGACTCTATCTGTCTGGCGCTGTTTTGAGCTGCTTGACCAATTTGGAACAGAATTCACCATGGGTTTTAACAATTTAGAAGTACAGCATACAACTGATGAAGGAATCAAAGCAATCGTCTGATTAATATGAGAAAACAGAGATCTAATAATCTCTGTTTAATATAGCCCCAAACTAGAATCTGGGTCTCCTGACTTCAATACAGCTTTTTCTCAGTTTTTCCTGATGACCTCACTTTCCCAATATCTTACTTAATTAACGCAAAACCTAAGACAATCTTAATATCTAAATCTTTGTCAAGCCAACTTTAATTTTCAGGCACTTCAAATAGCTGAAAACCCATGTTGACCTTTCAGCCCTTGTTCTAGGCAATGACAAGCAGTCAGCTCCAAAAAGCTTTATGCATGTAGAATTGGTAAAGGAGTTACACCACTGTTTACTTATTTAGCCAGTCCTTCACATTTCTTTCTTTTTCTCTTAATTTAAAGTTACTGAGCACTTCATCTAGGTCTTATAAGTATTCTTTCTTGAAATAACAAGCCAAAATGTAGGCGTTGTACCAGTCAGAGTTCTTAGCTGCAAGCAAAAGATACCAAAGTCTGGCTAATTTAAGCAGAAAATGGAATTTTTAATAAATGGATATTGGGAGTGCCTGGGTGGCTCAGTCAGTTAAGCCTCCAACTCTTGATTTTAGCTCAGGTCAGGATCTCACGGTTCATGGGTTCAAGTCCTGCATAAACTGGGATTCTGTCTCTCCCTCTCCCTCTGCCCCTCCCCTGCTCACGCGCTCTCTCTATCTCTCAAAATAAATAAATAAACTTTAGAAAAAAGGATATTGGGTAGTTTCTAAAGTCTCTGGAAGGGGTAAGAATCAGGTTTAGAGGACACACATCCAAAACAATGTTGAAAATCATGTCATGGAACTAGTTCTATGAGCACCCCCTGTCACTGTTGCTGGGTGGAAGGCATTGTATATGGTCTTTCTAGGATCACCAGCATTGGACCCTGGATGTTGCTACTTTCCTGGCTGACTTTGGAACTAGACATACTTACCATTCCTGCCATCACCCATTGCCAGAAAGGATTTGGTTTGGTTTCCTCTTTGTACATCTATAGTTTTCCAATTTAAGGTCTAGGGAAACTGCATGTGATTGGCAGAACCCTGGTCATGTGCCAACGTCCTAGCAGCAGAGAAGGCAGTAAAAGTGAGCATCTGGCATAATCAGTTTCTACAGTGGGAGGTTAGCTCTTCTCCATAATGGGACTGGTTTAGATGCTGGGCAGCCAAAAAGAAGGACAATAGTGGACTATAGGGACCTGTTTGTCACAGTGGTTTCATTTTAATATTTTTACTATTATTTATTGTTTTGAGTATGTAATATATCTATATATTGCAAAATTTAAAAGATAAGAAAAGATATATAGTAAAAAACAAGTCTTCCCTTTCCCTGACTCCTAGCCATTTACTTAGCCTTCTTTGTTTGGTGGGTTGTTACTGTCATCAATATTCACTTCTATTCCCTGGAGAAGGAGAGTGAGAGAGAGTAAGATTTATTTTATTTTTTTTAATTTTTTTTTCAACGTTTATTTATTTTTGGGACAGAGAGAGACAAAGCATGAACGGGGGAGGGGCAGAGAGAGAGGGAGACACAGAATCGGAAACAGGATCCAGGCTCTGAGCCATCAGCCCAGAGCCCGACGCGGGGCTCGAACTCCCGGACCGCGAGATCGTGACCTGGCTGAAGTCGGACGCTTAACCGACTGCGCCACCCAGGCGCCCCAGAGTAAGATTTATTTTAAAGAATTGGCTCATGAAAATTATGGAGGCTGCAAGTTCAAAGTCTGAAGTTCAGGTCTGAAGGCTATCTGCTGGCAGAATTCCCTTGCTTGGTGGAGGTCAATCTTGTGTTCTGTTTGGGCCTTCAACTGATTGGAGAGGACAATATTACAGAAGGTAATCTTCTGGCCTCAAAGCCCACCAATTTACATGTTAATGTCATTCAAAAACACCCTCACAGAAACATCCAGAATAATGTTTGATCTAGTACCATGGCCCAGCCAAGTTGACGTATAAAACTGTTCACACCACAGGCGGGGTATGTGACTCATGGGTAGGATTAAATGCAAAATGTTGAAGGAAGTGGTAACCTGATTCCACTGGCAGAAGTAGTTTTAAAAAATCAGATCATGTCAGTCAGTGTCTCTGTCTGCCAGTAGCAACCAAATTAGACACTGGGTAAAGTCTAAAATTTCTAGATTCATTTTGTGTATATAATTTTCTTTATAATCCATACAGAACAATTCTAACTGTGTAGCCAGAAGTATGGATATTAGCATCAGACAGTTTAGTTTAGAGCCCTGGCTCTACCTTCTGCTTGCTCTGTGAATTTGGATGAGCTCCTTAAACTTTTTTGGCTTTGTTTTTCTCATCTATAAATATTTTTCTTTAATATGAGGGTTAATTAGAAAATGTATACAAAGCATATAGTATCAGAGGCAAAATAGATGCTCAGTATGAGTACTGTTGATATATAATCTTCAAAAAAGATTGAGTGCAAAATTGTATTTCAATTCATAATCATATGGAAAGAGGCAAATCACTATGAAGTCTTTAGATAATTTTGCTTTGAAAATTTGAGAAGTTATAATGTAATTCACCAGTTACAGACTTTTATCGGACATCCATGCACCACAAGAGGGTTCCTGGAAGTGAGGCAGAGTAAGGGAACTTGGGTAGGTGGGTAGAAGAACAGCTCGAATGTCCTAGCACTCATAAACTTTATGTCTTGGAATGGTTTCAAATTTGGTATGGCTGCATGGATGTATTGGCAAAAAGCCCTTCTCTCCTTCAACTAAGTACCAAGTCTTTGTTAACCTTAATGAGAAAAATGAGAAAGGAAGTGTGTGCTCAGAATTGGCAGGGAAAAAAATCTATGTACATTGTCTTCTGCCTTTTAGTGATCAAGACTGTGATGTAGTATACAAATCTAAGCCTCTTCTTGTTTGCCGTGCAGAGAAAACTGATGCTGTTGAATCAAGAATGTGTTTAATTTAACACAAGAAAGCGTCAGGGACAAGGTGAGCAGTAATCTTATAGCTTTATAGGTAGAGGTAACCAGAACTAACTGTGAATTATCCTGGATCATGTTCTTGATCTTTGCCTCACCATTTTAGTTATTTGTAACATATCTTATGGGCAGCTACTAACTTCTGAGGTCATTAGTCTGTGATTATCACAAAACATGTGTTTGTTAAGTTGATTTAATCCCATGCTGCTTGAAAGAAGAAGGATACAAAAGAGCAGAAATTTTTTATACTTTTTTTTTAATTTTAGAGAGAGAGGGAGCAATAGCAGGGGAGAGAAGCAGAGGGAAAGAGAAAGAGAGAGAGAGAGAGAGAGAGAGAGAGAGAGAGAGAGAGAGAGAGAGAGAGTCCTAAGCAGGCTCCATGCTGAATGGGAGCTCAGTCTCACAGGGCTCTGTCTCATGACTGTGAGATCATGACCTGAGCTGAAATCAAGAGTTGGGCCCCTAACCAACGGGGCCACCCAATCACCCTGAAATGAGCAGTCTTCAAACTTTTTGGATACAATTCCCCAGATTCCCACAGTGCTCTGATACTGTTCATTTGAAAGCTTTTGGCTAGAATAGCTAATAAATGTGTTATCCTTTATGTACTGCTCTTAATTCTTTCTTTATCATATTTTTCTTTGCTTTGCTGAATACCCAGGTCCTAGGACTTTGGCATCAAACAATTCTGATAAGAATTGCTTTGGGTCTTTTGAGAGTCTGGTCGTCTTATATGTATTCACAAAAAAACTGATAGAATTTTTCGGAAATTCTAAGCCCCTGTTTCATGTTTTCTTGCTTTCAAAAGGACAAATATAAAACACAGAGCCCATGAAGTTAAAGACTTCCCAAGTTAATGTCAGTTGGTTGCAAATATTTCACAATTGTACAGTATTCTTTCATGTTTTCAGAAGGTAACTGATTGTATTTTTGACGGAAACTTCCCTCTAGAAATATCAACTCTTCAAGTTTGCTCTTATTGTTTTCATTGGTCTTTCTGTTTCTGTTCCATCCTCTCCTCTGCTACCTATTCCTTCAGCAAAGATAATGTGGGACAGGAAAAGGAGAGAGCTGGTGGGCAAATTGGGAAGGCAAGGAAATCCGTAGGACCTACCCTTCTTCCATCACATGGTCTGATGTTTGGACTCTGGAACTACAGTGGACTTTGGGACACAACAGAGTAGAGCAACATCATCTGTGTCTCCAGCCTTATCATTCTATGAACCTCATGAAGCATGGACACAGGATGTTATCCTCTTCCAATGAGGAAATGTCAGGCTTACAGAAAATGCTGCTTCATCCTAAGGTTTAAGGCTATTTCTTGGTGGGCCATAATTGTATCCCTGTTTTTGAAGAACAGTGTATTTATTGACATTCTAAAAATTACAATTATTAAAAACATATTCAACTGGTCACTTTCTTACAGGGTTATCTTGTTTGTTTTTATTGGGGTAACGATGTAAAATTTACAATCTTAACCATTTATAAAGTGTACAGTTCCATAGGATAGTTCACACTGTTGTGAAACAAATCGCCAGAACGTTTTCATCTTGCAAAACTGAAATTCTGTACTCATTAAATGACAACTCCCCTTCGTTCCCTCTACCCAGCCACTGGTAGCTACCACTGTACTTTCTATTTCTATGAATGTCGGTGCTTTAGATCCCTCATATAAATGGAATCATCTAGTATTTGTCTTTTTGTGACTGGCTTATACCACTTAGCATAACGTCCTTAAAGTTCTTTCATGCCGTAACGGCTGACAGGATTTCCTTCCTTTTTAAGGCTGACTAATACTTTATTGTAGGTACATATCACATTTTATTGATCTATTCATCTGCTGGAAATTTGTGTTGCTTCCACCTCCTGGCTATTGCGATATCCTGTTTCTTAAATATTAAAATTTAACTTTGGCCTTCCGATACCCTCTGGTAGATTTAATAAACATGACATCATCTGTACGGAACTTCTGACAATCAGGGAGAGAGTGTAGTACGAGAAGAGCGTTGAAGACAGAATCCTGGGGAACCCAATCCCTTTAAGATGCCAGCAGAGGAAGAAGGAGGAGGCTGAGAAGTAAGGATCAACAAGAAAGAAGAAGCCCAGGGGACGGGGGTGTTTCCTAGGGGAAGTAGACAAATGTCAGAGAAAGCAGGGAAGCCAAGTAAGAAAGGTGTTAGCACTAACAAGGCATTAGGATCGTTTGCAGTTTTAGAAGAGGAGAGAAACTTGATGAAAGTAGGTGGAGGAGTGGGAAGTGAGAAGGAAGAGAAATCTGTTGAAGACCTACTCAAGGAGTTTAGATATGAACGGAGGAAGGAGACAGAGTAGTAACTGGTGGGGCAGGGTGGGGGTGTAGTGCTTTTTTGTTACATTGCTGTTTTTTAAGCCAAGAGAGCCTTGAGAATGTTTAATTGTTCGTTGCAATTTAATTGTTCCTACATAAAACATGATCCCCAAACTGAATGTCTTAAAACAGCCATTTTATTTTGCCCCATGATTTTGTGACTCAAGGTTTCAAGAAGGGCTAGCTGGCCAGTCTGGCTTCTATCCACGTGGTGTCAGTGGTGGTGGCTAGGACTGGAGGCTCTACTTCTAGGATGGCTGTTTTACCCACATGTGTGGTGCCTGGGTGCTCCTTCACATCCTTTTCTCCTCCAGGGCCTCTCAACGTGGGTTGGGCGTCTCGCAGAATGGTAGTCTCAGAATAATCACACTCATTACATGGCAACTCACTTTCAAGAGCTATTACTCTAAGGGTCTCAGAGGGAAGCAGCAAGGTTTCTTGCTTCTTCAAGACCTGAAAGCCAGAGGTCAATTCCACTGCTTTCTATTGGTTACACAAGTCGCTAAGACTCATGCATATTCAAGAGGAATGAAGGACTAGACCCTGCCGCTTGATTGGGATGGCATGAGCCAGTAGGGAGGGAAGGACTTCATGGCAACCATCTTGGAAACAAGTAGAGGAAGAGGGTTTGAAGTTACTCAGGTAATGAGTTTGCAGGAATGAATGAGACTTTTGAGATTTGAAACCAAAGATGGGTACACTGAAAAGCCTTTGGCAAGAGGAGGAAGATCCTTTTATGACACTATAATCCTTTATAAACCACAAACTCCAAGGTAACCTAAGCATGTTTTTCGGTATGCTGCAAAGTCTCAGAGTTCTACCTGCTTTTTTCAAGTTTCTGGCACATCCTGAGAGGAAGTTCAAACACTTGAGGAGGCCTTTTCTAAGCCAAAGGATACTGCAGAGGGTCACAGGTACATACACTAAATGTGTAAACATACTGCCATATGTTGATCTGAACACTCTCATTTCAAATGCTTTCTGAGGAAATCCCTATAGTCAAAAGCCTCTCTTGCTATCTTTACCCACTCACCTTTATGTGTGATTGGCTGTAATAATTCTAATCAAACTATTGTTCTATCTTTTTGAAAGGAAATATAGTGCCTAGTCCCTGGAATTAACTATTCCATCTACTAGCTATGTGATCTCAAGACGAATTATTTGGCCCTGAGGGGCATCAGTTTTCCCATCTGTAAAATAGGCACTAATAACCTCAGTAACCTCAAAGGGTTTTTGTGAGAATAAAATGATATAATTCATGTAATGGGGCACTTAGTAAGCTCTCAATAAAGGATAGGTATTTTTATTATTAAAACTGTTTATTTTCAGGGGCACCTGGGTGGCTCAGTCAGTTAAGTGTCTGACTCTTGATTTCAGCTCAGGTTATGGTCTCACAGTTCATGAGATCAAGCCTCACACGGGCTCTGTGCTGTTAGTGCGGAGCCTGCTTGGGATTCTCTCACTCCTTCTCTCTCTCTGCCCCTCCCCCACTCATGTGTTTTCTCTCTCTCTCTCTCTCTCTCTCTCTCTCTCTATCTCTATTTCTATCTCTCTGTCTCTCTCAAAAATAAATAAATAAACTTTAAAACCCTGGTTATCTTTAGAGGAGCCCCTCAATTTCATCTTTAGGTGGGAAGCAGAACTTTAGCTTCTCGCAGGACAAGCTGGAAATCATTGTGACTCACTCTCCACAAATGGTACACTTTGAACCAGAGTGGAATTTTACCTTGTGTGCCACAAAATCTTTACAAGCTTCTCCAGGGCCTAGTTTATAAGGAGAAAGTATCTTGGGCACTTACATAAGATAATAAAGCTCACTGAATCAGAGGGATAAGAAAGGGACTTTGAGCATCTAATTTGCTACTACCTAAGCCATCCAGACATGTGAGAATCTGCCTTTGTGCAAACAGCTCCTGGGTCTTACCAGCTCTGTTTCCAGCTCCCTCCTCCTCCAGCCAACCCTGCCCCTGGACCCAGTTAGGATCCTGGAGCCCAGTCTGGCCTGGATGAGAGCCCCGGGCCTCCTTCTGACTGGGAAGCAAAGTTGGAACATTGGTATTAAGCACTCCTTTGCCTTTTTTGAAGAATAAGATATGGTAATACAGCACTTTGACTAGAATTTTTATAAATACTGTAAAAGAAAATCTTTCTTGGGCCGGTTTCAAGAATTGAGGTCATTGTGCTGGTGAGTAATGGTTTAGAACTGACTTGATCCCTTTGCTTTGGGTGCCAAATGCCCATGGCTGGTTGTAACCGCCTTATGGGTTCTTCATCCTCCCCTGGCCCTGCGTGATGCTCAGCTTTCGCAGTGACAGTGATTTCTGCATATGACACTGAGCATGCTCATCGCCCCCTGCCCCTCACCCTCCAGAGTCCAGACTAAACGTGCCTCACCCCAAAACTTCCCTGGGGCCTGCTTTCATCTCCTGCCCTTGCCATGAAAATGCAGGGAAACTGGGTGGATCCTGGGTGTCTTTCGGACGAAAGTCCAGCCTGTGCATGACAAGGCTTCTCCCTCCTCACGTTTGGAAGGGTTTCCTCCCCACCTCTTCCTTCTTACTCTTCATGGCCCAGAACTCCTGACCTTCTCTTTCTGGTGAACTCACTTTCATAAAGATGGAGCATCTATGTATGCTTAGGTTTTTTCGTCTTGCTGAAAAGAAAAAAAAAGAAAGAAAGTAAAAAACCTAATTCAAGGTCTTAATCCAAAGTGATTCCACCCAGACTGTCAGGAAAGGGGAATGAAACAATTTGGCTCGGGGTGGGGGGGGGGGCGGGGCGGGCAGGAAGTGGGGAGGTGGCTAGGGGTGTAAGTGGCAGCAAGGGGACTGAGGGCGGCAGGACCCCTGACCTTGTTGGGGACAGGGGTTTGTCTCTGAGTCAGAAGTACCTTGTAAGGCACGCCCAGATCTACTTTTCTGTTTTTCTAAAATTATTATTATTATTATTTTAAATGTTTATTTATTTTTGAGAGAGAGAGCGCAAGTGGGAGAGGGTCAGAGAGAGAGAGGGAGACACAGAATCTGAAGCAGGCTCCAGGCTCTGAGCTGTCAGCACAGAGCCCAACTCGGGGCTCAAACTCGCGAGTGGAGCCATGAGATCATGACCTGAGCCAAAGTTGGCTACTTAACTGACTGAGCCACCCAGGCCCCTCTAGACATTTTTTTCTTAATCACCCCCACATGAATGTTTAATATAACAGATGTACTGCACATTTGTTGTGTACTGTGTGCATATCTGTGCTTTATACATAAAAAGAGTAAAATTTTATGGCCTGCCCCCCTGCAAGTAACCAGATTTCACCCCTTGAGGACTATATCACCCTGTTGAGAATACATCCCCCAGAAGCAAACCAAAACGACGCAAGGAGTTTTTAGGAGATGGGGAGAAGCTGCTAGGGGAGTAGGAGCATGAGCCAGAGAAGGAAGCCAGCAGTACCTGCTTTAGAGCAAGAGGCACTGTGGGCAGCTGGGGTCTACTCTAAGTGGGTGCTCTGTGCCCCACTGCACAACGCCCACCTCCAGGGTATCTGGCTTGAGGGACCGGGTATATGCACAGCCACTTTCCTCAGTCATTGGTTGAGGGTTGCTCCCAGGAAGATATTAATTCTCCAGCAATTTTATTTTGTCGCTTGCTTGGGCAGGATGAGCTACAGAGGACAGAGAAAGTCCGCAGGCAGAGTCATGGGTGCTGGCAGCAGTCTTACGGGCTCCTTCAGGGCATATAAAATGACACGTGCTGAAGAGCACTGGGAGGGAGGGGGCACTAACATTGGTTGCATTATTTTTTTTTAAATAGACTTTAATTCAGTTTTAAGTCCACAGCAACACCAAGCACAAAGTATAGAGAGTTCTCATATACCTGCTGCCTGCCCCCCCCCACCCCCACGTGCATAGTCTCCTCTGCTATTAACACCCCCCCATCACAGTGGTCCATTTGTAACAACTGGTAAACCTGCATTGACACATCATTATCACCCAGTCCATAGCTCACCTTCACAGTAGCATAATCACATACATTATATTACATAGCTCACTCTTGTTGTGCACTCCTGGGTTTGGACAAATGTGTAATGACAACTATCCACCATCACACAATCATAGAGTAGTTTCACTGCCCTAAACATTCTCCATGCTCTGTTCATTCATCCTTCCCTCCCTGCTGCATTATTTTTGTTTCCTTCTAGTCTGTGTTACCACATTATTCAACTCTCACATAGTTATAATCACTGCAGGTGTATAATTTTGTACTGTGCTTTTTTTGCTTGAAGCGTTTGTTCAGGTTGATATAGTCTTCATAATTGTAACCTTTAAAGACGGCATAGTTTTCCTTCATATGCATATACCATAATCCTTACCAATATTCCCCTATTGTTAAACATTTTTAGCTTATTTCCATTTTTTCTATTATCAATAAATACATTGCTAGGAAAACAAAGCTAGAAGGGATTCATTAAAAACAGTGTTAATAGTGGTTGTAGGTGATAGAATTCTACACATTTTTGGTTTTGTTCTGCTCATTTGTCTATAATTGCTTTTATGACAGGAACGTGACTGTTTTTATGTGTTAACTTGGCTAAGCTAAACCCAATTGTTCAATCAAACACTACTCTAGGTATTGCTGTAAAGGTATTTTGTGGCTGTGATAAAGAGCTGCATCCAGTTAACATTAGGTGGAGGAGATTATCCTTGATAACCTGGGTGCACCTGGTACTATAAGCTGAAAGGCTTTAAAAGCAGAACTGAGGTTTATGTGAAGAAGAAATTCTGCTCTGCACTTCAGCCTCAGAGACTTCTTGAGTTTCCAGCCCATCCTTCCTGATAGCTTATCCTGTGGATTTTGGAATTGCCTAGCCAGCTCCCATGACCCCATAAACTAATTCCTTGCAATAAACACTTTATATGTATATTACATATATATGCTTATATATTACATATAGTATATGTTTATATATATATATATATTATATGTAAGTTTATAAATAATGTTTATTTTACGTATCTATACATCCCCCTTTCCCTCTGGTGAAACTCTTAATGACCCAATAACCTCTCATTGCCCCTCCCCTCCTCCCAAAAAGAGACATTGTAAAGAACATCTTTTTCAAAAAAATTTATTTATTTATTTTGAAAGAGAGAGAATGCTCACATGCGAGTGGGGGAGAGGTAGAGAGAGAAGGAGAGAGAGAGAACCCCAAGCAGGCTCTGTGCTTTTCAGAACTGTGAGATCATGACCTGAGCCAAAATCAAGAGTTGAATGTTTAACTTATGGAGCCACCCAGGTGCTCCTGGAAAGAACATCTTAAGGCGTACATATTTTTTCTTCGCATTTTGTCCTTTTTGTCTTCCTCAGGATTGAGATTTCTAGATGTGGCATGAGTATATTTAACTAACATACACATTCTTATTATGGACCCTAAACAATAGTGAACTCAGGAGGCAAATTAAAGGGTGAGCTAGGGGCGCCTGGGTGGCGCAGTCGGTTGAGCGTCCGACTTCAGCCAGGTCATGATCTCGCGATCCGAGAGTTTGAGCCCCGCGTCGGGCTCTGGGCTGATGGCTCAGAGCCTGGAGCCTGTTTCCGATTCTGTGTCTCCCTCTCTCTCTGCCCCTCGCCCGTTCATGCTCTGTCTCTCTCTGTCCCAAAAATAAATAAACGTTGAAAAAAAAAAAAGGGTGAGCTAGATGGGCCACGTGATGAGGCGCCAATGCAAAATGGATCCTGAAACTTCCTGTTAATTGTAGGAATTTTTTGCTGGCTGGAGTTTGCCAGTGTGGGACCAGAGCTGAACTGCAAGGGACAAGCAAGGAGAGGCAAATTTCTGTTCCAGTGGTCGATTTACCCCCAAGAAGCCCTTTGCCTCCACTCTAAGAAAATGTAAACATATATTTAACCAAATGTCTGTTGAATGGAGTGCCAAAATATTAATCAGCTTGAGTCACCCACTTACCTAGGCCATCTCTTCTGGGCCTCAAGTTGGTCCCTGAATTAAGTTTACTAACCACATGCAGTGTATATTTTATGCCTTAGGACAATAAGGGGCAAGTGTAATGACATTGTTAGGGTTTGGAATACAGAGAGTCGAATAATGGCGGGGATATGAAGAACCTGAATCCCAGAAGATAGCATAAAAGGTGTGGAGTTTCAAGAGCTGTTTTCTGTTTATTCAAGCAATATATTTCAGGTACCAGGCATTATACAAAGTGCCATGGATACAGAAGTGAGAGAGTTATGGACCCTCCTCCCAATGGAGTCTGAGGGAAATACAGACAGCATTTGCATAGAGATTACATGTAAAATTATTTAGTAGAGAGTACAGTGAGGGAAACACATCTGATGTCATATGAAGACATATAACAGAGGGAACAGATCTCAGTGAGTCAGGACGGCTGAGGCAGATTTGTAAAAGCAGATGGTGTTCTGGTGGGCCCGACAGAGGAAGCTGACTTTCCTAAGCTGTACCTTAGTTTCTGAGTTAGCAGTGTGTGTGTCTTTGTGCATGCGTGTGTGTGTGTGTGTGTGTGCACACACACGTACACATTGGCTGTAAAAAGAGCAGATAGGAGGGTAGATTGAGGAAGCTGGGACTGGTGGCTGTCCATCTTAGTATTCAGAAAGACCATCTAATCACCTGTTAGCAAAGTAGCAGAGGAAAGGCACAGCAAACACAGCACAAACTTGAACAGCTTTTCAGTACCTCAGATAGTTCTTGGTCCTTAGCAGGTGCTCACTAAAGACCAAATGAGGGAAAGATCAAGGGCGCCTGGGTGGCTCAGTTGGCTAAGCGTCCATCTCTTGATCTCGGCTCAGGTCATGATCTCATGGTTCGTGAGGTTGAGCCCACGTGGGGCTCTGTGCTGACACCATGGAGTCTGCTTGGGATTCTCTCTCTCTGCCTCAGCGCTGACAGTATGGAGTCTACTTGGGATTCTCTCTCTCTCTTTCTGCCTTTCCCTCTCTGTCTCTAGATAAACAAATAAATAAGGGAAAGATCACCCTGGCACTCTACTATGTGCCAGGCACTGTATTAGGGTGATTTATGTAAGCTTTCTTAATCTTCCCATAATGATGTCAAGATCCCAAAAGAAAAAGGAGAAAACCTCTCTGTCTAGAGATTTTAAAGAACTTGTTCAAAGTCACCAAACCTAACACAAAAGTGCAGTGTTTGCTACAGCTATGATGGATAGAAGAATGGAATCAGTAGGGATCATTCTGGACATGAATAGAGTTTGAATTGAGTTCTTGTACTGAATGTTACCCCATTCCTGTGGTATGTGATAGAATTAATGTTTCTCTGCAGCTTATGGATGCGGTTTCCGTTCCTTTGATCTAAGAGCGTTCGGAGCAGAGCAAGCAATTACAAATAAATGGTTGGATGAGACATTTTAAACTTGGCCTTCAGACTTTTACTGACAAGGTGCCTTCTGCTGCACTTATTTCTCTTTTTGTTTACCTTAACCACAACCCTTACTAGATATTCTGAAAATGGTTTTTCTCCTAATTTCTTTTAAATGGAGTAAACTCTAGATAGATTCCACTAATCAAAGAGAGCCTCTGGTTTTTGTCTTGTCAAACCTACTAAGATCTGCCTAGGGTGGTCAGGGACAGTTAATGTGTGAGATAAGCTTTGACATTTCCAGGAAGGCCACTGCTCTACACTTTTAGGGCTCTCAAATGTCTGTCATACACACTTATCATGGGCTTCAGAATTATCCTCAAAGTATTCCTTTGAATTAGGAAGACCAGTAAGAAGTTTTTACTACAAATGAACACACTGACTCTGGTTAACTTAAGCAGAGAAAGAATTCACTTTAGAAAGATATCAGGGAGTTCAAAGAGTCAACCACATGCCCACTAAATCAGGCTTAACAGACAAGCAGAAGCCGAGGTATATAAGAAGACCAGATGACAGCCAAAATCATAGGACAGAAAGGGTCTGGTTAGACACCTCTGTGGTCCCGCTCCTGCCCCATCACTGCTCTCATGAGAAGGGATTCCAAACTATCCTTGCATCTTTGAGTCACTTGCTCCAGATTCAAAAGTCCAGGTTGAGCTTAGGTCCAGGGTCTGGGTTCTAACTGCTGCGGCTCAGAGAGTGAGCAGATGTACTTTTTGGATTTCCACAGTAGGATGCAGGTCTGGGAATAAGGGAAGGCACAAAATTGAAGGAGGCACTCACTTCCAGCATCTTTCATTTTCAAACAATTAACAATTGTCACAGCGAATATATTTTAATTTTGAAGAACTTCAAATTCAGTAAAATATTTCCTGTATGAAATTTGCACATAAAACAAAAACATCACACCATGCAGTCTGCAATCTGTTTTACTGTCTTGAGTTGTATTTATTTTATTCTAGTTTATTCTATTTTATTTTATTTTATTTTTTTTGTTTCATTATCTTGGGTTTCAAGCACAGATGAAAACTCCTAGTAGTCAAATAGACTTGAAAGAATGCCTGTTCTGTTTCTTTGTCGAGACAATGGCTGTGTTATCACTGCTTATTCCTAATCTGTTTAAATTCAGGAATGCATAGTATCACAGGGGTTGGAGACACAAAACGTGCCAAAGGGAGCTTGGATAATTCCAAGCAGTCACAGACTTACTTTCAAAAGGAACACCTGTGGCTGAGTCCACCTGCGTCCAGGGCAACAACAAATCAACAATTGTTTAGAGCTTGTAGGAAAAAGTATTTTATCACTGACGCTGTTGAAATTGTCAGCGTTGGTGATAATAAGCAGCAGTTTTATTGATTTGTCAGTTTTATTATTGTTTTTAAATTCTCAGCAGTAGTGCATCCTCTTATTGCCTGTACCCTCTCTCCTATCACCCCACCATCGTGCGTCTTTGAGTGGACCATATGCAGGAAGCTGGTAAGAGACCTTGACTCCTGGGAGGAACAGCAGAGAGGTACAGTGGAGGGAAGGTGACCTGGCTTGTAGCAGCTTCGTGTATTACCCTATCCGAAGACAAAGATAAAACAAGATGGCTTCGGAGGGCTGTCTTAGTTCCAGCCCTCTCTTATGCCAAAGCCCAGTGTTCCTGACCCAGCTGGCAGGTTGTGAGCCCAGGGCTGTGTGGCCCAGTTAGCGGCCCCCAGCTCAGGACTGGCCAGCTGCCTCAGAAGTGAGTGCCTCTGGCCATACTGGCCGCAGGGGCAGGGGAATCGTCAGTTCAGCTCACATTCATTGCTACTGTGAGAAAGGCAAGAAAAAATACACAGTCTGCCCATGATGTGTCCTCATCTCTGAGAGATGGGACGCTACTGATTAAAATCAGATTCCGATCCTAAAAGCAGATCTTCCGCTAATTAGGCACATTAGCTTTGTGCCAGGCTGGGTGTAAAATAACTTCCATTTCATTCATTTCCAGAAGACAAGGCTGATGATGAGGGCAAGAGGATGTGGCCCACATAACCAGAGCTATTGTTCAGTTCCTGGGGAAGGTATTCCCGGTGCAAGACAGTGCAGTTTTCACCGCTGGACTTGCCTCCAAAAGATCATTTCATAAACAGTGTTGTTGTTGTTGTTTTAATCTTTTCAACTTCATCGGAAAATACAAGACATGCCTCACCCTACTCCTAACCCCCAGACGAACAGACATAACGAATACCCAGACGCACAGACTTGGCAATGACTGCTTCACCCCTGAAAGGTTGCTTTGCACTAAGCGCTTCTGACACTAATGTTCATGCTTAAGCAAACACATTACTTAGAGAGAAGAATGGCTCTGTCAGCCTGCCTGCGCTGCTTGGCACCATGGGACCTGCAGGGGCACGAGGTCTCATTCAGACAGGCATGGGGAGACAGTCCTCCAGACGCACTCACAGAGACCCTCAGATGTACACACCCTTGCAAACATACCACCCACAGTCACCAGCAGACAGCCGACTTCAAGAAGTTCCTGAGAAAGAAAACGTCACTGGTTATTAACAAGCCTGCCATATTTGCAGATGTTAATAAGCCTGAAATACTTGCAGAACTATCTCGGGATTCTCTCCCATTCTTTTTCTTTCTCTTGTTTCTTGTTTGTTTGCATGAAAGTGTTCACATTTGTGAAAAGAGGCTGTTGGGGAAGCAAACGATTTGTAGAGAGAACTATATTTGGGACCATTTCTTAATCTTTTCCACTGGAGCTGGTTCGTTGGAGTGTCTGTGTTCACATTAGCATTTCTGTCTGGGGCTATGAGTTATGCTGTCAAAGGAGTTTCACACTGGGTTTGTTACCTGGATACCCACAAATATGCTTGGTCTGTTTGTATAAATCTGAAAAACCTTCCTTGTCCTTAGGAAACCAGGCCATTCTGCATATTAGGAAGGGGCAGTGAATCCAACCGTTAGGGGAACGGTGCCTGGATAAATAACTGTAGAAGGGAGCCCAGAGTCCATTCTTGACTGAGGTGGTTGTATTCCATTCACAAGGAGGTAGACTTCCCTGTGGCCGGAGATGCAGGGTCGAGCCTGCCGTTAGACATTCCTCAAGGCAAGCTTGAGACCAGGACATATCTGTGTACCATCATAGCGGAAACTATTAAAAAGCTCCTTTACACGGTGCATATCATGCCACAAACCAGTCCAGCTGTTGAAGCATCGGCCAGAAGCAAGGACTAATGGAGGCAAGGGCACAGCAAGTGATGGAAGGATGACAGAGCTCTGGGGCTAAAATCCCAGACCATGCTCGCCCTGTGAGAGCCCACCAGGAGATTTTCTGAGAGATGGCTCAGCCCGTTCTTCTCCCATCAAGTTAGACTCAAGCATTTGCCTCTGACAATGTCCCACATATGTCATTCCGACTGCTTTCATAGCCCACTTCCCACAGCCCACAGCCCAGCCTCGGGAAGCCGATTGTGAGTGAGCGTGATCGAGTCAAGCTCAGGACCTCTGGCACCATGCCCACATCATCCTTGTGAAGGAGATACCTCCAGGGTTTCCTGTCCACAGACACACTCCCTGGATGGCTGTTGTCGATTTCCATCACCCAAACCCCTCTGGGCCAAACCCACCCGGATGGGCTCTCACAAAAGGCAGGAGAAAAAAGGCTGCGCGTGCTGACAGGGCCAGCTCCCTGAGTGTCATTCCCTTGCTACTAGTGCTGGGCAAATGTTCTATGGCCACTGTCCCTGCTGGCTCATTTCCTACCACTCTCATGGCAGAGCCTGGTGTCACCTACTTCATGGTGCCTCAAGCGTGCATGGTACCTCATCGTGCACTGACAGGAGAATCATTTGGGTGTATGTTTAAAATGCAGGTTCAGGGGGGCACCCGGCTGGCTCAGTCTGTTGGGCGTCCAACTTTAGCTCAGGTCATAATCTCGTGGTTCGTGGGTTTGAGCCCCAAGTTGGGCTCTGTGCTGACAACTCAGAGCCTGGAGCCTGTTTCAGATTCTGTGACTTCCTGTCTCTCTGCCCCTCCCCTGCTCATGCTCTCTCTCTCTCTCTCTCTCTCTCTCTCTCTCTCTCTCATAAATAAACATTAATTTTTTTTTAATTCAAGTTCAGAATCTCTAGATGTGAGGCCCACAAATTTGTTTTTCAGCATATACCTCTGATGATTCTCATGCACATTAAAATTTGAGAGTCCCTGATCACTGGCCCTCTGTATTTCTATTTTATATTATTTAGACCTCAGGAAGACGGAATAGAGTTAATCACTCACCAGTTCACGTACCACAGTCATCATTCATCTACCCTCCTTAACAGAGGTGTAGTTGACATACAAAAAACTGCACTGTTTAAAGTTTACAGTTTGATAAGTTTTGACATCTATATATACCCGTGAAACTATCTCCACAATCAAGATAACCATTTCTTACCCCCATTTCTCTTTCCACCATAGGTACTTGAACCTGAACTTCTGTATATCCTTTCAATCTACCTCCACATGTTAGGTACATATTCTTAAAATGATGCCATTTTGTGTGTGTGTTCTTATCTCACAAATATGGTTCTGTGCTGTGGAACTCATTCTGGTTCTTACCTATTTGATTCATCATTAAGCTCTGGGGACCCAACCATGTTCCTATATATAAATCCCTTTTACAACTTCTGGCTAGCACATATTGTTTGTGTTTTTGCTTAACTAACCCATTGCTTTATTAATAAACACCAGGTGTCCTCCTTCTCACACACACACACACACACACACACACACACACACACACACTCCCCATGATGAACATCCATTATGTGTTTCTTTATGATCTGTATGTTAGAATTTCACTGGGCACATAATCAGGGCTGAGACTGTGTCCTTGACTTGTCTCAGGACTGACTTCTCTGAGGAATGACTCCACCTGTTCAGACTCACTAGCTGTTCATCTCTGCTATTCTTGATATTATCTAACTTCCCATGAAGTGATCTCTCATTGATGTTTTAATTTGCATTTCTGATTTCTAGTGATGTTGAGTATCTCTTCATACACTTACTGGCCATTCAGAGGTTTCCCCTTCTATGAATTGTTTATTCACATATTTCGCTAATTTTTTCTGTTGATCACCCTGTCCATTTCTTACTGTTTTGCCAAATTTTCTAAATACAGATTTTTTTTTTGGTTTGTGATGTTAGTAACATTGTCTTCTGGTTTACTATCTACTTGTTGACCTGTGGTATTTTTGCTGGAATAAATCTTTAATTCTGTTTTATAGAAAAATCTATCAATTTTTCTTCTGCTTATGGTTTGTACATTTGGGGCTTTCTTTAATTTATAGGTCCCATTCAAAAGTTATAGAGATAGCAACACATATTCTCTTCTATTAATATATAATTTTACATTTAACATTTAGTCCCTTAATACATTTGGAGTTTCCTTTCAGATCATGTGAGTTGGGACTGAATGTAGTTCATTTTCCCAACACAGTCTACTAATTGACCTATTACTTCCCCAGCGATTTTTCAGTCCTCCCTCATATTACATACCAAGTTCCCAACTACAGCAATGTCTATTTCTGGGTTCTCTATTCTATGGCATTGGTCACCATGCCTTCCCCCCTCCTTTTTTATTCTGGCATTGTGATATACCTTAATATCTAGTAAGGCAAATCTTTTTTTTTTTTTGCTTATTTTTAAAAATTAGCCATTTGTGATGTTTATTCTTCCATATACATTTAAAAACTGGTCTCTCAAAATTTCAAAAGTTGGACAACGGGGCACTTTACTGGAATTACATTGGATCTGTAGTTTCACTCGTAAAGAAGCGACATTCTTAAAACATTGTCTCAGGTTGCTGCATCACTCCATTTATTTATGTCTTTGTTTCTGTCCATTACTGTAATTAAAACATTCTCCCAATAGAAAAAAAAGAGACTTGTACATTTTTGTTAGATTATCTCCTAGGTAATTAAGACATTTAAAGTTTCCATCCCCAATTCCTCTGGATCTCCCCGTTGCTGATTATCTGTTTGCACTTTTCCTCCACCCTGGTCTTGTTTTCCCCTGTGGTTTTTATAGCCTCTTGGTTTCTCTTTGCTTTCCCGGCTTCAGTCCTCACTCCTCTGCCTCTTCAATTCTGCCTCCTGATCCCTTTCCCTTGACCTGTAAGCTACCTACCATTTAGATATTCTTTGTTCAGGGGGATTTAAAGATGTTACCTAAAGCCATACTTGACTTATAGCCTAGGATGTTAATGAGGATTATGTCTGAGAGCAGAATATGATTCTATGGAGGCAAAAACAGGACCACTCACTTGCTTATCCAGCTTTTGGTCATGGAATTTACATGAAATTATATTTGTTCTAAAATGTATCAGTTTGAGAAAAATATTTTGGCTCCTACAGTATAAAAATTCAAATAATAGCCTGAATAATAAAGGCATTTATGATCTCACATAGGAAGTTTGGGGGTGGTTCCAAGTTTGGTACAGAAGTTCAGTGAGGTCACTTTAGCATTTCTTCAGGTCTTTCCCTCATGGTTGCAAGACAGTTGCTATGATTCTAAACATGACATACCTTACCACATTTGAGAAGTGAAAGGTTGGGGGCAGAGGTGGCTACAGAGAGCTCTCTACGTATTGTTCTTTCTTTGCATCAAGGGCAAACATCTTTCCAAGAAGCCCTTTAGATACATCTATCTAGCTAGATATCTCCATCTAGCTCATTAGCTGGAACAACATGTCATACTTATTCTGATCCATCACTGCCACAGGGGAGTGGGATTGCATGATTGATTTAGACCAATTCATGATTTAGTCTTTGGGCTGGGCGTTTTGTCAACTAAACAACATCCATATTCTGATAGCAAAGAATATGTGGAGTATAGCTATTGGGTAGAAAACTAACAAAGTTTCCTGGTGTGGATGGGAGAAGATTTGAGGCAAGATCATCTTTGTTCTTCAACTTTAAGGCCCTGAAGTTAGAGCTTTCTCATTTATGTATTTATTTAGTAGTATTGATTGAGCACCTGTGATGCTAGGGACTGGAAATATAATGATGAGCAAAACCTGCCAGGATCTGCACCACCACCAAGACTGCAACATTTTATGGAACAGAACATTAAATGAATGTTCCCACAAAAATACAAAGTCAGCAACTTACTAAAGTACTATGAAGGACAGGAACAGGGAACTAGGGGAGTACATAATGAGGGCACCTGTTTTTGAAGCAGTGATCATTTTTTCACATCCCAGTGAAGAGTTGTAGAGTTGCTAAGAAGGTTGGTGGCCTGACAGAAGCCTGAAATTGCTATGAAATGGGAGGAGTCTCTGGGGCTGGAGGCATGAGGCTGGGGCTCTCGAATACAGTGGTGAGCACCAGCCCATTGATTCCAAACAGCCAGATGGGGCCAAGGGCACATCACTGCTTACCACTCCATGGAGCAGACCCATCCAGCTACTGCACAGCAGAGATCAGAATGGACCTGGTTCTCTCTCTCGATGGGTTTAAGGAGCCTACCTCTCCTTTGCTGACACAAGGTTACTAACTCACGAAACCTCTCCTCATATGCCCAGATACCATCTTGGAGGAAAGAAGCAAAGGCCTAATGTTTATTCCCAAAGAACTGAGATTCCTAAAGAAATATTCAAGTTATTAGATCGGTATAAAATTAGTAGATTGGACAAAAATTAAGGTTCTTTTCACACTACTCAGCAGCAGGAGTTTATAAGGAAAACTAGAGCAAGTAACTGAAAATTAAATACATTTTATTGCAATTGAGTTAATGTGAATATGTCAAAACAACATTAGGGGAAAGTGCTATTATTGACTCCATTTTATAGATAAGGAAATTGAGGCTCAGATAAGATAAGTATATTTTCCAAGGTCATGTAGTTAACAAGTGGCTGATCTTGAATTTGAGCCAGATAGGACTTCAAAAACTCCATGCTTTTAACCACTTACAAGATACCACTTTATAAGGTGGTAACTGCGATAAGAAATACAGATAAACTTTCAGGACTATGTCAAGGAGGAAAAGATGGCTTCTAAAAAAAAGAGGACTGAAGAAAGTTTCGTGGAATAGGCAGCAATGGATTCCATCTTTTCCCTTTTAACAAACAGTGATGGTAAATTGTCAGTCCTTGTCAGCTAACTTCAATGTCTAGATCTCCTGTCTGTGTCTACTGTCTTTTTCCCTTTGGTTTTTCAGCCTCATGATCCTGTCCTTTGGTATACCTAGTAAATCTTAATTGAGTGTTGGACATTATGTATACTAAGTTGGACGTCAAATGATATATTCTTTTAGAGAAGTTTACCATCCCCTTGCTGTAACTGACAGAATGATGTCTGGTCATGTTCTGGTGATTTGCTGAGTGTAGGTTGTATTATAGCTCTGATAAATCTGTCTTCCATTGGTTCATCTCTGACCTGGTTCATCTTTGACCTTCGACAAAAGCCTATTGTATTCTGCAAGGTCCCTCCCATTGTGGGTACTAAACTCTAATCTTAGTCTTACAAGACTGCCGAAAAACTTCCGCTCTGCTTTTCAGAGGCAGGGTTTCCACTTGCATTTTAAAACCCCTGCTCTAAACAGTCCCTGTATTTGGCACCAGTTCTCAAGAGAAAAGCAGGCTGCATGCTTGAGGGCCTCCCAAGTCCTTCACCAAAACTATTGGTTTCTCTCCCTCCTTAGCAGCCCTTGGCCAGACTTTGTACTGCACGTTGCCTCGGGATTCTCAGCCTGCTTCAAATGCTCTGAGAACTTTCAAGATCTTCTCCTTCCAAGGCCTTAGCTCTTCCAGTTTTCCTTGCCTCAGCAGCTCTCAGCTCCCTTCAAAGGGATGATTTCTGTGTTTTATTTGGCTTTTCTAATTATTCTGTTGGGAATGCTGGTCTGCTGACAGCAATTCTATCCAGCCAGAAAGAAGAAGCGGTTGAGGGGAGAAGGGTGGATGGATTTGCATATGGGAAGTAACTGCTCTAAAAAGCAGCTATGATCTATCTCCCTGTCACCAACTCCATTGGTCTTTTCCTTATCCGCCAGCTCACTGATCTTTCTGTATTATTTGGCCCCTCCTCAGAGACTCTCCATTCTTGTTTTAAAAAAAATGTTCATATTTTTTTAGAGAGAAAGAGAAAGCAAGCACAAGTGGGGGAGGAACAGAGAGAGGGGGACAGAAGATCCAAAGTGGGTACTGCACAGAAGATCCAAAGTGGGTGTTGTAAATCAACATTCTCTGGGCTTCAGTAGCCACCTCTGGGTGGATAACTCCTGATTCTATGCTAAGAGACCTTCCCTGTCTCTGAAACTCCAATCTTACCCTTAGAGTCCCTCACTTCTGTCCACTTGGTATAGTGTGGAAAGGGAGCAGTTTGCAATTTCTTCTTAAAAGGGAAGAAGAGGCACAAATAACTTTAAAATTATAGGTAATATCTGTCTGGAAAAGCAGAAATGCTGGTGCTAAGAATGTGAGAGAGGTTAGAGGAGGAACTGGCTTGCAGAGTATAAGTTTTTTTTTAATGTTTATTTTTGAGAGAAAGAGATCTAACAGATGTGTAGTGGTATCTCTACATGTTGTTTTATTTTATTTTTTTTTAATTTGCATTGTTGTTTTAATTTGCATTTCCCTAGTGACATTGAATGTGGAGCATCTTTTCACATACTTATTTGCTCTCTGTGTATCTTCTTTGGTGAAGTATCTGTTAAGGTATTTGTGAGCAGGGGAGGGGCAGAGAGAGAGGGAGACAGAGGATCCAAAGCAGACTCTGTGCCGTAAGTGCAGAGCCCAATGCAGGGCTCAAACTCACGAACCCCAAGACCTTGACCTGAGCTGAAGGTCAGGCATAAACAATCTGGTATAAACAATCAGATATAAAACAGTCTGAGAAGTCAGATGCTTAACTGACTGAGCCCCCCAGACGCCCTCAGAGTATAACTTTTTTTTTTAATTAAGCGTTAATTTTTTCAGAACAGTTTTAGATTCATAACAAAATTGAGGAGAAAGTACAGAGATTTCCTATATACCTTCTGACACCACTCACGCATAGCCACTATCAAAATCTTCCATTATCAACCTCTCCCACCAGAGTGCTACATTTGTTGTAATTGATGAACCTACACTGATGCATTAAAATCACCCAGCGTCCACAGTTTACATTAGAATTCACTCTTGGAGGGGCATCTGGGTGGCTCACTCAGTTAAACATCCAACTTTGGCTCAGGTCATGATCTCACAGCTCATAAGTTCGAGCCAAGCCCTGTGTCAGGCTCTCCGTTGACAGCTCCAAACCTGTAGCCTGCTTCTGATTCTGTGTCCCTCTCTTTCTCTGACCTCTCCCCTGCTCATGCTCTGTCTCACTCTCTCTCTCTCTCTCAAGAATAAATAAACATAAAAAAAAAATTCACTCATGGTGTATATTTTGTGGGTTTGGACAAATGCATATGCGGCCTATATCCATCATTATAGCACTATATGGAATATTTTCACTGCCCTAAAAACCCTCTGTTCTTCTCTTATTTAGCCTTCCCCACAACCAATCCTTGGAAATAACCACTGTCTTCATAATTTTGCTTTTTCAGAATGTCATACAGCTAGACTCATACAACATGCAACCTTTTCAAATTGGCTTATTTCCCTTAGTAATATGCATTTAAGACCTCCCCATCTTTTCATGGCTTGATAGCTCATTTCTTTTTAGCACTGAATAATATCCCATTGTCTGGATGTACCACAGTTTATCCATTTACCTACTGAAGGACATCTTGGTGGCTTCCAAGTTTTGACAATTATGAATAAAGCTGCTATAAATATCTGTTGTTTTTATGTGGACATAAATTTTCTACTCCGTAAGCTAAATACCAGTGAGAGTGATTGCTGGATGATATGATAAGAGTATGTTTAGCTTTGTAAGAAAGCGCCAAATGGACGTCCAGGGTGGCTGTGTGCATCCCACCAGCAGGTATGAGAGTTCCTGTTGCTCCACATCCTTGTCAGCATTTGGTGTTGTCAGTGTTCCAGATTTTGGCCATCCTGATAGATGTGTAGTGGTATCTCTACACGTTGTTTTATTACTTATTTATTTACTTAGTGTTTAATTTGTGTTGTTGTTTTAATTTGCATTTCCCTGATGATGTGGAGCATCTTTTCACATACTTATTTGCTCTCTGTATACCTTTGGTGAAGTATCTGTTAAGGTGTTCGGCTCATTTGAAAAATCAGATTGTTTTCTCATGTTGAGTTTTTATTTTTTGTTTTTGAGAGAAAGAGAGAAAGAGCATGAGCAGGGGCAGGCAGAGAGAAGGGAAAGAGAACAAGCAGGCTCCACACACAGTGTGGAGCCCAACATGGGGCTCAATCTCATGACCATTAGATCATGACCTCAGCTGATATGAAGAGTTGGACACTTAACTGACTGAGGCACCCAGGTGCCTTGAGTTTACATCTTAAACTCTTAAAGAGTTCTTTGTATATTTTGGATAACAGTCCTTTATCAGATGTGTCTTTTGCAAGTATTTTCTCCTGTGTGTTGCCTGCCTTTTATTCTCTTGACTTTGTCTTTCACAAAACAGAAGTTTCTAGTTTTAGTGAAGTACAATTTATCAATTATTAATTTCAAAGGATTGTGCCTTTGGTGTTGTATCTAAAATGTCATTGTTATACCCAAGATCACTTAGTCTTGAATTGTATATTTAGGTCTATAACGTCTTTTGACTTGATTTTTGTGAAGGATGTAAGACCTGTGTCTGGGTCTGGATTCATTCTTGCATATGGATGTCCAGTTGTTCCAGTCTCTATTGAAAAGACAATTTTTGATCCATTATATTGCCTTCTCTCCTTTGTCAAGGATGAGTTGACTAGATTTATATGGGTCTATTTCTGGGCTCTCTATTCTGTTCCATTGATCTATTTGTCTATTCTTTCATGAATGCCATACTGTTTTGACCATCATAGCTTTGTAGTCAGTCTTAAAGTTGGATAGTATCAGTACTTCAATTTTTTCTCCTCAGTATTGTGCTGGCTGTTCTGCGTCTTTTTACTTTCCACATAAACTTTAGGACCAGTTTGTCAATATCCACGAGATAACTTGCTAGGAGTTTGATTGGGATTGTATTGAATCTATAGATCAAGTGGGAAGACCTGATATCTTGACAAGATTGAGGCTTCCTATCCATGAATATGGAATAGCTCTCCATTTATTTAGTTCTTTGATTTTGTACACCAGAGTTTTATAGTTTTCTTCATATAGATCTTGTACATATTTTGTTAGATTTATACACAAGAATTTAATTTGTGTGTGGGAGCGTGTTAATGTAAATAGCATTTTTTTTAATTTAATTTTTTTTTAAATTTACATCCAAATTAGTTAGCATGTAGTGCAACAATAATTTCAGGAGTAGATTCCTTAGTATCCCTTACCTATTTAGCCCATCCCCCCTCCCACAACCCCTCCAGTAACCCTCAGTTTGTTCTTCATATTTATGAGTCTCTTCTGTTTTGTCCCCCTCCCTGTTTTTATATTATTTTTGTTTCCCTTCTCTTATGTTCATCTGTTTTGTCTCTTAAAGTCCTCATATGAGTGAAGTCATATGATTTTTGTCTTTCTCTGACTGACTAGTTTCACTTAGCATAATACCCTCCAGTTCCATCCACGTAGTTGCAAATGGCAAGATTTCATTCTTTTTGATTGCCGAGTAATACTGCATTGTGTATATATACCACATCTTCTTTATCCATTCATCCATCGATGGACATTTGGGCTCTTTCCATACTTTGGCTATTGTTGATAGTGAATAGCATTGTTTTTTAAGTTTCAAATCCACTTGTTTCTTTGCTGGTCAATAGGAAAACAGTTGGTTTTGTATATTAACCTTGTATCCTTAACCTTGTTACAATCACCTACTAGTTTTAGAAATTTTTTTGTGGATTCTTTCAGATTTTCTGCATAGATGATAATGTCATCTCTGAACAAAGACAGTTTTATTTCTTCCTTCCCAATTTGTATGCCTTATTTCCTTTTCTTGTATGTATTAGGTAAGATTGCCAGTATAGGGTTGAAAAGGAGCAATTAAAGGGGACATTCTTGCCTTTTTCCTGACCTACAGTTAGAAAGTTTTTTGGTTTCTCCTCGTTTAGTATGATGATTTTTATAGATATTTTTAATCAAGCTGAGGAAATTTCTCTCTATTCCTAGGGTTTTAATGACAGGATCTAATATTTTAGAGCAAAGGAGAGAAGTAAGGGGAGGAAAGTTATGAAAATGTGATTTTTCAGTGATTGTAAGAGACCAATATGAAATCAGAAAAATTTTGAAGACAGTTGTTACAAGGGAAACATTTGATTATAAATGAAAACATGTGAATACATTGAAAATATAAATATTAAAATATAGTATTTCAAATCAATAGAGAAAAGATGTATTATTCAACAAATAGTTTAGAATAACTGATTAGCCATCTGGAAAAAAATAAAATTGTATTCAAACCTAAAACTTTATTTATTTATTTATTTATTTATTTATTTATTTATTTATTTATTTTCAAACCTAAAACGTTTAGACCTGATATATATCTGATATATATATCTGATAAATTTCAGATATATATATCTGATATATATCTTACTTAATATAAGTAATATATATATATATATATATATATATATCTGATATATATAATATATATATCAGTAATATATATATATATATATATATTATCTGATATATATATAATATATATATATATATAAATAAATAAATAAATAAATATATATAAATATATTTAAATATATAAATATATATTATATATATAAATATATATAATATATATAAATATATATATAAAAATATATATATATTTATCTGATATATATATAATATAAAGATATACCTGATATATATCTGATATATATATCTGATAAATTTCAGATATATTAAATATTTAAAAGTAACAAATCACAAATGTGTAAAAAAAGAAGCCATAGGATTTTTTTTTTAATTTTTTTTTTCAACGTTTATTTATTTTTGGGACAGAGAGAGACAGAGCATGAACGGGGGAGGGGCAGAGAGAGAGGGAGACACAGAATCGGAAACAGGCTCCAGGCTCTGAGCCATCAGCCCAGAGCCTGACGCGGGGCTCGAACTCCCGGACCGGGAGATCGTGACCTGGCTGAAGTCGGACGCTTAACCGACTGCGCCACCCAGGCGCCCCAACCATAGGATTTTTTAAAAACAATCTTAGACTGGGAAAGTAGGATAGAAAACACAGAAGCCATAAAATTAAAGGACTTTTAAGATGCCAACAGCAAAGTTGGAAGACACAGATCTGGGGAAATATGTGCAACTAAAACCACAGATAAACTGCTAGACACTCTACTGAATAAAAAACTTGTACAATTCAGGAGCACCTGGGTGGCTCAGTTGGTTAAATGTCTGACTCTTGATTTCGGCTCAGGTCATGATCTCACTGTGCTGACAGTGCGGAGCCTGCTTGGGATTCTCTCTCTCCCTCCCTCTCTCTCTCTCTTAAAATAAATAAATAAATAAACAGAAAATAAAATAAAATAAAATAAAATAAAATAAAATAAAATAAAATAAAATAAAATAAAATAAAAAGCTCTTACAAATCAATAGAAAAAGATCACTAACATACTATACAAAAAAACCCCTGAAGGCTATTAATAGTTTCTAGGACAGAAATACAAACTGCCCTTAAATATATGAAAATATTCTCAATCACACTCATTATAAGAGAGATACAAATTAAAACTATACCCAGATATCACTGTTTACCTATCACATTTATAAAGGTTGAAAAAAAAGAGTTGGTAAGATACCATACTGGCAAAGGTAGGAAGAAACAGGCACTTTCTACACTACTGGGAGGGCTTTAAATTGATACAATCTCTATGAGGGGAAATTTAGCAATTTCTGTCAAAATTACAAATGCTCATATCCTTATATCTCACATTTCCCTTTCCAGGACTTTTTCTTTAAAAAAAAATTTTTTTTTTAGTGTTTACTTATTTTTGAGGGAGAAAGAGTGTCAGCTGGGGTGGGGCAGAGAAACAGGAGGACACAGAATCCAAAGCAGGCTTTAGGCTCTGAGCTGTCAGCACGGAGCCTGACTTGGGGCTCAAACCCACAAACTGTGAGACTATGACCTGAGCCAAAGTCAGAGGCTTAACGGATGAGCCACCCAGGCCTCCAGGACTTTATTCTTGATATAAAGTTGCGGATGTGTAAAATAATGTATTCTACACCATTGTGTAAAATGTTGCACCATTGTGTAATGGCAAAATTCAGACAATAAATATCTATAGGGGAACTGATTAAATGAAATATTCTTTATTCCTACAATAGAGTATAATGAAATGCATCTATAATAAAGAATGAGGTAGCTCTTTAACTTATGGATACAAAATATCCTCAAGATATTAAGTAAAAATGGCAAGGTGTAGAACTGTTCGTAGTAAGCTACCCCTCATGTAAAAATTTTCACAAAAGAATATATGTGTGATTATATGTTTAAGTATGTCTAAAGTAATTCTGGAATGGTATATAAGAAACTAGAACTTGTTTTTGCCAGGACAGGAACTGGGTAGCCATGGATGGAAGGGAGACTTCTCACTGTACATCCTTTGGTGTCTTTTGAATTTTAGACCATATGACTATATACTTCCTATTGAAAAATAAATTAAACTAAAAAATATCTTTAGGAAACTGCACATATTTTGAAAACTGCAGTGACCTTAGATAGAAGGTTGTTTGCTAGAGAATGGATTTCCATGAGGTGGGAGGGGTGAGAGGGAGCCAGGATGGCTTTTAAAGAATAGTTTGAAAATCTTCTCAATAGAGAAAAGAAAACACAAACATAGCACAACTCTTCCCGGATCATCAGTTTCCTCTCCTGCCTTGGCTATGAAAAGCTTTTCTCCTTTGGCGGACTCTCAGAGCCACACATATTTCCTACCTCTCAGCTGCCTGAGCTTGCTGGCATCTGGCCTGAATGAACCGTACAGAGTCAACCAGGGTGAGAGGGGTACTTCTGAGAAATGTCTTAAACTTCTCTTTGAAAGGTCAATGCTTGGTAAGCTGCGACTCCTGAATGTGCTCGTGTACTTACCTGCTCGGTATTTAGCATGTCTGTGATATCTATAGATGTTTCCTTCCTGTGGGGAGCTTTCTAAGGATTTAGTCAGTTAACAGCAAAGGCTCCTCTACGTTTAACAAGTGCTCCAGAAGCTTCTCAGTTTCTTCAGTTGTTAACTTCTGGAGATCTAGGACAAAACTATCCTTAAGCAGGATCATTTTATTAATTCTGCTTTTGCTGTCCTTGATAGACCCTCACTGGAACCATCTTCAACCAGCATGGTTTTAGGGGAATATGTCTCACCTCTCCACTAACTAGCTTTGGTTCAAGTCTTGGTTCTAGTCTCAACTCTGCCCTGCTAGCTGTGCTAACCATAAACAAGTCAACTAATATTTCTAGCACTCACCTATAATATTAGGAGATTTGAATAGAAGAGCTTCAGGTCTTTCTACATTTGAAACTCTAAGACCTAGGGGTAAATTCTCTCCTTTACCACACCTCCAAAGTAAGTAAATAGATCTTGTTCTTTCTATTAGAAGTAGCAGCCATTATTCTAAAAGTCTGAGGGATCTATGAAATAACAACTTTCAATCTGGACAGTTAAAATAATAGTTCTAAAGGACTAACACACGGACTTGGGGCTTCAGAAAACTACAAAAAGGCAAGTAACAGAACAGCTCAAGTATGTATAAGTATTTAGAATACGATAAAGAAGGTATTTCAAATCAGTAGGAAAACCATGGACTATTCAGTCCAAATGTTAGAAAAATAATTTGGAGGGGCACCTGGGGGGCTCAGCGTCCGACTCTCGGTTTCGGCTCAGGTCACGACCTCATGGTTTTGTGGGTTTGAGCCCCACATCGGACTCTGTGCTGACGGTGAGGATCCTGCTTGGAATTCTCTCTCTCTCTCTCTCTCTCTCTCTCTCTCTCTCTCTCTCTCTCTGCCCCTTTCTTGCTCATGCTGTCTCTCTGTCTCAAAATAAATAAATAAACTTCAAAAAAAAAAAAAGAATTTGGATCTCTACCTCACATGACATGTCAAGTAAATTTCAGATGGCTTAAAAATATAAAAGTAAAAAACAAGGGAAAAGAGAAAAAAACATAGGTAAAATTATATAATTCTGGAATGTGAAATACCCTTCTGATCATGATTCAAAGGTAAGACATAAAAGGGAATTATTAACATATTGGTCACTTAAGGCAAACCAAAACTTCTACACATCTAAACTACATAGTCCAAGTTATGAAAAGCTGAGAAAAAAATTCACAACACACATGACAGCAAAGGGTTAATATTTTTGAATTATGAAGAACTCTTAGAAATCAATGAAAAGATAAAAAACCCATTAGGAAAATATAGTTGGCACCTGGTCAGGCAAGTTACACAAAAAAGAGAAATGCAAATGGCCAATAAACATAAAAAACATTTGACCTCACTGGTAATAAATGAAATGCCAATTAAAACAAAAATGAAAATATCTTTTAACCTATAAAACTGGAAACTTTTAAAAAGAATGATAATAACTAGTGTTGATGAGGGCTTGAGATAATAGGGCATTTATACACTTTAAAGGGAATGTAAATTGGTTCCGACTTTCTGGAAGGCAATTTGGCAAATTGATACAGCACTTTAAGGTGTGCACGCTGACATTTAAATGTTCACATTTAAGAACTTATCCTAAGGAAATAACAGGATAAATGCACAAAAATGCCTGTTCAAGAATATTCTTTAGTGTGTCATTTATAATAACAAAAAATTTGGCACACCTAAATATTTGTCAATAGCAGAAGAGAGACCTATGCAATAATTGAAAATATGGCAGAGATATTCTCAATATATTAAGTGAAACTGAAGATTATATAATAAAACATACAGTATGATCATATATACGTATATTTTCTACATGTTTGCATTCAAAATAAAATCTAGAACACCAAGTGTGAATAGCTATCTCTGAATGTTTTGGATAATAGGTAATCTTTACTTTCTTATTTATGCTTATCTGTGTTTTCTGATTATTCAAAAATAAGCAGTATTTATTTATTTTCATTGTTAAGTGAAAAAGCAAAACTGTAACATTCCTTCCAAAACTCAAGTATGAGCCTTAGAAAACCATGGTAGGTAAGTGATGTGTATATTTCCATGACATGGCTTTCGTTACCATAGCAAAGTGCACAGAGAAATAATGTCCAAGACTAAACAGCTGTGTGTCTGTCAAATGTCTCAGCAAGAATTTGCTTCCTCTATTGCAGATGGAAAGCTAAATTTTCCAGTGAATTTCCCACAAAGCTGTCACTTCACCAGGTGGGTTCCAGCAGTAATATTCTAAACAAGGTTTGTCATAGAAATGGTTTTTGATTTCCATTTTCCACACAGAACAGACATCTAAGACAGAAGCAACATACAGTTCCTTCTGTCTATCTCACTCTTTTTATCTGCCCTGCCCCATTCTCATTCCCTCCATTTCTTCCTTTACCTTTCTCTCTCTCTTCTTCCTTCTTTTTCTCTTTTCCTATGCTCTCTGCCTACCCCCTTGTTCTTTTTCAGCCATTGTCTCACCAGGCATTTCTTGAGAGCTTTCCAGAAGCCAAGTCCTAGAACGGGTGCCAAAGGCTTCTTGGGAAGTGCCATGGGGCTTGGGAACAAGCCTGCAGCTGATGGCAATTCTAAGGCAAAATGGTAATAGCAGGATTTTGTGATTTACTTCGCTTACTAGTTAACTCCCGGGATTGATATCGTTATCAGAATATTCAGAATTTATAAAATTGAAAACATCGGTGAGGGGCACCTGGGTGGCTCAGTGGTTGGGCAACCGACTTCGGTTGGTCATGATCTCAGCATCTGTGAGCTTGAGCCCCACGTCGGGCTCTGTGCTGACAGCCCAGAGCCCGGAGCCTGCTTCAGTTTCTGTGTCTCCCTCTCTCTCTGCCTGTCCTCCACTCGCACTCTGTCTCTGTCTGTCTCTCAAAAATGAATAAACGTTAAAAAAATTAAAAAAAGAAGAAAAAGAAAACACAGTGAAACAATATGTGTGATGCTTTTTGAAAGGGCACATTTATAAGCCTGCTTCAGAACATTAAGCAAATGTGTAAGTTCTTAAGGATAAAAACATTAAATACACCGTATTAAGCTCTCACAAATTAACAAGGTAACAAATTAACATATAACATTAAAAATAAGCAGTCATAAAAGGAAAATTCAAATATCATACTAAAAGTATTTGGTTTTTAAAAAAAGAGTATACTTTTAAAAACAAAGTGCTACTTCAGTGGTGTCTTTGTTGAATTGTCCGTATACTTTTATGCACATTTTCTCAACTGTTAAAAATATTCTATTATGCTGAGGAGTGATTATAATTCACTTTAAATTCTTTTCTTCTGACTCATTCACCTTCAAATTATAGGATTTCCTTCTTTATAACTGAGGAATTCTGGGGACTCTCAAGAGTTTTTTGGTGTGTGTTTGTGTGTGTGTGTGTGTGTGTGTGTGTGTGTGTACAAGTTTGTCGTATGTGTGTATAAGATGTGCGTGGGGTCTATGAATGTATGTGTGTGTTGTGTGAGATGTGTGTGGGTGAGTATGGGTGAGTGTGGGGTACGCAAGGTATGTATATGTGTGTGTAAATTGTGTATGGGGTCTGTGTGCTTGTGTGTGATGTGTGTGGTGTATGTGCATGGGTAAGGTGTGTGGTATGTGTGTACGTGGTCTGTAGGTATCTGGGGTGGGGAGCTGGCAGAAACTAGCAAAATTCTCTAACTGCAGTTTGACTCTGGATATGGACCTTTCTCTACCTAATGTTGGCTGACTGTGGTCAGAGGTCCTGTTTGGTGCTTTGTTTATTCATGTGGGGACAAACTGCCCCCAAACCACTAGTAGTTTGTGAGGCCAAAGGACTGATAGATAGCGTCAACCCCCGAGTCATCCCTGCAGCTGACAGATCAGGGGGGTTAGACACTTGCCTTCCTAGAAAGAAACCTCACAGAGACTCTGAGAAGCCCCAAGGGGGATCAGAGATTGAGGGCTGGAAAGCACCTCAGAGGGTGTCCAGTCCAGTGTTTGTCAACGTTAGGATTTAAAATTTTAGTGGGTAGTAAAATCAATTTAGTAGATTGCAAAGATCTTTTCTGAAAAGTAGAACAGAAAAGTATGCATTGCACTAGTGAGAGTAAGTACAGATTCTTGGAACTTTTGTTTCAGTTCTGCATGTGTGTGCGTGTATGTGTATGTGCTGGGTTATGATGCAAGATGAACTTGATATCCTTAGTTGTGGTCACTGTTTTTATTTCAGGGTGACAAAATGGAGAATATGTGGGGAAAGAGATCTAGTTTGAAAGGTCATAGCTGATTAGTGACGGAACAGTCTTCCTATTATATCACATATAAGAAAGCCAATAATGAGTCACTAGAAAAGACCAGAACAATGACTTCTCTCTTCCTTTTGTGGAAAATAGCACTTTTAGTCCTTTTTGAAATATTATTGCTTCTCAAAAATTTCAGACTTCCTGGAATTTCCAAATGAGAGAATTGAATAAGTTGGCTGATGTTCAGGATTCCCATCAATTTTGAAAATTCTAGAGTTCTATGACTTTAAGGATGTCAGAGAGAGTGTGCAAGTGACTCAGTGGTGGTCTATGGGGAAAACCATTTTTATCTAGAAGCAGTGAATTCAGATTCAAGTGTCACCTCTGTCCCCATGTGACTTGTGGTAAGTCATCGGACGTTCTCCCTACTGTTAAAACACTATCTTTATAGCTACTTTGTGGAAGTCAAACCTGATCATTATGTGAGATGCTTGGAAAAGCGCAAGATTGAGGCAAGAGTTGCTATTAGTGATCTAACAGCTGCTCTGGTCTCAGTATCCTGTCTTGCAGCCAGTCTGTGGGACCAGGGATGGACACCTAAGGTCAACCTGGGCACCATTCCTGCACCTATGAGAGTTAACTTAATGTGCCTTTTATCCTAGTAGCAACTATGTCATGTAATCAATTATTTAAAGAATTTTTCAGGTTATGAACATACAATGATAGGATTCTCATTAAGAATATTAAAATCAAAACAAAGTTTGGGACTGGATGAAACACTATGTCGTGACTTTGTCAGTCACTGCACCTGTTTACATAGTGATCCTTGTAGCTGGCACTACCCTGCCCTCCTCTCAAGTCCACATCTTGATGACCGTCCCTCCCACTTGCATAGTCTGGACATAATGGCCTTCTCTCAGGCCTTCAAACACTCCATTCATTTTTGCCTTTGCATGTGCAGACTTTCCCTCAGTCTGGAAAGCTGTTCCCTCCTCAATTTTCCTCTGAATACATTTTCTCAGCTTTCAGATCTCAGCTCAATTGTTAATTTTTAGAGGTCAAGTTGGGACTCCTTTGGTAAGCTCCCATAGCATCTTGAACCTTGCCATTGAAAGATTTTGGTTTAATTTTACATTCAGTTGTGGAATTGTTTGATAAATATTCATCTTCTTTTTAAACTTTTCTTAATGTGTAATTTTGAGAGCGAGAGACAGAGTACGAGGGGGTAGAGGAGCAGAGAGAGAGGGAGACACAGAATCTGAAGCAGACTCCAGGCTCTGAGCTGTCAGCACAGATCCAGATGCGGGACTCAAACTCATGAGCTGTGAGATCATGACCTGAGCTCAAGATGGAGCCTTACTCGATTGAACCACCCAGGCACCCCATGAATATTCATCTTCTTAACCTAGAAGTTCCATGAGGGTAGGGAGGTTTTCTATCTTTAATTCCCATTGTGTCCCCAACACCAAGGACAGTATCTAGTGTGTAGGTCAGTGCTGAATAATGGCACACTGAATAAATGCATGTATTTGTGGGTCTACAGACCACACTCAGAAAGCATGTATTGCATGCACATTTACAATCAAGTGCTATGCACATGGTCACATAAAAGGTGCTGAATGAATAAGGCAGTTCTTGAGCAACTTACTTTAATGTTTTAAATATGATTTTTCCAGAGAATATCAGATTGAACTTAAATCTCTTCATTGCCAGGAGAGTCTGTATTCTCAATAGGCATATTTTGTGTTTTTCTGAATAACCATTTTAGATGCTACGGTTTTCTTCCTGCCACCTTTTGACCCCTCAGTAGTTGAGGAGAGAGAGAATGAGAGAGGCCCTTTGTTTATTGTCTCCTCCTTATTTCTCATGCACTCCGTACAGTGGAGATTCAAAACCTGTTGGTATTGGTCTGATAGGTGCTACTCTACTGCCTGGTTCCACTGTGCATCTGGGAAAAAGTATTTGGGTGCTTGCCTATGAAATATTGAACGAAGAACATTTGTGTGGCATTTCACAAAGCACCCCTGCCTATGTTACCTGGTTTTAACTCATAACAATATTGTTATCAGAAGATAGCATTTTCCAAATTTTATACACAATGAAACTCAAAGACATTAACCCACTTGTCCAAGGTAATGCAGCAAGTATTTTGGACAGCAGGACTCAAACCTGGCTCTTTCAGTTCTAGAGTTTTCTATTACTATATAACACCTGTTTTGCATTCATGTTTCCTAGGATTCATAATACTTCATAATTGCTCCTTAGATTTTATGGTACTTCTTATTCTTCCAATTAGGCCACATTAATTCATGTGTTACTTACAACAACTTCCTGAGGTAGGTGGGGCAAGTATTCATCCCATTGGTAGAATGGCTTGGGGCAAATTTCACTTCTCTGCTCCCCACGTGACTACCTGTGGTAGACAGAATGGCTCCCCAAAGATGACCAAGTCTTCATCTTCAAACCCTGTGAGTATATTATCTTATGTGGCAAAAGAGACTTTGCAGATGTGATTAAGTCAAGAATTTTAAGATTGGGAGATTATCTTGAATTATCTGAGTGGGCCTAATGTAAACACAAGGGTCCTTATGAGAGAGGGGCCAGAGAATCAGAGTCAAGGAACAGGATGTGATGATGGAAGCAGGATTTTGGATGGGGGGAGGGGAGAGAGAGAGAGAGAGAGAGAGAGAGAGAGAGAGAGAGAGAGAGATTTGAAGATATTCTGTCATCAGCTTTGAAGATAGAAGAGCCACAAACCAAGAAATGCAGGCAGACTCTAGAAGAAAGATATTTCCAGAAGAAGCAGATACTGCCTCCAAAAGGAACATGGCACTTCCAACATCTTGATTTTAGGCTTTCTGACCTCAAGAACTGTAATATATTTGTGTTGTTTGAACCAACTAAGTTGTCGTAATTTGGTACAGCAGAAATGGAAAATGAATATACTACTCTAAGCAATGATTGACTTCTGTAGGTAAGGAGAATTTCAGACCATTTCTGATGTATCTGGTGTATCCCCCCAGGCTTGGAGGGAAGGGGTGTGGCAGGTAAGAGGCCTTAGGATGTAGAGAGAGATTAATATGTCACAAACTTCTGCTGTCTCTGAAGGAGGTGTGAGGTCCTGCAGTTCTTGCCTCTAGAGTCTTCCATTGGCCTCTAGCTCCCTGACCCAGCCCACCTCTCTGACCTTAGCCTATTTCTCCCTCACTCACTACACTACAGAGGAACACACACCTTGTTGCTGTTCCTAGAAGCCTTGGCAAATCCTGTTTCTTCTGCCTGAAATACTCTCACCACAAAATTTCACGTCGCACCTCTCATCTCTCCTCAGAGAGGATGTACTTGGTCATCTCTCCAAAGTGGACCCCAAGCCATTTTCAACTCCATCAGTGAATTTTATTTTCTTTTTAACTTTCCTTATCACTACCTAAGACTATCTTCTTCTTTCTCCACCCCTATTTTCTGGTGCCCCTCAGTAAAACACCCACACCACGAAAACTATATGGCTCACGGCTCTATCCCAAGTGCCTGAATATATTAGCTGTTCAGTATATATTTGTTGACTGAATGATGAGACCAGAGGCAGCCTTAAATCAGGAGCACCTGGCTTCTCTAAGCCTCTTCTCCAGCCCTCCAGAAGGAGTTTCTGCTTAAGATGTGAACATTGCAAGCCTTCAGATTCTTTCCACTCCAGGGTTCCTGGCTGTCTTTAGACACAGGGCTCAGTTCTAGTTGAGAAAGAGAAAACAGCCCCCAATATCTAGGACCTAGCCTGGCACTCACAGCTTGGCCATGATGTTCTCATGTTTAACAGAAATATTTCCATAGAACTCCAGTATCAGCCAAGGCCGCTCTGTGACCCTGATGAAGCAAAGCAAAACAAGATTCCTCCATAATCATGCCTGGACCTAGACAAAAATAAGAACATTGTCCAAACCACAAAAATGACCAAAGATACCCCTTTCTTGGCTAAAATGTGTGACTGATATTTACCAACTATAGCTTTAGCCTTGTCTCCCTCCTCTTAGCCTTTTATGTAAGAATAATCAAGATACCCATAGAATTACCCCTGCTTCTGATAACACCCAATCCAGAGCAAAATCCCGCCTCTCTGAACCCTCCCCAATATCACCTGAGCCAAAGCTAACTCCTGTAAGTTCTCTGTCATATCCTCTCACTGAGACACCCCACGGCTCCCCACGCTGTGTGTTAGCCCTCGCTGCAACTGGTCGGTAACCCCAACACTGTTCAGCTCCAGGTGATCCTGGTGCTCTCTGGCTGGAGGACACTGACACTCTGGACTGGAAGTCAGGCTTGGCTGCTTTGCCATCTTGGAGGAAGAAATGCTAGTTGGGCCAGCTGGTCAGCTAGAAAATCCTGAACTACTTTACCAGTGAGTCAGTAATAATGGATACACACTGGGTGTGTATTACCAGTTTGCACAAGAGCGGGGCGGTGAGGTTCCAGGTGGAGCAGCTTCCTTACAGGCGCACGGCACACAGGGACTCAGAAGGTGCAGCCATGACCTGCCTGGTTTTCCTCAGGGATGGCTCAGCCCAAGACACGGCTGCTCCCTATTGCCGATCTATTCAAGTCAATCTCCCCAACACAGGTTCAAAAGTCGGTGGCACCTGCACTCTTTTACCTGCCCCACCCCCCAGGTTCCTTGCAGTCCATGTTAAACTCTCCTTCCTTCCTGAACTAATTCCCTTGTTGGTTTTCTTAATACCCTTACCCTACCCCTCCTGCCACAGCTGAGCCAGAACCACTGCTACCGCCACCAACACAGCCTCTGTATAGCCACAGCCATGGCCACATCCAGCTTCTGCCACAGGTATGTGCATCTGTGCCGCTGGGCTCTGACCTCTGGGCCTCCTTCCCTCTTTTCAAATCCTGCTGGATGATTAACTCCCATCCTCCCCAAAGTCTTCTTGGTTGAGCCCAGCTGCCTACCCACACTCATAGCAGCTGCTCTCAACATTTACCAAGCAAGCTCAGGTTACAGTAGCTGTAATCAGGTTGATGTATGGGTTCCGGATAATTGTGTGGACTGTGCGTATATTTAATTTTGATGGAGTGGTGGGAGTGAGTCCTACTGCTCATGTCCCCATCGAGAGCCAAATGTCCCAGCACAGAGGTCACGCCTGCTGGCTTCCTTTTTTGACCACTTTCTCCCTACTACCTGAGCCCAGGATGGTGACTACCCAGCACTCCGCAAGTTCTCAATGCTCTAGGAGAAGGTCAATCAAGAACTGATTTTCTGTGAAGTTGAAGAATGATACCTGCTTCTCAGGTGACCCAAATCCCAACCCCAGGCCAGCATCTGTGCCTTCAGTTGCCAGGAAGGCTTCAGAGGGAGCTGTTTTCAGGGATCCAAGAAGCATATCAGCTCTCCTTTCCAGCCCAAGTTGTTTGCTCCTAGCTCGGAGCTTCATGGCCTTCTGTTCATAAAACATTGATCCTGGCATATTGTTTTTTTTCCAGAACTGAACATTTGTCAGCCTGACAACTCCAGGAACCAGCTCACTGCAGTTAAGGGTGAGTTAATCTCTGATGTCCTTCTCATCAACCACCTCTTGTAAACACCTGGTGACGCTTTACAGCACAAGGTCAAAGATAAAGCCAGACACATTTTTAAAAAGGGGGAGCATTGGAATACAGAATACTCTCCTGCCTTAAATAGAACCAGATTAATCTAAATGCAAAATGTGGAGCAATGTCTAAGATATGATGTTAAGTGAAAAAAACAAAGGTTGCAAAATAGTATACACACTGTGAGTTCATTTTTATAACCCCATTTATATTTAATGCTTTTATGTATAGAAAAAGAGTGGAAAGGATGTTTATCAGTCTGTTATATAGAAAGAGTTATGAGAGGACTTTGAATTTTTTATAGTCATGTCTGTTATTTTTGCAATCAGTAAATAGTTTTTTGTAAAAGGGACTTGAGATAACAACTCTTACTTTCATACCATTTATTTTTTTGCTTTACCATTAAAAGAATTTTACCTAATTAAAGGAATCTCTATGTATATCTTTGTTTAGATTTTTATTATCTCTGATTTCTAACTTATTCTTGCCTCAAAAAAAAAAAAAAACATATCTCCAAGCACTTCAGATTTCTCACAAACTTCATCCTGACACCAGCCTGGGGAAATCTGAGAAGCAGGGATCATTCCACAGCCCCTCAGAAAAATAGTTCATTGGGGAAGTGGTTGAGGGACAGTTATTCACTGTGTTCATTCAACATACACTACTGAGTCCCGCTGTGTATCAGGCTGTGTGCTTGCTTCCAGGGCCAGTTGACAAAAGAGATTAGAATTTCAAGGAAATACTCTAGGCTATTCGGTTGCATTAGGACTACAGGTTTGCCCCACAGTACAGGGTGGTGGGTAAGAATGGGGGTTGGAGAGTCAGGCACCAATAACCTCAGGGGCATCTGCCAGTTAAGGAGTGGGTCAGATGCTAATAACAACAACCAGAAATAACATGGGATTAAACAAGATAGAAGTTTGTTTTTCCTTCATTTAGGCAGACGTGCCTGGAGGGAGGCAGTGTGATGCTGGTACAGAAAGTCATGGTCATCAAGGACCCAGGCTCCTCTGTCCTTCTGCCTTGCCATCCGTAGGTTGTGGCCTCCTTTCTCAAGGTCACAAGAGTTGGTGCTGGAGCGTTAGCCATCAAATCTGTACTCTAGGCAGGTGGCAGGAAACAGAGGAAAAGAGTAAGAAAAAAAGCCCACATAAGCCCATAACCTTATTAAGAAGCTTATTTGGAAGTCTTACCCAGTGACCTCTGCTTCCATTTTATGGGGATAGCGGCCTATAAAAGAGTCTGGAAAATGTAGAAAAATATAGACTTTGAGCTGTCCGTATTGCCTGCTCGGGTGAAGTCAGGCTTCCCTTTACAAGTGAGAAGGGGACTTTACATCCTAGCTGGGTACCTAGCTGTCTCTGCCCCAGGGACATACCTTGCCTGCTTCCCCAGTACTAGAAGATTAAATAAGATACTTGTAAAGCCTTCAAATGTCACCTCTCCTTGGAAGCCTTCTTTGGTAAAGTTGGTCATTTTTTAAATTTATGGATCCAACGGCACATTGTTCACACCCAAATCCTACCACTGGCTGGGGTTTATTGTAATTTTGCATGACTATCTCCCCAGTGGACTTTGAGGCCAGGGGTGAGGCCTTATCCATCTTTGCTGGAGTGCTGGCATTCTGTGGATTCTCAATCAATCTTTATGGAATAAATCAAAGAATTTCCCTCTATTCCTTTCTTGATTGAACTTCCTGAACCAATTTTACTTCTAAGTCCAAATACCCTCCAGGTCCTAAACCTTCATCTTTGAAAAGTCGCTTTTGGGTTTTGGTCTCAGGTCTGAGAAAGAGTGGAAGGAACAATAGCACTACTCTCAAATACCTGCTTTGTCCTTTATTTGCTGTGTCACATAAGGAAAATTGCTTAACTTCTTTGAGCTTTAGTTTTCACTGGGAAGTAAGGATAATATTAACGATGTTGTGTATGTGATATAAGGATTAAATGAAAGTATTCAGCATGTATCTGGCATGGACCAGCACTTATCAGTAGACATAAGCATCTTTGGTCTTTTGATATTTTTCCCCTGTACGCTAATAGAGCTAGCCCAGGCAAGTTAAAAATAGCTACCACTTTTTGAGCATCTAAAAGTGCCAGGTGTTACCTTGAGATAGTACCATTAGGTTCGCCCCATTCTACAGATAAGGCTACTGAGGTTCAGGGAGTCACCCAGCTAGAGGACAGAGGTAGAGTCAGAGCAGTCTGGTCACAGACTATCCATGAGACCATACTGCTTTTCATGTTGAATTTGCCACCATTTAGCTTCAGCATATCCCCATCAGCGTTTCCAATTTCTCTGGATACTCAAGAGGCCACGTCACCGTGGAGGTAGACAAGGAGGATTCTGGGTCAGTTTACCCACAGGGATGACTTTCTCAGCTTAAAAGTTCCCACAGAACCCAGCAGCTACTCATTCCTCAGAGAACATTATGAAAAGTTCAGTTGAAGAGCCTGAGAACAACTGTGACCTCAGAGCTCATGAAATCCAGCCTGTGAAAAATTCAAACTTGTAAAAAAGATCAGTGTGTGTGCGTGGGAGGGATAAGGTACATTATCTAAGGATAATTTACTTTATAAAGTATAGCACCTAAGCCTTCCTTTATTTGACAATCTTTCCCCGTGTATAGTGATTTAATTTTTTAAAAAATTCCATTTATGTGAAAGTTTACAGGGACATAGCTATTAAGCCAAGTGAGATACACCCATGTAATTCTGTGATCTTGATATTGCCAGGAAATTGCTGCAAACACTGCCCTATCTTACCCTTTGCCTTGCATTTTTCTCTTCCAAATTTTCCTCTGAGAAGGTACTTTTTGAACCCAATTATAAGAAGAACATCATTGAAAATCATTCAATTATCACAATAGAAAGAAGTTAATTTTGGCTGTGCTGGAAGCTTCCATCAACCACTAGCATCCTTTTTCAGCACTGGAAAATTACAGTTTCTTTCCCTACTGTTTTAAAACTCACAGAGCCTTTGGGAATCAGCCTAAAGGATCTGGCCACCAGCCAGTACCAGAGGGGCGGAGGCAGATCGCTAATGATATCACGGAACTTGGAGGCCAGTGAAGGAAGAGACGGTGTAAGGAGCTGGCCTCCTGAAGCTGGCCTTGGTTGTTCCTGGACAAGCTGTCCTAGACGCTGTCTCCAGTGTGCCTTTCTGACCAGACTGCCAGTCATGGGGTGTGAGATTTCTGGCCAGAAAGGGCAGAAAGCAGTAGGGAGGAGGAGGGGGAGGAAAGGGGATGAGAATCCATAAAATCATAGAGAAGTGAAGCACATATTTTCCTTACATTTTCAGAAAGTTTAAACCATACTTGACTTTGGTACAGAAGTTATGGGTTGCCAAGGGACTAGCAGCTACTGAAACATCACCAGCCTCAACTGAAAAGAAGAATCAGGAACCCAAACATTTAAAAATTTTTGAGTGTGGCCTTCTAGAGGAAACCGCTACAAGTTTACATTTCAGGAAAACCTGGCCTGCTGAAGTCTCTTCTGACTCACGCTTATGGGCTAGAGCTCTTGCTGGAAAGGGTTGACATTTCCTTGTAAAGCAACAAAATGCAGCGATAGGACCCAGGGCTTCTCAGAAATCCCCTGCAAGCTCTTCCCCTAAATCCTGAACCAATGGGGCCTGTCAGGGTGAGGCCAGTAGGAGTTTAGGACAAAGATTTAAGGAGGCCCTCACTCTCAGGGTTGCTCGAATGCATGGTCGGCCCCGAAAGTGAGGGCCTCCTTAAATCTGGCTCCCTGGACCCTTGCTTTGCTTACTTTCCTCCCAGCCCTGCCTTTCAAAGTCCCCACTCAGCGACCCCCATTCTAAATCCCTTGGTTTGGGATTAAGGCGTAAGATTTCTAAAAGCTCCTCAGATGATTCAGATGTGCAGCCAGGAAGGAGAGACACTGCTTTAAGTGAACAAGGGTTGGTGGAAAATACAAGGAATCCAACTAAAAGCCAGGAGTCAACCTTGAATTCATTTCTTCCTTGCATATTAACTGGGGGGGGGGGGGTGGAAGGGGGAATTCTTATCAAATTCATTTTGGTTCAGTCTGTTCGCTATATTATAGGTCACAAAGGGTCCCATATCCAATTGCCAGATAAAATACAGGATGCCCAGGTGAATTTGAATTTCAGATAAACAACAAATTATTCCAAATCCAACTAGGCATCCTATATTTCTGTTGGCTAAATCTGGTGATCCTCATTTTGGATGACATGTCAAAGTATGTGGACTTGATTATGTAGGGCAGCATTTCCTAGTTTGTATTACAGAACAAAGTTGTGGTGGATATAATGTGTATTATACTAAGAAAAAACCTCCATAGTCAGCTAAATTTGGCAAATATTGGGTTAAACCAAGTTAACCTGGGTTTTTTGGCTACAAAACTTCTTGGAGGCTTTAATATGTAAGTGGACATTGTACTCCTTGGAGTTGGAGAATTGCAGTTTCCAAGTTTACATACCTGGGGACATCTTAATAACAAATGTTCCAGAAAACTTAAATGTAGAAAACACCACAGGGAGAGGTGGGGTGCTACTGAAGGGTTTTAAGTAGGCAAGTGACACAGACCAGTGATTGAGACAGATCATTCCACTTTTAGAAGTATCGATTTTGAGAAGGACATGACTGAAAGCAAAGAACGGAGATAGAAGGCTCTATTTGTTTGCTAGAGCCAACATAACAAAATACCACAGACTGAAGGGCTTAAATGACAGAAATTTATTTTCTCACATTTCTGGAGGCTAAAGTCTAAGATCAAGATGTCAGCAGGGTTGGTTTCTTCTGAAGCCTGTCTTCTTGTCTTGTAGACGGCCATCTTCTCCCTCTGTCTTCATGTGGCCTTACCTCTGTGCCTTTTTGTGTCCTAATCTCCTCTTCTTGAAAGGACACCAGTCATATTGGATTAGGAAACACTTGGGACCTCATTTTACCTCAATTACCTCTTTGAAAGTTCTGTCTCCAAATATAGTAACATTCTGCAGATACTTGAGGCTAAGCCTCCAATGTGTGAATCTGGGTGGGAGAATACAATCCAGCCCACAACAGAAGCTATTACAATAATCCTAGTGGAAGATGACAAGGTTATTAGTTAAATTAATGGCAGTGGGAATTCAGAGAAGAGACTGGATCCTAGAAATATTAGAGACAGAACTGAAGAGACAGATGAATTGATTAGATGTGGTGAATGAGCAAAAATAAAGCATAGTTTCTAGCACATAATCACATTCAAATATATTTGTTTCCATCTCTACTCTTCCCTGAGTCTGGAATAGATCTTTCATGTAACAAAAATTTATACTCCTAGTGCAATGTTGGTGTGGGATTGAATTCATCTCAGAGACAGAGCATGAACAGCGCGGTTATTAAATATTTCCTCCTTACTTCCAAAAATGTACACTAGTTTTTGTATTGGGATGATTGACTAATCTCTGAATCATCTCTCCCCACCCCTGGAAAAAAGTATTGAGCATTATGAGAACGCCTGGCCGTAACTCTGCCAGATTGGTTCTGACTCCAGCGAGTAGAGTTCGGGTGATCTCCATGGAGAACAAAGGCTTGGTGAGGAGCAATGTCTTAATAGACCTGGTTCCCCTGGAGGTTGTGGTCCTCTGGCCCTTTAAGACGTATCGAAGACCAGCCATAGTTCCTACCTTCAATAATAACCCCTGAGAATTGAAATCCTGGTCAAATTTTGATAGTATGAAAAAAAAATTACTGTGTGGTTTACACAGATGAAGAAGTAGCCAAAAGACATTTTTGGTGGCAGCCTTCAGTTCTGCAGAATCTATAGAACAAATCAACTCTATGAAAAGAAACTCTTAGGATTGTTGGAGTGAGGGACTACAGATCCACAGGTCAATGTACCTTCTGAGTACCAGCCTCTAAGCTCTCCCTGGCCTCATTTGGTCCGGGCACCAAGAACATCAACAACTGGATGGCTATAGTATGAAGGGGGTGTCGTGGTAACACCCTGAAATTCTGACAGACCTACCACAAGCTGGGACCCATCTTTGCTGAGGCGTACAGAATTCTTGTTGATACAAGTGTTCTTTAAATTAAAAGCAATAAATTCCTTCTGGTTTAAGTTAAAAAAAAAAAAAAGAAACAGTTGAGACAACTTGGATTCTTTTCCCTTTGTCTTCTGAGGATTGATGCATTTCTCAGGCTTTTGGCCTTTCTACCTATTAAATAAAAATGCTGGCAAAAGGGCAACCACTGCCTGTAATCTTCTTCTCTTTTGAGTCTTTAATCTTTCCACGGCTTCTTCCTTTCAGCCTACACTTGAAGTTTGCCTCATTCCAAAGATTTTCCCTTGACCAGTCATCTTGTAGCATTAATATTCTGCCTTGTTGTAGAGCTGGAGTCTTGCCCTGCGCTCCCTTATTCAAGTAATAGCTGCTTGAAAGGCAAGAAGGAGTTCCTCTGTGACTCTCCCTTGGCTGCTAGCACATACCTTGATTATGGCAAATACTCATCCAGCTGTCCTGAATCTGATGTAGAGCCTCTACCACTACCTCCTGTACTTGCAACACTCAGGAATTCCTAGTTTGCTCCACTGCTGACATCTTTTCTCCTGAAACTTAATTCAAATTCATCCCACAACAATTTAAGTCCATTTTGTACTCCATAGTACACTGTTTGAAAAAATGGTCAAAATCGTCCCCTTCCTTGTATCCGTGACCCTTTGCAATGTGGCTTTCCACTTCCTCCCATCAAAGGATAGTATCTATCTTCCTGCCCTTTGAATGTGGACTGACCATGTGACCTGCTTTGACCAGTAAATCACAGCAGAAATGATGCTGTGCCATTTCCAAGCCTAGCCCTTAAGAAGTTTGGTGAGTTTCTGTTCTCTCCCTTAGAATTCTCTCCAGCTACCATGTGAACAAGATTAAGCTATGTGAAAGACCACATAGCCAAATCAACTTTGTTGCCCCTGTTGGCTTTAGCTGACCATCAGTTATATCTCAGAAGCAGAACTCCTTAGCTGACCTGTGGCTGACCATGGATGCATTAAAGAACTCAGCAAAGACCAGGGGCGCCTGGGTGGCTCAGTCGGTTGAGCGGCCGACTTCGGCTCAGGTCACGATCTCACTGTCTGTGAGTTCAAGCCCCATGTCGGGCTCTGTGCTGACAGCTCGGAGCCTGGAGCCTGTTTCGGATTCTGTGTCTCCCTCTCTCTCTCTGACCCTCCCCCGTTCGTGCTCTGTCTCTCCCTGTCTCAAAAATAAATAAAATGTTAAAAAAAAAAAAAAAAGAACTCAGCAAAGACCAGAAGAGTGTACAGTCGATCACCCTAACCTGCTGATTTGCAGAGTCATGAGTTCAATAAATTGTTGCTGTTTTAAGCCACTAAGTTTTCCACAAAACTTAAATAGTTAACTACACACCGTCCAAAATGTTCAGATGTTTAAAGAGTGTAAGGAACTTCTAGTCAATCCATATGACTCCACAAATTTATGCATTTATATAATTTTGGTGCCCTAAACTCATAGTAATAAGAGATAGAATAGGAAATAAAAACTGGATAGCTGGCTCATGGACAAACATCTCAACAAACCAGAAACGTATAGTGCTGAGGAATAGGAATGAAAGCAAGGGGAGGTCACTGGGGAGTTTGGTCTCTGCAAAGTAAAGGGAATTTCACTTAAGGCAGGGGACAAAAACCAGTTTACTGCTTGAAGCCGGGGGTTGGTGGGAGGTAGATAACACCCCCCAGTGTCGACAGTGCATGAAAGGAGGCTTAAAAATAACTGTCTAGTATGGGGTGTCTGGGTAGCTCAGGTCATGATCTCACAGTTCGTGGGTTCAAGCCCCACATTGGGCTCTGTGCTGACAGCTCAGAGCCGAGAGCCTGTTTAGGATTCTGTATCCCCCTCCTGCCACCCACCCCCAGCTCCTCTTCCACTCATGTTCTGTCTCTCTCTCTCAAAAACAAAAAACACTAAAAAAAATAATAATAATTGCCAAGCCATTTTACTAAGAGACTTGATCCTCTCAAATTTTCCTCCTTTCTGTGTGAGGATACAACACTTCCCTGGTTTCCCTTCTACTTCATTGGCCACTTTACTTGGTTTTGTTGTTAATGGTTCCCCCTCTTCTTCCCAAACTTTTAATGTTGGAGAATGCTTAGATTCAGTCATTGGTCCTGTTCTGGATACATCGTCACTCCTTTGATGATCTCATCCGTGTTCATGGCCTTAAATATAATCTAGATCCTGACCACTTCCAATTTAAATTTCTAGCTCAGATCTCTCTTAAAACTCCAGGCCTATATATCCAAAAGCCTACTTAATATCTTCATTGGATGTCTAACAGAAATCTCAAATTCAAATGAACTCCTGATTTTCCCCTGCCCTAATATCTCTGCTCTACCCTTAATCTACCTGATCTCAGGTAATAGCAACTCTGTCCTTCCGTTCCTGAGGCCCAAAGTCTTGATATAACCATTCTCTCATATCTCTCAACAAACATCCCGGGAAATAGTGTTAAATCTACCTTCAATATTTATCTAAAATTTGACCATTTCTTATTTGGAATCATGGCTTTTGGCAAACTGTGAGCCTGGGAAAGTAAGAGGGCCTAGATACAATCTATGAATGGAAAATGAGTAAATGCTGGCTAAGTGCCTAGATGTATAGTATCTCCAATTTCACCAAAAGGTAGAAGCTTCACCTGTTTCTAAGCTCAGGTGAGGCAACTGCAAAACTATTTGGGGGAGGTGGGAAAATAAAAAAGTTAAAACCTTCCCAAATAAGATTTGGAAAGCCTGTAGACCAAAATTCTAAATTCTACCAAAAAAAAAGTCTAAAGTTAATGAAGTCAACAAATTACTTATCCTGAGTAAAATTATTTTATAGAATAGCCTGAAAATATTTTTTTTTAATTTTTTTTCAACGTTTTTTATTTATTTTTGGGACAGAGAGAGAGACAGAGCATGAACGGGGGAGGGGCAGAGAGAGAGGGAGACACAGAATCGGAAACAGGCTCCAGGCTCTGAGCCATCAGCCCAGAGCCCGACGCGGGGCTCGAACTCATGGACCGCGAGATCGTGACCTGGCTGAAGTCAGACGCTTAACCGACTGCGCCACCCAGGCGCCCCTGAAAATATTTTTTAAATGAGTATGTTTTAGAGTATTCAAAGAAATAAAATGAAGGACCAGCTTCCATTTTTTAAAAAAGAGCATGTTATGAAAAACTAATAGGCATAAATAAAATAACTTATGTAAATATGAAAAATAAGCTATTTGAGGGGTGCATGGGTGCCTCAGCTTGTTGGACATCTGACTCTTGATTTCAGCTCAGGTCATGATCTCATGGTTCATGGCATCGAGCCCCACATTGGGCTCTGAGCTGACTGTGCAGAGCCTGCTTGGGATTTTCCATCTCCTTCTCTCTGCCCCTCCCCCTCTCTCCAACTCTCCCTCAAAATAAATAAAGAAACATTAAAAAAAAAAAAAAAGAAAAAAGCGGCTATTTGAAATATTTGAACTAAAAATGTTAGTAATTTGAATTAAAAATTCAGTTGATAGGATAAGCTTTAGCCTGAACACAAATACATAGAGAATTAAAGAATTGCAAAATCATACTGAGGGATTTACCTGTACACAGCCAAAGATAGAAAAGATACGAAAAAAGACAAGGACCATAGTTTGAATAGCTACAACACATGGCAAATAGGAGTTCTCAAGAAGGAAAGCAATCCTTGGAGATGTAAATAGCAGAGGCTTTTCCATGATTGAAAAAAAGAGAAGAGTCCTCATATGAAAGGAGCTCTCTGAGTGCTAAGATGAATAAAGAAAACTCATGCTTACCATGCTTACCAGACACATTGAATTAAGAATGCAGAGTGCTAACATTAAAGAGAAGAGGTTTGGGGAGCCTGGGTGGCTCAGTTGGTTAAGCATCCAACTTCAGCTCAGGTCACGATGTCATGGTTTATGAGTTTGAGCCCTGCATTGGGCTCTGTGCTGACAGCTCAGAACCTGGAGTGTGCTTTGGATTCTGTGTCTTCCTCTCTCTCTCTGCCCCTTCCCCACTCACACTCTGTCTCTCTATCTCTTAAAAATAAATAAACATTAATAAAAAAAAAGAAATCAGAAATTTCTGGAGAGGAAATATATTCTCTATAAAGGAGTAACAACTGCATTAACAGTAGATTTTTTACCAATAACAACACAAAAACTCCACTGAAAGAAATATTAAAGGATGTTATTCACTAAGAAGAAAAGTGAAACCAAGGCATGGAATATAAGAAATAATAATAAGACAGAAATTGATAACATTTATCAGTGAGTTTAATTAATTATTGACCATGAGGGCATGCATATTAACCATAACCATACTTTTGGATTTTAAAAAGGGTATAATTCAAGCTCAATGCAGCAATAGTAAGATAGGGGGAAAGGAATACCATGTTTAATCTCTATTAGGCCTATGCCATAGTAAAAAGAAAAAAAAAGGATAGAAATAATGAATAACTTTGGCTTTTGTTTAAAAAGTTTATGGTTAGGGTAGCCTGTGTGGTTCAGTTGGTTGAGCATCTGACTCTTGATTTTGGCTCAGGTCATGATCCCAGGGTTGTGGGATCGAGCCCTATGTTGGGCTCTGTGCTGAGCATGGAGCCTGCTTGGGATTCTCTCTCTCTCTCCCTCTGCCCCTCTCCCCTGTTTGCATGTGCTCTCTTTCTAAGAATACAAAAAATAAAAAAGAATAGGTTTATGGTTATAAATATGTATTTTTTAAAAATTAAAGGGAACCACTGTAATCAATAAATAAATTTGTATCTAAACATTCTAAGTATATGAAAACTATTAATACAGTAGAAGGCAGAAAAGGAGAAGTTTACAAAGCAAAAAAAAAAAATTATGGCAAGGTGAAAACCCAAAATAAGAAGGCAGTTCAGGGGCGCCTGGGTGGCGCAGTCGGTTAAGCGTCCGACTTCAGCCAGGTCACGATCTCGCGGTCCGTGAGTTCGAGCCCCGCGTCGGGCTCTGGGCTGATGGCTCAGAGCCTGGAGCCTGTTTCTGATTCTGTGTCTCCCTCTCTCTCTGCCCCTCCCCCGTTCATGCTCTGTCTCTCTCTGTCCCAAAAATAAATAAAAAACGTTGAAAAAAAAAAAAAAAAAAAAAGAAGGCAGTTCAAACATACCACAAAAAATATAAAGGGATCACATTTATCTAGTAAAAATGGTTATCAGAGTGGATTTTTTAAAAATCCAGCTGTATTCCTCTTTTAAGAGACATAAGTAAAACAAAACCAAAAGAGAAATTTTGAATAAAAAAGAATAAAAAAGAGGTACCATGTAATAATAATAAAAAGAAACCCAGTACAGTAATATTTTATTGGACAAAATAGATTTTAAGGTAAAGGCTCTATATAATATCAGATGAAATAATCCACCAAGATGTAGCATTCATGATCTATCCGCATCTAACAGCATAACTCTGAAAAATACAAAGCCAAGGCTGAAAGAAATAAAAGGAGGCATCAACAAATCTATAATCATAGTGTAGATTACTGAGATCAAGGAAAATGAAAACTTAGCAAGAATTTAAGAGGTTTGAACAACAAATCTACTAGATATATAGGAAAAAGTCCTTATATTCAACATTAGACCTAAATACGTATTTACATAATCTTATCTCCAATTCAAGGCACAAAGGATAGCTCAACAAATGTACAAGGATATTATAGAGACCATATTCTCTGACTATAATGCAATTAAATTTGAAATCAGCAATGAAAAGTAATAAAAACAATAATGACACATGTCTATAAACTAGCAAAGCAACCTACTAAATAACTCATGAGTTAAAAAGGAATTCACAATGGAAATGATAAAATATTTAGAAGTAAATGACAATGAAAGTACCTCACCTGTGGAAGCTGGTCCAAAAAAAAAAAAAAACGCTGTTAATGGCATTTTGGGGACAACTGGCAAAATTTGAATAAGGTCTATATGTTAGATAATAGCATTATATTAAATTTTCTGATTTTGATAATTATACTGTGGTGTGAGTGTCTTTGTTCTTAAGAAATATTCACTGGGGCACCTGGGTGGCTCAGTTGGTAAAGCGTCTGACTTCAGCTCTGGTCATGATCTCATGGTTCGTGGGTTCGAGCCCTGAATCGGGCTCTGTGCTGACAGCTCGGAGCCTGGAACCTGCTTTGGATTCAGTGTCTCCCTCTCTCTTTGCCCCTCCCCAGCTCTCACTCTGTCTCTCTCTGTCTCAAGAATAAATAAAACATCAAAAAAATTTTTTAAAGAAATATTCATTAAAATATTTAAGGATAAAGGCATATGAAACATTCTCAAATTGATCAGATGATGATGATGATGGTGATACCTAGAGAGAAATAACAAAAATGGTATACGGTAGTGAAGGGCAAACAATATTCTTTTACACTATTTTTAATAATTTTTTGTGTAAGTTGGAAGCTTGAACTTCAAAATAAAAAGTTTAAAAAAGAAAAAAAACTAATGCAGTCAGAATTAAAGTTAAATAGTTAGTAGTTAAACTATTTAAAACTCCAAATAGTTCTGTCTTTTAAGAAGGATAGTGATTTCCAGAATGAATTTCCCTTCTGAAGATTCTCAGTTTCACTGATTGGATAAAACAAAAACCTGTTATGTGAGAAAACGGCATGTTCTGCAAATGAGCAAAGTAGCCCACAATGTCTGTTGTGTATGGAACAGCATCTCAGGGTTGTTGGCACCATTTGTTAGGAATTGCCTTGGGGATAAACACAGACTAGTGACTAAACAGTGATGTCACACAATTGTTTTAAATAAATGAACCAAAAACGCCATTTGTGCCACATTCCAACTAGGTCATAAAACTTTATTTAAGAAGTTTTGACCCCAGGATTTCTCGAAGCTATTCACAATACTTTGTTTTGACTCCTCTCTCCATGGGTCATGATTCAAAACAGTGCAACCCAATCTCCTTTAAAATGTTGCCTGTGAAATCTGGCTCTTAACTTCAGAAGAGTGCTAAAGTGTCAACACGTGGCTGAGAGATTGCTTCCAGACGCTCAACACTGTGTAGAAAGATCCAATGGTGGAGGATAAAAGCAGGAATATGGTGCAATGCTGTGCGATCACCAAGGAGTAAACGTGAGTGTGGAGGAAGGAGGAGAGAGAAGTGAGAACAGAGAAAAGATGGATGAGCAACGTGTGGTTTTGAGACGAGCTCTAAGGATAGGTTTGGGAAAATCTACCAGCCCCTACATGTCCACAAGGTAACTCAGTTGCTAGGTCAACCTTTTTGGCGAATAAGGAGAAAGTCCTAGACTGAGGGCTTTGGGAATGTTGCATGGTGGAGAATCATTGCTAGAGATGATAGAGAAGAATATAGATGCCAGATGTGTGATGACACTGTTTTCTCAGTCAGTAGATTACGGTGGGCTTGATGGGCCAGGCCATGTGGATTGTTTGGGGACCTTACGCATCTTTGCAGCGGACTTACTTTGTAGTTCTCCTTTGGGACACCTCTCTCCTTGCCCCATCAGACCCACAGTCTTGGGCCTGCATTATTTCGCAAAGTCACAGCAACTCTTGGGTCAATGGCGCTCACAGCATAATGGCAGCCAGGAGGAGACTAGGAAATTATGCCACTTCTACAAGACAGCGCAGTTTAGATTTTCAATGAATTCTTTACCTCTTTATTTTATGTCAAAGTCTGTCTATTTTAATTAAAATTACTCCAGAAAATAGAGCGTGGAACCAACCCTAGAAGTGCACATTTTACTTCTAGCAAGTATAGAGGGTCAGGAACTACCTGAAATTTGCAAGCTGTGCCTAAGTATCATCATCTCATGGGAGATGGCTATGCTTCTGAGGGCTCCAGCCCTGGTCTCTATTTCACCTGACCAAATTCCTGTCACAGCTGTTTCCCACAGAAAACCTTTCTAGCCTGGATGGGTCAAGCGGAGAATTCCTAATCTACCAGGTAAGTGTGAATACCTTTTTTCTAAACTTTCCTTCCTGACAGCTATTAGCTATGAAGGGAAAGAGAAGAAAAAATCTGACTATATGAAAATAAATATTTCATAGGAGCAATCAGTGAAGGTTCTGGTGGAATTTGGGGGCCATAGAAAATAGCGCTGGAAGACAGCAATGTTCAAACTCTCCCTATTACCCCACATTTTATAAAGATGCCTCAAGTGCCAAATCATCACTGACATCATCACCACCACCTTCATCATCATCATCATCTTCATTAAGTCCATCTCCACTCCTCCTGCCCATAAAGGGTTTCAATGGACGCTATTTGAAAACCTCCAACTTAAGAAAATGAGGCCCAGAGAAATTGAGAGCCATACTCCACGCATGCCAGCTAAATGGTGACAGTATTGGCACACAGCCCCTTTGCCCACAGAAACATTTACTCATTGTCTGGAAGTTACTGCATCATAAAAAAAAAATAGATGGCAGAGACTCCAGTAATTTCCAGTGTAAGAAAGACACTGTCGGAGTCAGAACACACAAAAATGTGTCTTCAAGCCCTCCAAATATGGGCAGCCAGGCTAAAACTCTTTGCAGCATTTGTATTATTAACAAGCAGCAGACTGTGTCTCCAGGAATTTGTATGACATCTCCTCCACCCCAACATGAGGTCCAGGCTATGGAGTCAGTGTAAGAAAGCAAACAAAACAGAGATGCAGGGTATGTGTATTCTCAGGAACTCTTGGATGCGTCCCACAATAGTGCTAGCCTTCTCCACTCTGGCCAGGACTTAAATTAGGCATGCCATCACATCGTTTGGCAAGGATTTTGTTCCTGTTTTTTTTCCCAGGGAGAATAGGGAGAAAGGATAGGAAACACGACTTCACATAATAGCATGGCTATATTTATGTACTATTTTAAAACTTTGCACAGTTCACCCACATACTGCAAATTAAGTAAGTTCCACAGTAATTCTATGAGAGCGAAAGAGCTGCATTTTCCTTATTCCGCAAACAAGGAAAAGAAGGAGAGGGCAGTCATGTGGTTCGCCCAAGGCCACTCCATCGGTTGGTGACAGATGGGATGGGATGATCAGTCAGTGACTGAAGGAGGAACACTCCATTTTATTTTCCAGCAGACTCTAGACTGGATTCGGGCTCTGTCCTTCAGTAAACAGGTTGTAGCCTCAAACAGAGGGACTGTTCTAATTTGAGGAAATGGAACAGAGAAGAAATTGCAATGGCGCATGGATCAGAAGGGGGAAAAGAAAAACCATAGATGACAGGTATCATAGGATTCCCTCTGACCTGTGTGTTCTTCAAAATTGTTTTTTAGATCACTTATATTCAAATATAGACTTACCTTTGGTGAATAAGTAAGTTGTGGCATCACAGACTTGCGTACCCTTTGCTGGTCAAAACTACCCTTCCCCACAAAGAGTTTTAAATCAGTTTAACTGACCCCTGAAATAAGGCTGAAAAAACTTTTTAAATGAAGAGTGAACTTTGAAAGCAGAGATCTCTGGTAATGCCAAAGCAAGTCCCAGGAGTGAGAGGGCTAATTTGGCAGCTGTCAGGACAGATCAGTTCATGGAGTGAGAAATGGGTTGAAGGGAGGAGGCTCTGTCTACAAGGACAAAGCTGGGCATGTAGGTCCAATTTTTCAAGCTGCTTCTCTTCCTGAGGGAGCCACCCATAAACCCCCACATGCCTTGCCACCTCATCTGATAGAAGTAGAATGCTACCTCTGGCACAGTCATTTCTAATTTCAATGGCATTACTGGGGCCTGAAACATCCATGGTCAGAAGTCCTGAAATAACATAGGTTTTTCAGCGGCTTGTCTGAGCACTCCTGGAATTCCTTTAAAATGCAGCAGGATGAGTAACTCTGGGCTCATTTCTGCAGAGAGGGCTGGGGAAAGGCCCCGATGCACAATGCCAACAGTGCAAAATTTGTAAAGCAAATCTAGTTAACAAGCTGTTACTTTTCAGACCAAAACCTGTTGAGAATTAAGACGTCTTTCCGGAAACCCAGGGATTATTATTCATTTGCCTGTTTCACCTGTGCCAGTAGCTTCAGGAAATAGCAAGGTGGGACGGCCCACAAGAAAGCTAGCATCAACCACAAAGGATGTTCACGGCTCAGGCAGAACCAAACTTGGTTAAAAAGGCTTTTCAACTCAGGAATCGCTTCCCACTCCAAGAGAGTTTCCGATCATCCCAGAAGGTGATCTTGGGAACTGCAGCACCTTTGAATAAATATGAATACCAAAGAACAAATCCAAATGTTCTTGGGAAGACAAGTTATTTCTTTTTCTTTCTCAGGGGCCAGTGTTAAAAGCCCCTGACAACATTCCTGGGGAGCAGATGTGCCTCTTGTTCAGGGAACTGGAGCATTGGACCAGGGGACAGGGAACCATTGGATCAGGGAACAGGGAACATTGACCTTGGGCTAATCATTTAATTTGGGATTGGTAATTCATAGTCAAAGCCATGATTACTGTGATCTAACAGAAGTAAGCCTGCCCAGGCATGGGGACCCAAGGGTTATAATTTTAAGGATTTATTCTTTGGGAGTGGAGGCAAAACGATGATGGAAATAGAGCAGCCCAGATTTGAATGCCTTATCCGTGAGTTTTATTAGGGCTCCTACGCCTTTCAACAAGCCTTGAGGGCTTTCTAGTGGGTCTGGGGAGGCATAACCCTTATTAGCTCACAGGTATAGAGGTAGGACTTGGGTGGTTCATCAGCCCACACAAGGGATACTTGGAAGACATCGAGAAAGGATATTTTTGCTCACCGTTGTCTCACCAGAGCAATCTTCTGGAAAACTTAAATTTAATGTTCTTATCCCCTATTCAAAATGGCTTTCCATTATTCTAAAATAAAAGCCAAACTCCTCAATACTGATTACACATCCCCGTGTGATCCAGTCCCTCCCTACCTCTCCAGACCCTTGCTTTCCTCCTTCCCTTTAATCCAGCCTCAAGGACTAGATTTCGTTTCCTCCAATAACCAAGCTCTTTCTATCTAGAGCACTCACTTACCCTTCTTTACGTTTTAATATCTACTTTTCTTTCAGTGTGCAGCTCAAATATCACTTCTTCTGAGAAGCCCTCCTTGAATCTTCCTGTATTAGATCAGATAAAACCTCTCATACTGCTCTTGTAGAACAGAGCAGTTTTAGGACCTTTATCACAGTTGATAATTACATACTTACTTGTTTACTTAGTGGATTAATTCCAGACTTTCCCACAAGATGATAAGCAGTATCTACCTGTCATTGTATCTCTAATGCCTACCAAACTCCTGGCACAGAGCAGGCACAAGATCCAACGATCTCACTAGGATGAAGGTGATGTGAATGGAAGATGGCAACCTTACTCTAGAAATCCAGAACACTGCTATGATCCACACCTGCAGGCCTTACTGGGCAATGGAGCACCTATGAATAAAACAAATTCATTCTTTTCTGTTGTTTTGGCTGTTGGCAACACTGGGGGAATTTGAGAAGAGCTGAAATCCCAAACTTCCTTGTTGACTTTCTTTAGACATAAACCCAGCTGGAACACATTCTACTACCTGCCCTGTCTCTGGGGGAGCACACAGGGCAAAGTGAGAGAGTCTGTGTGGAGGCACTCTGGCCTGACTGTGGGATCCAATATAGCACATACTTTAAAATATGCTGACATGGAGTTATAGCTCTTCAAAGCACTGGAGGCAAAACCCCTTGTTTTTAAAACAAAGCATTCATACAGAGCCAAGAATGTCCCTGAGTCAACAGTCCTAACCCTTTCTCAGTCTGCTTATGAGGCCCTGGGTCTCAGATGGATGAACCAAGGACCTGCCACTTAGAGACTACTGTCTGCTAACCCCAAGTGACATTGGTCAAGCCTAGACTGTGTATAGTAGGAGCGTGGGAGATAACAGGAGATGAAGAACATAGAAGGCTGCTGATGTAGCTGTGTAGACAGCTAAGAACAGAACAATTAGAGAATAATTCCAAGGTTACACAGAAGTAAAAGTGTGATGGGATGGTGCAGACCCTCCTCCTGAGCGAATTTCCTTTGCTTTAAGGATGAGATCCCTACGAATGAGGTCATTCAGGAAGTCTTCTTGGAGGAGGTCAGTTTGAGCTTTAAGGGAAAAAAGTGGATTGGCAAAGAGAGCAGAACTGGACCTACAGTAACCATGCTGCCTGGGGCTGAGAGTCTGTGTGAGCACTGTCGTCACATGGGATGCCTCTCCTCAACCATTTGGAGAAAAAGTAAATCCCTTTGTAACATCTAGGCGATGTGGGTGAAGATTTGTCCTGCTTTTCAACTTCAAGTTAGGATATTATGTAGTCCCAGTGGCTCTCTGATTCTCTCATGAATCCAGGATTCCAGGGAACACTCACTTTGTTTCACCAGCTGAATCAGGCCCCCACTCCCAGAAGAACTGAAAACTATCTTATAACTTGGACTGAGCACTTTTGCTTCCTGTTTATCTTTCCTGTTGTCTGAATCATTCTCCAAGGAAACACTGAAGTCCTCCTGAATTTTAATCAGCTGTGTCCACTTAGCTTCTGCTCACCTAGGCAAAGGGGCAAGAATAAAGGCACAAGGCATACCGCAACAGCAATTACTTTCCACGAGGAGTCAGAGATTGGAAGTGAAGCTAAAAGCATCTCTTTTAAGGCAAGCCATTTCCCCCAGGGAGTTTGCAGCTTGGAGCAAAGGCAGGACAATAAAAGATCAAGGATGTCTTTCTAAGGCTGCAAACAGAGCAGCTGACACATTCAAGTTGGTCTGCTTTTGACCTCTTTAAATGCCAGGACAGCAGCAAAGTGCCCACATCACATCTGTTATAAGCTGGCCACCCATCTTTTTTATTTTAAACCACAAACCCCGAGTGTTTGTAGAGAACAGGCAGGGAAGGACAGCCTGGGAGATCAGGCCCCTGTTTCAGCTGGTGTCACTCAAGCCTGTCTTCCCCAGAGTAGTTTTCTGTACTTCGTCTTTCCCCTGTCTGTCCCACTCTGGAAGTCTGTCCCTCTCCCTGCTCTTACCTCCAATGGTTTCGGCACCTTCATTTTCAAATGCTAATGAAAATCGTGCTAGGCTGTGCAAATGAACAACTCCAGGGTAATCTTTCTCCCATTGTCTCTCCTGTAGTTGGTAGTTAGACCTTGGAACTGATTCCAGCAGCACTGAGGTCAGAGCTACTGCTAAAGCTAAATCCCAGTTCGACTTTGTTTAGGAGGTGGTCCTTTGTCATTTTCATCTCCAGATAGAACCTCTGGAAACCTCTGTTTTCCCAGAGGTAAAATAATAAAAAAAAGAAGTAGCCCAAGGTGAGTGCACACAGGTGGATGAGGTCTCTTGTTGAGGGCAGAAGGTGTCTGTGAGTGCTGGGTCCTCCTTGTGAGCACGGTCATCGTGTCCTGCAAACAGAGCTTAGTGGAGTTACATCCACCTGTTGTGGTTTTCCCAAGAGGGAGACAGAAATGACTGGGACTCTACTAACGACCATTAGCAGCACACTTTGGGTTGGGTCTCTCAAACTTTAACAGGCATACAGATCCTCCTGACTTTAAAATGCAGATCTCCTTTCAGTCTGGTCTCAGACAGAGCCTGCATTTCTACCAGGCACCTTGGTGATGTTGAGGCCACTGATCCCATGCACGTTTTGAGTAGCGAGGGGTTGGGTTTTTGTTTGCTGCCTTCCTACCCTCAGCTGGACTATGTCATTTTATCAAAACAATATAGTAGGAGTGATACCCAATTATTAGCCTCCTGAATCATCCATTGTTAGAGCTATTTCTTGCAGCTACGTTAAAAAAGCCCCTCCCGGTAGTTCCCCATTGCACAAGAAGCCCATTTGTAACAAGACACTTTAGGCAAGCAAGCCACTATGCAAAACATTTTTGGCTCTTTCTGCTGCCTGACAGGTGGCTGCTGGTTGGTGTTGGAATAGGAAGTTTTATATGATAGCGTTGATGGTGCTGATTCTGAAGGGGGTGAGGAGTACTTTGCTGTGGCAGCTTTAGCTCCCACTCAATGCCCGCTCCCCCCCCCCCCAGGCTTATGGGAAAGATGAGGTGGAAGCTGGGAGAGAAGCATCGGGCCATGCTCTGCAGACTGGGGGATATTATTTTTCACTTTCTCCGCTGCAGGGCTTCCCACGCCTTTTATAAATATTTATAGGACAATTTCCTTCTTGAGAGTGCCCAAGAGTGGGGGATGGTGAGGAGGATGGTTGAACTGGGAAAGTAGGGAAAAGGTGGTGCTCACATGTATGAAGATTAGAAGGTGGCAGAAAGCTCCAGAGGGCTCATTCCAGGCCAGTCCCATCACTTGCAAGAAGAGGAGTTGGACTAGACTAGAGATATTAAGTCTGGGGGCAGGGGTTTAAATTAGCAACTCCAGTCCATAGGTTTCAACTGATTCTCAGAAGGTCCCTGATTCACCAAAGGTTAATCAGCACCAACCAGGATCATTTCCTAGCCCCTCCCAGAGTGGATATTTAGAGTGCTAGTCTTCAAGAAATGGCAGACCTCAAGCTCAGGTCGTGGGATTCGGAGGGCCAAGACAGCCACTTAGAATCATTTTCTAGCAGAGGCGAAAGGGGCTCAGCTGTCGGCAACCCCATTTTACAGAGGGAAAGCTGAGGTACAGTCAACTCAAGTGACTCGCCTAAACCACGGGGTCAGAAGATAAGTCTGGCTTAGAATCCAGGCCTGGCACAGGGAACACTGGTCTGCACTGGCCGAAAAGCCCCTTCAATCAGGCCGTCGCCTGGGAAGGGCAAGACATTTGTGGCCACAGCGCCAGGAGCCCCGCTGGTTATTTCTAGCTTGCTGAATGTCAAAAATCCAGGCCGCTTCTCACAGCAGCCTCCACTTGTCAGACCAAATCAAGGCATCCACGCGTCAAGCAGGCGAATCAGCTGCCTCCAGCACTGGCCTCGCTGCGCCCGCCCAGCGAGGTGCACCTGACCTTGTCCGGATGCAGCCGGCCAGCGAGCCCCGCCCCCGCGCCCAGGGCGACTGCTCCCACCTGCAGCCCCCGCGGTTTCTCCGTGTGGAGCCCGCTTGGCAGCCTGCCTTGGCCGACTGTGACCACAACAGACAGCCTCCCACGGCCTTTGACCCTAGAGAGGGATTGGGTAGAACCCTCTGCCTGCTCTCTGTTCCGGTTTGGAATTTCCCACCTTCACTTGCTTTTCTTCTCAACACACTTCTCACCCTGCAGCCCAGTTCCTTTTTAGGTCCAAATCAGCAAGCTTGTTTGTGTCTGCAGAATCCTGTTTCACAGCAATTGCAAGGCAACACTGGTCCTGAGTGTCTGCTGTTAGTTTCTTGTCCCAACTTCTCTTCATTGAATATTGGAGCAACTGCTGGCTAGGCTTTGGATACAGCAGACTGACCTTGACCCTCAGGGAGCCCACAATCTTCTGGGGGAAGAGAAGGTGATGTTTTAAGCTGTGATTTGATGGTTGCTATGGAGTTTGCTAGAGGAAATGGGGGTTGGGGGCAAGGATCATTGCAGGCAGAGAGAACACCGCAAGGTGTAAGGCCTGAAAGAAGGCAGAGGGGCCACCCAGGTAAAGAGATGGGAGCAATTAGCATGTGATGAGTTGGGAAAAAGCCAGAAAGGGACTTGTGAGCCAGAGAAAGGAATGTAGACTTTATCCTGACACTACAGGGCTTTGGAGGGGGGTTTACCATTTGGTTTGGTTTCGGTTTTTTGTTTGTATGGTTTGCCTTGGAGGGTTTTTAACAAAGAAGTGACCAATCAGATATGATTTATAGGTGGGCCTGGAGGCCCTGTAAGTCCCAATACAGGGTCAGTAGCAGCATTTTCAAGGGCAGGGGCTATGTTCTCCCCACTTAGGGCTCAAATTGGGGCTCCTACTTGGGGTGATTTCTTCACCCCTTCCCTGATGCTTTTTCCCTACACCCACCCCCACTGTGACTGGTTTGTTCTTTGGCGTCCTACTGGCCCTTCCTAACTTTAGTCAAGATACTAGGTTGACAGTATTCCCAATCTACCACCCTGTTTTCAATCATTTATTTACTCATCTCACTTATAAGAAGTTGCTATACGCCAGGTGTTGTGCCAATCACTGGGGGGTGCGGAAGGGAAGACTCACATGTTTCCTGATCTCAAAGAGCTCAGAATTTGTCCAGTAGTTCCTCCACTTGCCCATGCACCAGAAGCCTCTGTAAAGTTCTGAAAATTACAGCTGATTGAATATCACTGGACTGACTAAATTGGAATCTTTGGAGGTAGGTTCCATGGGAGCCATATTATTAAAACTCCCCTCCAGGTAATTCTGCTGAGCAGTTAGAACTACTGATCTTGGGAGGGATTTCTCTGATGGCTGTTTGTCTACATGGTCGATGGGGAGAACAAACCCAGAGTCTGGCTCCTAGTCATAAGACAGTCAGAAATCACTAGAAAGAAAGACAGGGGCAAGCTCAGTCCACTGACCTGTAAGCCTGGGACCTGCTGACATGCCTGCAGAGAAGCAGGAGGGGTAGCGGTGGTGGGTAAATGGAAGGGCGGGGTAGAATGTATTTGGATGGTAGGGTGGCTGTGCCTGCCTAGAGTGGACAGCGCCTCTTCCTCAACCTAAATTGTATAAATTGTCCAGTTAGAAAGCAGGAGACCAGCTTTCTGGCTTGTTGACACAAAGACTCCTTTTCAGCACCACCTTGATTGTCATGGTCAAGACCTAGGGATGTTCACACTGGCCAGTTTCAAATGGTGACTGTGATGAGTAACTAACAAATCAGCAAGCATGTTATACACGACCCACAAATCTCTACCAGTTATGTCTGAGTACTGGGGCAAACTAAAGCAAAGGGAGTCTGTTAGCTCACTGTTCCCAGAAGTAGACCCCATAAGTATAACCATCCTCCGGGGGATTCCAGGAAGGTGCTATCCTGTCCAATCATGTCTGGAATCTCACATCCCCAAGGATGGGTCTTCAAGGGGTTTGAAGGATTGGATTTCCAGTTCCACTTTCTGTCTCTTGGCAAAGACTGTTCTGAGAAATCTATCTGTTAAGTATTTATCTGTTGAAAGCTTACTGTTGGCCAGGTACTGTGAAGCCTCAGTGAATATATGTACAAGCCACTTGGGAAGATAAGACACAATTTTGTGTAAAAGTAAATAAATACAGGACTTAGATATTTCCAGACCAACCTAGAAGAACTGGCTTGTGGTTGACTGGGGTTTTGTATCCTGACCACTTACTTGCCCAGTATGTATTTGAGTGCACTATATTCCGGGTCATTTGCAGACATGTAAGGCATAGTCTTTGCCCTCAAGAAGCTCGCATTCCAATAGGGAACCCATAATGTATCAGTATGGATATATAGCAAATAGTGTAGGCTGGGACGAGAGAGTGATTCAGTATCTGCTTTAGCATCAATAGGGCTTGTCCTGAAATATCCAACTTTTTTTTTCCATACCCTAGACGTCTTTTGGGAAGACAGCTCTGATCATTTTGGGATTTACCTTATTGGAATTAGTGGTCAGGACATTACAGCCTCTTCTATCACCATTATCAAACTTTGTGGTCTAGCCCCCTTGCTGGATTTCACTTCTCTCTCCATTCCTGTACATCACCTCCATTTCAGGTATACACCCATCTCTTCCACCAGGAGCTGAGTCACTTTGGGTGGGAAGGTGATACAAAGAGAGAGAAGAAAAATGAATGAGTACCTGATCATCTCCAGAAAAGGGGTAAGGTGAGTGCCACTTAACAGTAGAGTCTCCTATATGCCAATTGTGCAAACTGTTCACGGGCGTTTGCTCTTCTTTTAATCACTTCCCGGAAATACTGGTGATTTAAAATGACAGAAATCAGGACCATCAAGCCTAGAGAAGTGGGTGAAAAGTGATTTCCACCTGGACAAAGTCACTGCGTCCCTGTGCAGAGGCAGGTGCCCTGACCCCAGCCTGAAAGCTGAAGCTGGCTCAAAGGAGGCAGGTAGGAGGAGGCCACTTCGTGTCTCACTGAGAGGAGGCAAGCTGTCTGGCTCCTGCTTAAAAACCTATGTGCGATTTTGTGATTTTTTAGTCCCGACCACAGGTAATTACAGAGGCTTTGCCTGGAGGGGGGGGGTGGGGGTTGCGGAGAAGCTGCCCTCGCCACAGCAACCTCGGTGAACGGCCTCTATCGCATCTGGAGGGAGATGCAGTCAAGCACTCAGGCCCCCCTCGCTGGTCACGCTCTTGGCTTCTTTGCATTCCTAGCTGGGAGACACCTTTGTTCCCGTCTCCCTGTCTGAGGCTTGAGCAGCGGTCCTCTTCAGGTGCCCATCTCTGCTGAATCCTCCTTAGTGGAGGGAGGGATGGACGTGGGGGAGGAAACCCTGAAGACACTCTCTTCACTGTCTCAGTACCCAGTACTTTTCCACTCGGAGCCCTTCCCCCAGCCTTCTCCTCCAACCTCAGGGTCCATAAAGCTGCCTTTTCCTCAGGGGCTTCCTCATGAGCGAGACAAGCCTCACATCTACACTGATGCAGCTGCCCCTGACTGGTATGCAGTTCCATGGCAGAAAATGGAACAGGGGATGGGCACCTTCTCTGATTTTAGACTCTTGCTTGTACTCTCACAGTGAGTGATTAAAGGCTTGTTGCTTTAATTGGCTACTCTGACTCCTGACAGCAAAGCCCTCTCTCCCTCTCTCTGAGCTGAGCTCCTGACAGGAGGGACTCCTCAAGCCCCCTACCCAGTGGGGAGCACACACTTCAAGCATGGCCCCATTTCTGGTGGAGGCTACGTTCCTATTTCAGTTCTCCACTCCGTTTCTCTGTCTCACTCATACACAGCAGTACCTGAGAACAAAAAGAAACCCAGAGTTGCCACGGGGGGCTGGAAGGGAATCAGTAGGAAAGAGAGGAATAATGAAGCAGGCCCTGGCCAGATCCAGACTCAGAGACCAATTTCTTTCCATCTATGCTGCAGAGGAGGAATCAGAGTTGGCAAGGTGAGTGACTTCGCTCTGGCCACCCAACTAAAGCCCAGGTCCTGATGATTTCCAGGCTGCCTCCTTGATCTTGCAACCTCCTGCTACAGGTTCCGGGCAGGGCTGCGTCTCTGGGTGCCCAGGACTGTGCCCTGCCCTCTGTAGTCTGTCCTCTGAGGAGCCTCAGCCTCACTGGGGAAAAGGAGACTAGAGCAGGGCTCTAAACTTTGAGCAAACTCACCATCAGTCACCTGGAGGGCTGGGTAAAACACAGACGGCCAGCCCCACTCCCCGAGCGTCTGATTCAGGAGGTGTGGGGTAGGGTCTGAGAATTTGCGTTTCTAACAAGTGTCCAGGTGTGGCTGATGAGAACCGCTGAGCTAGACTATGAACAGCCAAAAAGCAACAGAGAAAGAAAGAATAGACACTAAGCAAAGGAAGGAAGAAGGGAAGGGGTAGGGGTGACATCGTATCAGGGCAAGAAATCAACCTGAAGGGCTGGGCCCTGGGAGGTTTTCCTCTTCCTCAACCACCCTGATCTCAGGCTTACCCAGAAGTTTTCAGTTTCCTTTAAACCCCTCCCCCACCCTCTGCGCTCTGGCCCACAGGTGAGGGCAAAAGCCCCACTTAAATGAGAAGCCTTAGAGCCTGCGCTTAAAAAGCCCTGAGGTGGCTTCTCTTCCAACACTGTTCATCCTCGCTTCCTTGTTGCGATGCTGCAGGCTGCTCAACTGCCGGCTACCCATGAGCCTCAGTTCCTGAGGATAGAGTCCTGGAGGGTGGTTGTAGCTAACTTGCCCATCTTTCTCTGGCTGCCCCCGTGCACTCACAGGAGCCCTGGAAAGCACAGAGAAAGGTAAAGCGGGGGGAGGGGGGGGCGCACATTACGATAGAATGGGTGGAGGAATTAAAAACCACAGCTCACGTTGACTCAGCTCATGTTTCAAGTTCTCCTGAATCATCAGTGAACGCGGACTTCAGGTCTGAATGTGGGTCATAAATGTGTTTGAATGTAACAGGATAGAGTGAGCCAGATACACAGGAGAAAAAAAACCAAAACTTGCAAGTGGGTGTGAAAAAAACGACCCACCTCTCCAAATCTGTTAGCTGTTTGATTAGCTCCCGTTGGCTGTGGGAAAACCAAGGCACAAATGTTATGTCCAGGGGCCTAAAGCTGTTCCAGCGACAGCAGGAGGAGGGCTAGAGAGTAGTCGACGCAAAGGCAGAGAGCAGGAACCCTCTGTCCAGAGAAGAGGCACTGGGGGACCCTGGACGGGGTGAGGCCAGCTGGAGGCCCCCCTCCGGCTGCCTAGTGACCCACAGAGCACCAACTGACAAGCAGCTGTTGTGAGCTTCTCCGCCCCAGGCTGGCTCTGCAGGTAAGAGGCTGTTCTCATGTTGAGGAAAATACAAGCCTTGCCACTCAGAACGTAGAGACTTCTGCCTACTTTCATTGTTGCTATGAACTCCAGAAAAAAAAAAAAAAATCGAAACAGTGAACAGATCTTCTGTTTCAAAAGACTGAAAATATTTCCAAAAGACCTGGGGCTCTGAGGTCTCTCCTCTGCCTGTTTCTCCAGCCCCAGGGGTGGGGAGCTACCATGCAGCACCCCACCCCCCCTTAGTCCCTTCAGAAAAGCCTGTGTGTGGCTAGGGGGTGTTTCTCCCCACTGGAGAGGAGGCGGGTGATGCCTTGGACGTGCTTCCTTAAAGCCACAGGGAAAGAGTTTTCTGATTCACCACCAGCTGCTTCCTGGAATTGCAGCGCAGCGCTGGCAAATGAATGGTGTTTTTCCAAGGTGATCCAGAGCAGTTACAACATTCCTGTTCAATACCCATCAGACCTTCCTGTAAGTCAAACCAGAAAGTTACCCAAACCATGCATTCCTGAGCAGTCAAGCACACGAGATTCCAGACACACTGTTTCCAACATGCCTCCATATCCCTCTGGAGACTTGAGGTCCAGTCACCCCCACGACCTCTGGACTTCCCTAGTGGGGCCATGCATTTGTCTGGCTGACATTGGAGTCATGTGGAAGCCTATGTACGGCTCCCAGTCATCCGGGAAGTGCAGGACTGTCCTGATTCCCCTAATAGGACTGTCAGCTGAGAAAGGAGTGGAGCCTTGAGCTTGCTTTGTTCTGCATTTCACAAAGACCCTTTCTCTTGACCTGCCCAGCTCTCCAGCTGGTCTGAATAGAAAGCTATCTGGTCCCACACTGAATCAGTATTGGCTTTTTGTCAGAAATAAGGCACTGGTTTGGGAGTGCCCCTGATTGACCCTTGGTCTGCGCGCGCTTGCTCTCTGTCTGTCTGTCTCTCTCTCTCTCTCTCTCTCTCACATAAAGGAGGCGTGAAGGAGAATCCAAGTCTCTCTGCTGCTTTTGAGTGTAGAGGCTTTCACTTGGGATGTACAGAGAGGGGAGAGGAGAAATTCTGGACTTGTTCTGCCTCTGAGACCACACTGCAGTGGGAAACATGAAAAAATAAACCTACTTGGTTCTACTTTCCTTATCCCTTCCCCAGTAAATGGAAAGCTACTCAGAGTGGATGTGTCTGGGGAATAAAACAGATGGAGCTGAGGCCTGGGGCCTGCTCTTAACAGTGACTGAACTCCAAGCCTCCTCTAGGATGAACTGGAATAAGACCTTCCCCCCCCCCCCTCCCCCTTGACTGATGGCTTATGGAACCTTTAGTTGGGAAATGCTGACCAAGCTGAAGGCCCCTGCTTTTAAACCCAATTCCTCAGTTACGGCAACTATAACTATAATTTGCACGGAGAGTTAAGAGTTTACAAGGTATCCTATTTTTATCCTCCTCACAGTCTTCTGAAGTAGGTATTATTATTGCTGTTGAATCAGTAAAGACAGCCAGGTTTGGGAGGGTTGGCCCAGGGTGAATGCGGAGTCAAGTTTTACATCCATGTCTCCTGACTCAAAGTCCGTATTCTTCAGAAGCATGGCATGATTGGCTGGGAAATCGTATTTTCTAGGGTAAGGTGAGCCAGCTAAAGCAGAGTTGGAGGATTGTGATTGGTGTTTGGCTTCTTTGACAGGTGTTTCCTGTTGAGTGCAGGCTGACTTCGATCTGTGACATGGGCCGGACCGCTGGGGCAGCATCTGTTCTGTGGGTCCCGGTATGCAAATTAGCTTTCTCAAGGCACTAACATTCTGAGAAGATACAGATTAAATGGAGAAGTCCGCTGAGCCTGTGGCTTTGTGGCAGTGTTGGTCTGCAATAGGCACATGTGATACTGTGATTTACAATATATATTTGGTTTGTGATCCATTCCTGGCACAGAGCTCCTAAAACACTTGGAATTTCCTGTGATAGCAATGAAGGTGTCTTTTGTGATGTTAATGGGTGATTTTTCATTTATTTATTTTTTTTGAAGACCTCTAAGGACAGGACTGCTTGCCTGTGGAACCAACTACCTAACTAGAGTTGGAATGTCCAGTCTCACTCCTCCCCCATCCCTCCTATCCTCCCTCCAGTGAGAGGAGAGGGGCTGGAGATTGAGTTCAGTCATCAATGACCAATGATGTAATCAATCATGTCTACTTACTAAGGCCTCCATTACAAACCCAATGAGCTTCTGAGTTGGTGAATACTTGGAGATCTGGTGAAAGTAATGCACTCTGAGACACACGGAAGCTCTATACCTTTCCCAACACCTTGCCCTATGTATATGTCTCTTCTATCTGGCTGTTCTTGAATTAGATTTTTTTATTTTTTGAGAGAGAGCATGCACGCATGCATGGGAAGGGGAGGAGCAGAAGGAGAGACAGAAAATCTGTCCCCTCGCTCAGTGGGGAGCCAGCATGGGGCTCTATCCCATGATCATGAGGTCACGACCCAAGCTAAAATCAAGAGCCCGATGCTTAACCAACTGAGCCACCCAAGCACCACATATCCTTTTATAATAAACCAATAATCTAGTAAGTAAAAGCTTCTCTGGGTTGTGTGAACTGTTTCAGCAAATCAGTTAAAACCAAGGAGCAGGTAATGGGGACTTCCACCCTATAGCTTATTGGTCAGAAGCACAGGTGATAATCTGGGCTTGCAAGTGGCATGGGTGGGGCAGTCTTGGCCTTAACCTGTGGGAGCTGACTTTACCTCCACATAGATAGTGGCATAACTGACTTGCTTTGTAAGACCCTCAGCTGGACTTGCTGGGAATTACCGCCCTCATCCAAATTCCTGACCAGAATCTTAGTGGTTCTTACAGGGCTCATGCCAGTGCAGTAGCTCAGGAAGAGCACAACAAACAGGGAAGCATGTCCTATGTTCTCTGTGAATCTGTATAAGGTGCAAAAGCTTTTTATTTCCCCTAAGGAATGTTTCTTTTTGAGGAGTGTTAATTCAAAATGTTATTGTCTATTAATAATTTTACTATTTTTTTGAGGTACGCTTGACATGACCTCTATTAGTTTCAGGTACACAAAATGATTTGGTGTAGTGTATGTTGTGAGATGATTAGCACAATTAGTTAATATCCATCACATAGCCTCAACTTTTGTTTTTTTTTCCTGTGATAAGAAATTTTAAGATTTATGCTCTTGGCAACTTTCAAATGTACGATACAGAATGGTTAACTATAGTCACATGCTGTATATTACATCCCCAGGACCTGTTTATCTGATCACTGGAAGTTTCACCCATTTCACCATACTGCCTGCCTCTGGCAACCACTAACCTGTTCTCTGTATCTTTGAGTTTGGCTTTTGTTGTTGTTTTAGATTCCACGTATAAGTGAGATCATACAGTGTCTTTCTCTTTCTGACTTATTCCACTTAATACCCTAAGGTACATCCATGTTGCTGCAAATGGCAAGATTTTACTACTTTTTTATGGCTGAATGATACTCTATTTTGTGTGTGTGTTTGCCTCTCTTATCCATCCACCTGTTGATGGACATTTTGGTTGTTTCATGTCTTGACTGTTGGGAATAACGCCACAGTGAATTAACATGGGGTATATGTATCTCTTCAAAATAGTAACTTTGTTTCCTTCACGAAAATGCCCAAAAGTAGAACTGTTGGATCATATGGTAGTACTATTTTTAATATGAGGAACCTCTATATATTTTTTTTCATAGTGGCTACATGAGTTCACATTCTCGCCAGCAGGGCACAGGGTTTCCTTTTCTCTACATCCTTGCCAACACTTGTTTCTTGTCTTTTTTTTTTTTTAATGTTTATTTATTTTTGAGAGTGAGAGAAAGGGAAACACAGAATCCAAAACAGGCTCCAGGCTCTGAGCTGTCAGCACAGAGCCTCACACAGGGCTCGAACCCATGAACCACGAGATCACGACCCGAGCCAAACTGGGACACTTAACTGACTTAGCCACCCCGGTGCCACTTGTCGTTTTGATAATAGTCATACTAGCAGGTGTGATGTGATCTCCTGTGGCTTTGATTTGCACTTCCCTGAAATTTGTGATACTGAGCACCTCTTTATGGATCTGCTGGCCATTTTGTATATTTTCTTTGGAAAAATGTGTATTCAGATCCTCCGCCCATTGAAAAAAATCAGGTTGTGGAGCGCCTGGGTGGCTCAGTCAGACTCCGGCTCAGGTCATGATTTCACAGTTAGTGAGTTCAAGTCCATATGCAGCTCACCACTGTCAGGGCGGATGGAGCCTGCTTCGGATCCTCTGTTTCCCCCTGTCTCTTTCTCTGCCCTTCCCCTGCTTGCGCTCTCTATCAAAAATAAAATAAAACATTTTTTAAAAAATCAAGTTTTTTTTGTTTTTGTTTTTTGCTATCAAGTTGTAGGAGTTCGTTATGTATTTTGGATATTACCCCCTCATCAGATGACATGCAAATATTTTCTTCTGTTTTGTAGGTTGCCTTTCCATTTTGTTAATGGTTTCTTTTTAGTATAGAGAACCTTTCAGTCTGATGGAGTCCCACTTGTTTATTTTCACATTTGTTTCCTTTGCTTTGGGGTGTCAAATCCAAAACAATCATTGCAAATGCTGATGGCAATGACCTTACCCCTATCTCCCCCCCCCCCCACTGCCTTTTTTTAAGGAGTTCTAAGGTTTTTAGGTCTTACATTCTGTTTTTAACCCATTTTGAGTTGGTGTGTGTATGTGTAGTATAAGACGGTGACCCAGTTTCATTCTTTTGCTGTGGCTGTCCAATTTTCCTAACCCCATTTAGTAAAGCGATTATCCTTTTCCTACGGTATTTGCTTGGCTCCTTTGTCATAAGTTGAACCTATATGGTGATTCCCATTTATAGGCTCTCCATTTTACTCCATTGATCTTTTTATGCTACTACTTTACTATTTTGATTAGTATAGTTTTTTCTTTTTTTTATGTGAAAGTTATTGTCAAATTGGTTTCCATACAACACCTAGGGCTCATCCCACCAGGTGCCCTCCTCAATGCCCATCACCCACTTTCCCTTCCCTCCCACCCCCCCATCAACCCTCAGTTTATTCTCAGTCTTTACAAGTCTCTTACGGTTTGCCTCCCTCCCTTACTTTTTTTTTCCTTCCCCTCCCCCTCCCCCATGGTCTTCTGTCAAGTTTCTCAGGATCCACATAAGAGTGAAAACATATGGTATCTGTCTTTCTTTGTATTACTTATTTCACTTAGCATAGCACTCTCCAGTTCTATCCATGTTGCTACAAAAGACCATATTTCATTCTTATTGCCAAGTAGTATTCCATTGTGTATATAAACCACAACTTCTTTATCCATTCATCAGTTGATGGACATTTAGGGTCTTTCCATAATTTGGCTGTTGTTGAAAGTGTTGCTATAAACATTGGGGTTCAAGTGCCCCTGTGCATCAGCACTCCTGTATCCCTTGGGTAAATTCCTAGCAGTGCTATTGCTGGGTCATAGGGTAGATCTATTTTTAATTTTTTGAGGAACCTCCACACTGTTTTCCAGAGTGGCTGTGCCAGTTTGCATTCCCACCAACAGTGCAAGAGGGTTCCCGTTTCTCCACATCCTTGCCAGCATCTATAGTCTCCTGATTTGTTCATTTTAGCCACTCTGACTGGCGTGAGGTGATACCTGAGTGTGGTTTTGATTTGTATTTCCCTGATGAGGAGTGATGTTGAGCATCTTTTCATGTGCCTATTGGCCATCTGGATGTCTTCTTTAGAGAAGTGTTTATTGGTGTCTTCTGCCCATTTCTTCACTGGATTATTTATTTTTCATGTGTTGAGTTTGGTGAGCTCTTTATAGATTTTGGATACTAACCCTTTGTCTGATATGTCATTTGCAAATATATTTTCCCATTCCATCAGTTGCCTTTTAGTTTTGTTGATTGTTTCCTTTGCTGTGCAGAAGATTTTTATCTTCGTGAGGTCCCAATAGTTCATTTTTGCTTTTAATTCCCTTGCCTTTGGAGATGCGTTGAGTAAGAAATTGCTGCAGTTGAGGTCAGTTTTCTCCTGCTTTCTCTTCTAGGGTTTTGATGGTTTCCTGTCTCACATTCAGGTCCTTTATCCATTTTGAGTTTATTTTTGTGAATGTGTAAGAAAGTGTTCTAGTTTCATTCTTCTGCATATTGTTGTCCAGTTATCCCAGCACCATTTGTTAAAGAGACTGTCTTTTTTCCACTGGATATTCTTTCCTGCTTTGTTAAAGATTAATTCACCATACTTTTGTGAGTCCAATTCTGGAGTCTATTCTATTCCATTGGTCTATGTGTCTGTCTGTGTGCCAATACCATGCTGTCTCGATGATTACAGCTTTGTAGTAGAGGCTAAAGTCTGGGATTGTAATGCCTCCCGCTTTGGTCGTCTTCTTCAAAATTACTTTGGCTATTCGGGGTCTTTTGTGGTTCCATACAAATTTTAGGATTGCTTGTTCTAGCTTGAGAAGAATGCTGGTGCAATTTTGATTGGGATTGCATTGAATGTGTAGATTGCTTTCGGTAGTATTGACATTTTAACAATATTTATTCTTCCAATCCATGAGCACAGAATGTTTTTCCATTTCTTTGTATCTTCTTCAGTTTCCTTCATAAGCTTTCTATAGTTTTCAGCATACAGATCTTTTACATCTTTGGTTAGGTTTATTCCTAGCTATTTTATGATTCTTGGTACAGTTGTGAATGGGATCAGTTTGTCTTTCTGTTGCTTCCTTATTAGTGTATAAGAATGCAACTGATTTCTGTACATTGATTTTGTATCCTGCGACTTTGAATTCATGTATCAGTTCTAGCAGATTTTGGTGGAGTCTATCGGGTTTTCCACATGTCATCTGCAAAAAGTGAAAGCTTGACTTCATCTTTGCCAATTGTGATGCCTTTGATTTCCTTTTGTTGTCTGATTGCTGATGCTAGAACTTCCAACACTATGTTAAACAACAGAGGTAAGAGTGGACATCCCTGTCATGTTCCTGATCTCGGGGGAAAGCTCTCAGTTTTTCTCCATTGAGGATGATATTAGCTGTGGGCTTTTCATAAATGGTTTTTATGATGTTTAAGTATGTTCCTTCTATCCCGACTTTCTCGAGCGTTTTTATTAAGAAAGGATGCGGAATTTTGTCAAATGCTTTTTCTGCATCAATTGACAGGATCATATGGTTCTTTTCTTTTATTAATGTGATGTATCACACTGATTGATTTGCGAATATGGAACCACCCTGCAGCCCAGGAATGAATCCCACTTGATCATGTATTTGCCGTCTACAGGAGACTACTTTTAGACCTGAGGACACCTTCAGATTGAAAGTGAGGGGATGGAGAACTATCTATCATGCTACTGGAAGTCAAAAGAAAGCTGGAGTAACCATACTTATATTAGACAAACTAGACTTTAAATTAAAGGCTGTAACAAGAGATGAAGAAGGGCATTATATAATAATTACAGGGTCTATCCATCAGGAAGACCTAACAATTATAAATGTCTATGTGCTGAATACGGGAGCCCCCAAATATATAAAACAATCACAAACATAAGCAACCTTGTTGATAAGAATGTGGTAATTGCAGGGGACTTTAATGCCCCACTTACAACAATGGATAGATCATCTAGACACAGAATAAAGAAACAAGGGCCCTGAATGATACATTGGATCAGATGGACTTGACAGATATATTTAGAACTCTGCATCCCAAAGCAACAGAATATACTTTCTTCTCAAGTGCGCATAGAACATTCTCCAAGATAGATCACATACTGGGTCACAAAACAGCCCTTCATAAGTATAAAAGAATTGAGATCATACCATGCACACTTTCAGACCACAATGCTATGAAACTTGAAATCAACCACAGGAAAAATCTGGAAAACCTCCAAAAGCATGGAGGTTACAGAACACCTTACTAAAGAATGAATGGGTCAACTAGGCAATTAGAGAAGAAATTTAAAAATATATGGAAACGAATGAAAATGAAAATACAACAATCCAAATGCTTTGGGATGCAGCAAACCCTTTGGGATGTCCTAAGAGGAAAATACATGGCAATCCAGGCCTATCCCAAGAAACAAGGAAAATCCCAAATACAAATCTAACAGCACACCTAAAGGAAATAGAAGCAGAACAGCAAAGACACTCCAAACCCAGCAGAAGAGAAATACTAAAGATCAGAGCAGAAATAATATAGAATCTAAAAAACTGTAGAGCAGATCAATGAAACCAAGAGTTGGTTTTTTGAAAAAATAAAATTGAGAAACCTCTAGCCAGGCTTCTCAAAAAGAAAAGGGAAATGACCCAAATAGATCATGAATTAGAATGGAATTATTACAACCAGTCCCTCAGAAATACAAGCAATTATCAGGGAATGCTATGAAAAATTTTATGCCAACAAACTGGACAACCTGGAAGAAATGGACAAATGCCTAAACTCCCAGACACTTCAAAACTCAAACAGGAAGAAATAGAAAATTTGAACAGACCCATAACCAGTGAAGAAATTGAATCAGTTATCAAAAATTTCTCAACAAATAAGAGTCCAGGACCAGATGACTTCTCTGGGGAATTCTACCAGACATTGAAAGCAGAGATAATACCTATCCTTCTCAAGCTGTTCCAAAAAGTAGAAAGGGAAGGAAAACTTTCAGACTGATTCTATGAAGCCAGCATTACTTTAATTCCCAAACCAGACAGAGACCAAGCAAAAAATAAGAGAACTATAAGCCAATATCCCTGATGAATATGGATGCAAAAATTCTCAACAAGATACTAGCAAATCGAATTCAACAACATATAATATATCTTTTTAATATAGTTTAAAATCAGCGACCATGATGCCTCCAGCTTTGTTGTTCTTTATTGAGATTGGTTTGGCTATTTGAGGTCTTGTGTGGTTCCATACAAATTTTAGGATTATTCTATATCTGTGAAAAATGCCATTGGAAGTTTGACAGGGACTGCATTCAATCTGTAGATTGTTTTGGGTAGTGTGGACATTTTAACAGTACTCTTCAAATCCATGAACATGGAATATCTTTCCATTTATTCTTCATTTTCTTTCATCAATGTCCATAGCTTTCAATGCATGGGTCTTTGATCTTCATGGTTAAGTTTATTCCTAGGTACTTTTTTTTTTGTTTTTGATGCATTTGATGGCGGGGGGGTGGGGGGAGTTTTCTTTTTCAGATACCTTATTGTTAGTGTACAAAAACACAATTAATCTTTGTTGATTTTTTTTTTTACCCTACATCTTCACTGAACCTGATTATTCTAACAGTTTTTTGGTGGAGTGTTTAGGGTTTTTCTATATATAATATGTCATCTGTAATAGAAATAATAATTTTACTTTTTCCTTTCTGATTTGTATGTTTTTTATTTCTTTGTCTTGCCTAATTGCTATAATTAAGACAACCAGTGCTGTGTTGGATAGGAATGGCAAGAGTAGGTATTCTTGTTTTGTTCCTGATATTAAGAGGAAAAGCTTTCAGTTTTTCACTTTTTAGTATGCAGTTAACTGTGGAATTGTCATATATGTGGTCTTTATATGTTGAGGTACATTCTGTCTATACCCAATTTGTTGAAGGTTTTGATAATGAAAGGAGGATGAATTTTGTCATGCTTTTTCTGCATCTATTCAGATGATCATATATGATTTATATTCATTTTTAATGAGGTGTATCAAATTGATGTTGTAGATGTTGAACCATTTTTGCATTCCTGGAATAAATCACACCTGATCATGGTGTATGATCCTTTTAATGTATTGTTGACTTCAGTTTGCTTATATTTTGTTGGAGACTTTTGCACCTGTGTTCATCAGGGATATTGGCCTGCAATTTTCTTTTCTTACAATGACCTTCTCTGGTTTTGGTATCAGGGTAATGCTGGACTCATAAAATGAAATTGGAAGTGTTTTTTTCCTATTCTAGTTTTGGAAGAGTTTGAGAAAGATTGGTACTAATTCTTTAAATGTTTGATAGAATTCACCAGTGAAGCCATCTACCCTTACACTATTGTTTGAGAACTCTTAAATTCTTGGTTTGGGGTGCCTGGGTGGCTCGATCAGTTGAACGTCCGCCTTTGGGTCAGGTCATGATCTCACAGTTCATGAGTTCGAGTCCCGCATCAGGCTCTATGTTGACAGCTCAGAGCCTGGGGCTGGCTTTGGATTCTGTGTCTCCCTCTCTCTCTGCCCTCTCCCCACTCACACTCTGTCTATCTCTCAAAATAAATATTAAATTTATTGATTCACCCCCTTACTAGTAATCTCTTGGTTTAAGATTTTTCTGTTTCTTCATGATTCAGTCTTGGTAGGTTGTATCTTCCTAGGTATTTATTCTAGGTTGTCCAATATATTGGTGTATACAGGCATACTTCAGAGATCTTGTGGTCCAGACCACTGCAATAAAGAGAGTACTGCAATAGAGTCAAATGAATTTTTTTCTCAATGCACATAAAAGTTTACACTACACTGTAGCCTATTAAGTGTGCAATAATATGTCTAGAAATGCATATACTTTAAAATATTGCTTAAAAAATGCTAACCATTATCTGAGCTTTCCACAAATTGTAATCTTTTTGCTGGTGGAAGTTCTTGCTTTGATGTTAGCGGTTCCTGACTGATAGTGTGGTGAATCCTGAAGGATGGGGTGGCTGTGGGAATATCTTAAAATAAGTCAACAATGAAGTTTGCTGCACTCACTTTCTGCCTTTCACAAATGATTGCTCTGTAGCATGTAATGCTGATTGAAAGCATTTTATCCACAGTAGAACTTCTTTCAAAAATGGAGTCAATCCTTTCAAACCCCACCAATACTTTATCAACAAAATCTACGCAATATTCTAAATCCTTTGTGGTTGTTTCAACAAACTTCACAACATCTTCACCGGGAGTAGATTCCACCTCAAGAAACTACTATCTTTGTTTATCTATAAGAAGCAATTCCTCGTCCTTTCAAGTTTGATTTTGTAGAAATTCAGGCTCTACTTTAGGCTCTACTTCTAATTCCAGATCTCTTGCTATTTCCCTCACATCTGCAGTTACTGCCTCCACTGAAGTCTTGAACCCCTCAAAGTCCTTCCTGAGACTTGGAGTCAACATCTTCCAAACTCCTGTTAATGTTGATAATTTTTGACCCTTTCCCATGAATCACAAATGTTCTTCATGGTATCTAGAATGGTGAATTCTTTCCAAAAGGCTTCCAAGTTACTTTGCCCAGATCTATTATAGGAATCCCTACCTATGGTACCTATGAAATACATTTCTTAAACAATAGTTCAATTTCAAAATCACTTCTTGATCCATGAGCTGCAGGATGGATTTTGTGTTAGCAGATATGAACAATAACCTTAATTGCACTACTCTTGGGTGAGTAGTCAGTAAATGGTAATATTTTGAAAGGAATCTTAACAGCAGGTCTCAAAGTGGGTTCAAAATGTTCAGTAAACCACGTTGTAAACAGATGTTTGTAATATAGACTTAGCTCTTCTATTTATAGAGTACAGGCACAGTAGATTTAACATAATTCTTAAGAGTCTCTAAGATTTTCAGAAGAGTCAATGAGCATTGGTTCAACTTAGTTACCAGATATATTGGCTCCTAACAAAAGAGCCAGCCTGTCCTTTTGAAGCTTTGAAGTCAGGCATTTGCTTCGCCTTAATTTTATTTATTGAAGTATACTTGACACACAATGTTACATTAGTTTCAGGTGTAAACATAGTGATTTGTGTAGCTACTATCTGTCACCATACTGCCCTATTACAATACCATTGACTATATTCTCTATGCTGTACCTTTTATCCCCATGTCTGGAAGGAGTTTCTTTGTATTTCAGGTGCCCTTTTATTTTTTTTAATTTAAATACTTTTTATTTGAGTATTTGAGTAAAGTTGATACGATGTTACATTACTTTCAGATGTGCAACATAATGATTTGACAAGTTTATACATTATGCTATGCTTACCACAAGTGTAGCTATCATCTCTTACCATATAACACTATTACAGTATCATCGATTATATTCCCTGTGCTGTGCTTTTTATCTCCATGACCTTCATTCCATAACTAGAAGTCTATCTCCTACTTCCCTTCACCAATTTTGCCCATCTGAACACCCCCTTCCGCTCTGGCAAGCATCAGTTTGTTCTCCGTATTATAGGTCTGATTCTGTTTTGTTTTTTCATTTTTGTTTTTGTTTTGTTTTAGATTCCACATATAAGTGAAAGATTATGGTATTTGTGTTTCTCAGTCTATTTTATTTAGAATAATACCCTCTAGGTCTCCAGTTGTCTCAAATGGCAAGATCTCTTTTTTATGGCCAATGTTCCATTGTGTGGAATCTATCAATGGACATTTAGGTTGCTTCCATATCTTGGCTATTGTAAATAATGCTACTATAAACATATAGGTGCATATATCTTTTCAAATTAGTGCTTTTGTTTTCTTTGGGTAAAAATCTAGTGTACCACCATTACCATTACTGGATCATAGGGTTAATTCTATTTTTAACTTTTTGAGGAACTTCCATACTGTTTTCCACAGTGGCTGCACCAGCTTGCATTCCCACCAACAGTGCAAAAGGGTTCCCTTTTCTCCACTTCCTCACCAACACCTGTTGTTTCATCTCTTGATTTTAGCCATCTGACAGGTGTGAGGTGATAATGTGGTTTTGGCCTGCATTTCCCTGATGATGAATGATGTTGAGCAGATGTCTTTTCATGTGTCTTTTGACCATCTTATGTCTGTTTGGGCAAAATGTCTCTTCAGGTCCTCTGCCCATTTTTTTTTCATGTTTATTTATTTGAAAGAGAGAGGGAGAGCAAGGGCATGGGTGGGGGGAGAGGCAGAGAGAGAGAGAGAGAGAGAGAGAGACAGAGAGAGAGAGAGGAGAGAAAGAATCCCAAGCAGGCTCTGCACTGTCAGCACAGAGCCCCACACTGGGGCTCAGTCTCACAATAGTGAGATCATGACCTCAGCTGATAATCAAGAGTCCTACTTAACCGCTTGAACTGCTTAACTGGATTGAGCCACCTAGGCACCCTGTCCTCTGCCCATTTTTAAATCAGATTGTTTGTTTTTTTGGTATTGAGTTGTAGAAGTTCTTTATATACCTTTAGATTTTAATCCCTTTTTGGAGAAATCATTTGTAAATATCCTCTCCATTTCAGTAGGTTGCCTTTTTGTTTTGTTGATTCTAGTTGCCCTTTTAAACCACAGCTTTTTCCTGTGCCCCAGGGCAGATGAATCTGCTCTTGGTCCTCAGTATTCTCCCTTCCCCCTACAGTTCACAGCATCCAGGGTGGGGATTCGCTTTGCTAATGTGTCTCCGTCTCATCATTCTCTATGTGGTCTATCTTTCCTTGTTCAGAAGCCGTTCAGTCTGCCCTCAATTTTCTGTCAGGAGGAACTGCTCTCAATAGGTGTTGATTTGGTGTGTTTATGGAGGAGGTGAGTTCAGGGTCTTCCTGTGTCACTGTGTTGGACCAGAAGTCTCCTGACTTCTCCTCTTCAACTATAAGAGTTCTACATCATGCCTTCTTCCAAAAGAAGGCTGTTTCATCTACATTCAAAATCTGTTGAATGAGGCCACCTTCATTATCTAAGTTAGGTCATCTTGGCAATTTGCTACAGCTTTTACATCAGCGCTTGCTTCCTCATTTTGCGCTTTGATATTATGGAGCTGTCTTCCTAAACTTCATAAAGCTCTTCTAGCTTCAAACCTCTCTTCTGCAGCTTCCTTATCTCTCTCCGCCTTCTCAGAACTCAAGAGAGTAATAGGCCTTGCTCTGGATTAGGCTTTAACTTAAGGGAATGTTGTGGCTGGTTTGATCCTCTACCCAGACCACTAAAATTTTCTTCCTAGCAGCGATAAGACTGTTTTGTTTTCTTATCATTCATGTATTCACGGAACTAACACTTGTCATTTCCTTCAAGAATTTACCTTTGCATTCACGGCTTGGCTGTTAGGCTGAAAGCTAGGCCTTTTATACCAGTCTTGGCTTTCCATATGCCTTCTTCACTAAGCTTAATAATTTCCAGCTTTTGATTTAAAATGAGGGATGTGTGGCACTTTCTTTGACTTAAACACTTGGAGGACGCTGTAGGGCTCTTAATTGGCCTGGTTTCAATATTGCTGTGTCTCAGGGAAGAGGCGGGAGAAGAGGGAGGCTGGAGAAGAGGGACCGAGTTGGGGAAACGGCTGGTTGGTGGAGCAGTGAGAACACATTCATTGTTTGCCATCTTACATGGACATGGTTTGTGGGGCCCCAAAACCATTAGTAACATCAAAGATCACAGATCACCATAACAAATGAAATATTTCAAACTTCTTCACTCATGTTACAAGAATTACCAAAATGTGACGCAGAGACCTAAAGTGAGCTAATGTTAGGAAAAATGGTGCCAATGGACTGGCTCAATGAAGGGTTGCCATAAACCTTCAATTTGTAAGAATAGAACATCTGTGAATCTCAAAGTGAAGTGCAACAAAATGAGCTATGCCTGTAATTGTTCATAATAGTCCCTTAGGATCTTTTGTATTTCTTTGGTGTTGATTATAATGTCTCCTCTTATTTTATTTGAACCCCCCTCTTTTTTTTTTTTTTTGAGTCTAAAGTTTTGTCCATTTTTTCTCTCTCTCAAAAAAAAAAAATAAACAAAAAAAACCCTCTTAGTTTCCTTAGTATTTCCTGTTGTCTTTTTAGTCTCTATTCATTTATTTCCAGCCTCCTCTTTATTTCCTTTCTTTCTAACTTTGGGCTTCATTTGTTCTTGTCCTAGTTCCTTCAGGTATAAATTTAGGTTGTAGCAGCTCTTTTTTGTTTCTTAATGTAGGGGTTTAGGACTTAGAAATTCCCTCTTAGAGGCATGCCTGGGTGGCTCAGTTGGTTAAGTGTCCGACTCTTGATATTGGCTCCTGTCATGGTCCCAGGGTCCTGGGATCAAGCTCCACATCAAGCTCTGAGCTGACAACATGGAGACTGCTCGGGGGTTATCTCTTTTCCTTGCGCTCTGCTCCTCCCCCATTCACTCTCACTTGCTCTCTCAAAATAAATGAACTTCAAAAACTATATACATAAAAAAAATTTCCTCTTAGAACTGCTTTTGTTGCATCGCATAAGTTTTGGTATGTTGTATTTCCGTTAATCATTTGTGTCAAGGTATTATTTAATTTATCTTTTGATTTCTTTGACCCATTGGTGGTCCAGAAGCATGCTTAATTTCCATATATTTGCAAATTTTCCAGTTTTTTTCTTAGGGCTGATTTCTAGTTTCATGGCATTGTGGTCAGAAAAAAAGTGCTTGATACTTACTAAGATCTGTTTTGTGGCCTAACATATGCTCTATTCTGGAGAATGTTCCATGAAAGAGTGTGTATTCTCTTGCCTTTGGGTGGAATGTTCTGTATATGTCTGTTAAGTCCATTTCATCTAATGTGTCACTTAAGGCTAATGTTTCCTTATTGGCTATTATTATTTTTTTTTTTTGGTCTGGATCACCTATCTATTGATATAAATGGGATATAGAAGGCCCCTAAAGTTGTATTGCTATATTTTTCCCCCTTTAGATTAACATTTGCTTTATATATTTAGGTGCTTCTATGCTACGTGCATAAATATTTATAAATGTTATATTCTCTAGCTGGATTGACCTTTTATTTTGTTCTATGATGATTGTCTTTGCCTCTTATTACAGATTGTGTCTTTAAAGTCTAATTTATCTGTAGAAGTGCAACCACCCCTGCTTCCTTTTCATTTCCTTTTGCATGAAATATCTTTTTCCATCCCTTCACTTTCAGTCTGTGTGGCTCCTTAAAGCTCAAATGGGTCCTGCAGGCAGCATATAGTTGGGTCTTGTTTTTTTCTAATCTATTCATCCCCTTTATGTCTTTTGAATGGAGAATTTAGTCCATTAACATTTAAAGTAATTGATCAGTATGGACTTGGCATTTTGTTAATTGTTTTGATTCACTTGTTCCTTTTCTTGCTCTCTTCATTTGTGATTTGATGATTTTCTGTAGTGGTATTCTTTGATAACTTTTTCTTTTATGTATCATAGGCTTCTGCTTGTGATTAACATGAGGCTTACATGAAACATATTTATAACAGTCAATTTTAAATTCATAACAAAGTTTGAACACATTCTAAACCTTTACACTTTTACTGCCTCACGTCATGTTTTTGATATCCTAATTCACATCTTATTTTATGTATCCATTAACAAGTTATTGTAGTTATTTTTACTACTTTTGTCTTTTAAATTTCACACTAGTTTTATAAGTAATTAGCCTACTACCACTACAACAGATTATTCTGAATATATATATTTGACCAGTAATATTTATACTTTCATATGTTTTCCTATTGCAAATTAGTGCCCTTTTCTTGCAGCTTAGCTGCAAGTGTCTTTAACATTTTTTGTAAGACAGGTCTGGTGGTGATGAAATCCTTTAGTTTTTCCTTACCTGGAAAACTTTGTCTCCAATTTTTAAGGACAACTTTGTTGGGTATTCTTGGTTGGTGGTTTTTTTCTTTCAACACTTTGAATGTATTATGCCACTCCCTTCTTGCCTACAAAGTAGTTTTTTTCTGCTGGAAAAAAAATTGCTAATAGTCTTATTGAGGTTCCCTTGTATGTAATAGGTTTTTTTTTTTTCCTCTAGCTGCTTTTAAGGTTCTCTCCTTTTCTTTAGCTCTTTGTTGTTGTTGTTATTTATTTACGTCCAAATTAGTTAGCATATAGTGCAACAATGATTTCAGGAGTAGATTCCTTAATGCCCCTTATCTATTTAGTCCATCCCCCCCCCCGCTGCCCGCCACAACCCCTCCAGTAACCCTCTGTTTGTTCTCCATATTTAAGAGTCTCTTACGTTTTGTCCCCGTCCCTGTTTTTATATTATTTTTGCTTCCCTTCCCTTGTGTTCATCTGTTCTGTGTCTTAAAGTCCTCCTATGAGTGAAGTCATATGATATTTGTCTTTCTCTCACTAATTTCACTTAGCATAATACCCTCTAGTTCCATCCACATAGTTGCAAATGGCAAGATATCATTCTTTTTGATTGCTGAGTAATACTCCATTGTATACATATACCGCATCTTTATCCTTTCATTCATCGATGGACATTGGGCTCTTTGCATACTTTGGCTATTGTCGATAGTGCTGCTATAAACATTGGGATACATGTGCCCCTTCGAAACAGCATACCTGTATTCCTTGGATAAACACCTAGTAGTGCAATTGCTGGGTCGTAGGGTAATTCTATTTTTAATTTTTTGAGGAGTCTTCACACTGTTTTCCAGAGTGGCTGCACCAGTTTGCATTCCCACCAGCAGTGCAAAAGAGATCCTCTTTCTCCACATCCTGACCAGCATCTGTTGTTGCCTGAGTTGTTAATGTTAACCATTCTGACAGGTGTGAGATGGCATTTCATTGTGATGATGAGTGATGTTGGGCATTTTTTTGGTGTCATTTGGCCATCTGGATGTCTTCTTTGGAGAAGTGTCTATTCATGTCTTTTGCCCATTTCTTCACTGGATTGTTTTTTTTTGGGTGTTGAGTTTGATAAGTTCTTTATAGACTTTGGATACTAACCCTTTATCTGATATGTCGTTTGCAAATATCTTCTCCCATTCTGTCGGTTGCTTTTTAGTTTTGCTGATTGTTTCCTTTGCTGTGCAGAAGCTTTTTATTTTGATGAGGTCCCAATAGTTCATTTTTGCTTTTGTTTCCCTTGCCTCTGGAGACGTGTTGAGTAAGAAGTTGCTGCAGCCAAGGTCAAAGAGGTTTTTGCCTGCTTTCTCCTCAAGGATTCTGATGGCTTCCCATCTTATATTTAGGTCTTTCACCCATTTTGAGTTTACTTTTGTGTATGGTGTAAGAAAGTGGTCCGGGTTCATTTTTCTGAATGTTGGTGTCTAGTTTTCCCAGCACCACTTGCTAAAGAGGCTGTCTTCATTCCACTGGATATTCTTTCCTGCTTTGTCAAAGATTAGTTGGCCATGTGTTGGTGGGTCCATTCCTGGGTTCTCTATTCTGTTCCATTGATCTGAGTGTCTGCTTTTGTGCCAGTCCCATGCTGTCTTGATGATTACAGCTTTGTAATACAGCTTGATGTCTGGGATTGTGATGCCTCCTGCTTTGGTTTTCTTTTTCAAGATTGCTTTGGCTATTCAGGTTCTTTTCTGCTTCCATACAAATTTTAGGATTGTTTGTTCTAGCTCTGTGAAAAATGCTGGTGTTATTTTGATAGAGATTGCTCTCCTTGTCTTTAACTTTTGACAACTTAATGTGTCTTTGTGTGGGTCTCTTTGGATTCATCTTATTTGGAACCCTGACCTTCCTGCATATAGATGTCCATTTCCTTTCCCAGGTTAGGAAACTTTTTAGCCATTATTTCCTTAAATAAGCTTTCTGCCCCTTTCTATTTTCCTTTTGGGATATCTATAATGTAAATATTGGCCTGCTTGATGTTGTCACATAAATTCCTTAAAAGTTAACATCACTCATTTTTCGTTTTGTTCCTCTCACTGGGTGAATTGTTCCGTCCTGTCTTTGAATTTATTGATCTTTTTCTACTTCATGTAGTGTGCTGTTGAACCCTTTTATTGAATTTTCTAGCTCAGTTATTGTATTCTTCAACTCTGATTTGTTGAGTCCTTTCTTAGATTTTCTTTGTTGAAATTCTCCCTTTGTTTATGCATTATTCTCCTGACCTTGGTAACTACCTTTGACTGTTAGTCTTGATGGAGTGGCCTCATGTAGGAGGTTGAACCTTGCTATTTAATCCTGCCCTAGACCTGTGTTGTCTCTCTCACCTTTGTGATTATCCAAGCAGCCATCTTTGTTCTTAGTGGCTCCTGGTAGTGGAGGGTGAGCCAAGACTTGGCAGTGAATCTCTGTCAACACCTAAATGTAGGCTGATTGGAAGATGGACCCTCAGAAACTTTCAAAATAGGCCAATATGCTGGGGTGCCTGGGTGGCTTAATTGGTTGCACATTCAGCTCAGGTCATGATCATACATTTCATGAGTTCGAGCCCTACATCAGGCTCCCTGCTGTCAGCACAGAGTCTGCTCTAGATCCTCTGTCCCTCACGCTCTCTGCCCCTCCCCCACTTGTGCTCCCTCTCAAAAACAAATAAACATTAAAAAATATATATGCCAATATATCTCTTTCAGGAGAAGCCTGGAGATTAGTGTTTGTTCTCTCTGCACTGAGCCCTGGAGGCATAGTCAGTTAAGAACCATTTGTTTCCTATTGTCCCATTGAACCTGTGAACATAAGCCCTGATAGCTACCGGACTCTCAGGGGTGTATTCTTTGAGCAGGAGCTACAAAAAGTGGGGTACCAGATGTATACAGAAGCTCCTTATTTAGAGCTATCCTTGGGGAGGAGCAGAGGTACAGTGTAAAGATGGTACCCGCTGGCCTCCCTGGCCTCTGGAGAAGATTGTAGTCAGCTTCTAGATATATATTAAATTAGAAGGTTGGCCCTCAAGTCTTAGCTTTTAATGTGTGTAGATAGGCCTCCCTTATGGAAGGACTGGACATCTAATTCTACTGTCTGTCTCTGTACCATAAGAACTGTGTTTATTACAGTCCTGTGAAACCCACAAATGTAAGTCCTGTTGGCCACCAAAGTCAGGCAGCCTAATGGTGCCTCTCCTGAGTGACCGCTATAATACCTGGGGTGCCAAATGTGAGCACAAGCTCCCTTCTGGGAGATAATAGTGACCTGGAGTGAGGCAGAGGGCAAAGATGGCACCTGCTGGCTTTCCCAGTCTCTGGAGAGTACCACAGTTAGCTCCTGGATAGTGTTACATTGGAAGGCTGTGCCTCAGGCCATAGGTCTTAAGATAAGCAAATAGGCCTCTTAAGGAAGAACTGGGGACTTTAATTCTGCTTTTCTGTGCTGGGCCCTGGGGGTAGAGGGATAGTCATGGTGAGTCCATGTTGTTGAAAACTGTTTCTTAGCTTGCTATAGCCTTGTGGATCTCATAGACACAACCTCCACTGGCTTTCAGTACCAGATGTTTTGAAGGCTCATATTTCAGGTGGAAATCTTAAAAGCTGGGGCATCAGATAAGAGGTCTAAACCCTTTACTTCTCAGGGAAGAGCTTGGAGTTGTGAATTCCTTCCCAGTTGTGTGACGCAGCACTGGGGGTAAGGTTTATGACAAGACTGTGTCTCCACCTCTCCTACCAATTTTGATGTGTTTTTTTTTTTTCATTCACCCATGTGTAAGAGTCACTCAACTAGTTTCTATATTTCTTTCAAAGGAAACTGTTCTGTATGTAGCTATAGATTTGGTATGTCTGCAGGAAGAGAGGAGTTTAGGAGTCCTGTGTGTCACCATCTTGAACCAGAACTGTAAAAGCTTAACCTTTTCCCTCCTACCCCTTATTTTCTCAAATCTTAATCCAAGACCATTTGTTTTCAGTTGATTTATCTTCCCTCTAAGAACAACCTTTTTTTTTCTTGCTTTTTTTTTTTAAACACAGGCATGTATATCTCTTATTGAATTAGTGTTCTTGTATTCTTTTTTTTTTTTATGTTCATTTATTTTTGAGAGACAGAACATGATTGGGAGAGGGGCAGAGAGAGAGGGAGACACAGAATCTGAATCAGGCTCCAGGCTCTGAGCTGTCAGCCCAGAGCCTGACATGGGGCTTGAACCCACGAACCGTGAGATCATGACCTGAGCCAAAGTCGGACACTTAACCGACTAACCCACCCAGGTGCCCCAAGAGCAACCATTTCTCAATGTGTCTGCTGAGCTCTTTGCCCCCAAAAGGTCTGTTAGCTGGGAATGGAGACTGGGGCCAACCCTGTTGGTTACCTGATAAAACCACTCTCCTTCTCTTATCCTTTCCATACTCTAAAATCCTGATTTGGTTTTCTATTCTTATCCTTCAGAGGAGAATGAATCCCTCTCTAGCCCTATTTGGCCAAGTCATAATTTGTCTAAGACTTAGACTCTAAGCCATTGGTTCTGTATTCTAACTGTGTATTGAAACCATCTGGGAAGTTTTAAAAATGCCACCAAAATCCCACCTGGGCTCTCAGGCACCCTCAGGAGCGGTGGCTTGGCTGTCCTTTCCCTTGGCAAGTGATTGGCTTTAGGTATGGTCATGTGATGTTAAACTGGTCAATGGAATCTGGGATGGTTCTCTATGTTAAACCCAGAAGTTATGACTTGGGGGTGTTCTTTTTCAGTCTCTGGAGGTGATTGTCTGCATGTGCCCCGAGGTGAAAGAGCTTTGTTTAATTTAGCAAGTGGCCTGTGGATATGATCTCATTTGACCCTCACACTGTCCTCTGAGGAAATTAGTAGCCCAATGTTGATGATTCTTCTCATTTTACGGTCAGGGAAACTAAGGTTCACAGAAACTTGAGTACTTTCTCCCCAACGACAATAGCCAGTAGCAGCAAAGCCAGAATAAACCCAGCTCAGCCTAGTCTCAGAGACCATGATTTTCAGGCTATTACCTGGGGTGTGCTGATAAGCTATCAAATCCAAAACAAACACCTAAAACATTTTGATTAGTAAATGCTTAAAAATGTTCAATATAGGGGCGCCTGGGTGGCGCAGTCGGTTAAGCGTCCGACTTCAGCCAGGTCACGATCTCGCGGTCCGGGAGTTCGAGCCCCGCGTCGGGCTCTGGGCTGATGGCTCAGAGCCTGGAGCCTGTTTCCGATTCTGTGTCTCCCTCTCTCTCTGCCCCTCCCCCGTTCATGCTCTGTCTCTCTCTATCCCAAAAATAAATAAACGTTGAAAAAAAAAATTAAAAAAAAATGTTCAATATATATTCTCACTATGCCCAATTTTAGGGTATATCGTGAATACCGAATACTAATTTTGGAAGCGTTTTGCACAATCGGTTCTTGTGAGCCTGTACGAGCCAGCTCCAGCAAGCCACTAGAAAATGGGGCAAGTGCTTAAACCCAGTCTTTGGTGCTAAGAACCACATTTCTCACCAACTTCCTAAACAGAGCTTTCTCTTAACACCTGTCTCCCTAGAGCAGATCTTTATGCTAGAGTTCTGCCTTGTTAGGAAGGATGCTTAGCTCTTGTTCCTAGAAGGCAGATAAGCACTATGAGGGACCAACCAATAAGTGTGAACTTCAGAGGTTTCCTAATGTCTCCAAGATGCCAATGATGCAGACAGGAGTCCCAGAGGGCTACTTACCATTCTTTGTTTTAATGAGCCAGAGAGCCTCTCCCATCGCCTCATCTCTTTGCCAGCTGAGCTGCTGTGCATGTTGTGCACACTTGCTGAGTGCCACCCCACCCCCCACCAGTGCTGTGCACAGACTCATTACTGTGTGAAACGGCAGAAACCTGGGCATATGGCCAGTGGAAACATTATGGTAGGCCAACTCCAAGCCTGCCCCAGTGGGCCAGGGGAAACAACATTGTTATGGTGTGCTTGCTAAGCCCCTTCCAAACTGTGGCATGATAGTCTCTTGAAGGTTGGCAGGGCCCTCTCTGTCCAGTCTGACCTCCTGTCCCTCATCCCATCAACAGTTGTAGACTGTTTGAAGATGTACTTACCAGTGATGGTAAACTCCCTCCCTCCCAAGGAAGTTGATTACACATTTGAGAACCTTTGTGAAAAAAGTTTATTTTTGTGCTAAAACAAATTCTGTCACCCCCGTTGCAGCCTGACAGCCTTGTTCTAACCCTGGGGCTATAAATTACCAGGCTAGTTTCTCTCCACATGGAAGATACCAGTCAGGATAGACCAGGTTATGCTAGAGTGATGAACGACTGCCATAATCTCGGGGACGTTAAATAATAGTAAAAGTAACTATTTCTTGCTCATGCAAAGTGTCCATCAAAGGTTGGCTAAGGGCTTGTCGGTGTTAATCACTTGGGACGCAGGCTCTCAGAGCCCAGTTGTCATCTCTCAACACAGCCATTCACTGGAGGAAAGAGTCTGATTTGCTGTAAGGAAAAGACAGTCTCTCAGCAGCACTGAACTGTTCTACTTTGCAAATATTGTACATCATTCTGCTCTTCTTGGCTAGGACTGTCCATGTGGCCTCACCTGTCCATATAGCGAGGCTCCCGTTATGTACTCAGGAGGCAGAGAGCTGGAAATACTCAGAGTAGCCTTAATGATCACCACAATAGTTTTTCATATATTTGAAGGTAGTTAGGACATTCTCCTGCCTTTCTCCTCAGGCTCCCCCCTTCGGTTGACATCACTATTGTGTTCCATACTTTTTGCTCCCTTCACCACTCAATTGGCATTCCTCTGAATATGGTGGAGTTTTGTATCTCCCCATGCTGGTGTCTGGAGCTGAGTCCGGTTTTCTAGGCACAGTCTAATCTTGGCAGAGCTCAGTGGGGCTTATCATTTCCCTCATCTGAGACCCCATGGCTAGGCCTTTAGAGCCTAAGATTACATTTTTATCTTCGTGGTAGCCACAGTACCCTGCTGTTGTATGTTCACTGGACTGTAAGCTCCAAGATGATGGGGCCTGACTTGACTTGGTATAGTATCCGCATCACTTGGAAAGAGATCTGATTAAATCCCAATCTGTTGAATACATATATTGAATTCATTATTTTCCTCAAATTGTTTACTCATCAAGTCTTAACTCCATCTTGTTCTGACATAATTAATTTTTTTCAGACTCCAGTATAGGCTATATTTACTTGTTTACATTGGTTCTAGCATAAAGCTTTGAAAGAATATTGTAGGAGTCAAAAAGATGTGTTTAATATGCAGCTCTGATTCTGTCATTCAGTAGCACATATTTCTTAAGCACCTACAATGTGCCAGGTGCCCTGGATAGAATTATGAGGAAGACCAAAGGCCCCCATCCCACCGAGTAGGTTAATTCAGACAAACAGTATAACCTCTCTGGTGCAATCCATGAATGCAAGGATCTTTGGGTGTCTTTTTCACTCTAGTTTTCCCAGCAACGAGACTATGCCTGGCATATAGTCAGTGCTCAAATAAATATCAGTTGAATAAGTAAATGGATCGCTAAGCTATAGTTTGCTCCTCCGTGTCAGAATCTGCTTGGAAGGCAGGTAGAGTTTGATAGTAGCTTTTTGTCCCATGGTTTAATTTTTGTATTTTGTCATGATGTTGCTTATTTGATAAAATGAAAGAAAGCTGTGAAATTTGTCATGTTTACTCTCAAGGGTGTAGAGGTTATCTAAGGTTGTAGAACACTATTCCAGATTAGTATCAATCTATTAATTATCATACTGAGGTTACCATTATCCATTAAATCCAGCTTGGCCACAGGTTACTGAGATTTTGTCACATATGTTGCTGAAGCTCAAGTATGTGAAACCTATCCTATGCTTCTGATCAACTAGTTTAGAAACCATCCAAGAAAATGAGATTAGATTTTCCAGACTTACTTTTATGAGCCCCTGTACAGTCCTGGGCATGAGTACTCCTGCTGCTCATAAATGACTGCTTAAATAATTCTGTCCTACAATTTTGCCTGTACTTACCTGAATGCTTTATATAATCTCTTTATTTACTTGGACTACAATTCATTTTATCAATGACTCGGGCAGTCTTTTTATCTATGACTTTTGTGAGCTTTTTATCTTGAAAATCACTTTCCACAAGGAAGAAAAGGAAGGAGACCTGAGAAATCTTCATTCATTGTGCTCTATTATCAGTTTCTAGAAGGGGGCTTATCTTCTAGATCTTGTGCTGATCTTTAGGAAGTCGTTTTTCCTTTCCATGTATGAATAAGTACGAGAAGGCAATTAGGTATGAGAGATTAGTATGTGATTTTAGGGGCAAGTGATCTGTAGGAACATAAAGGGAATTTGGGAGAGGGTGTATGGGTGTGCTAGAGTTCGAAAGTTGCACAGAGATGGACAGGGAGGCAATCTGAGTGATGGAGTTTTGTGTGGGCAAGGACAATGTGGCATTGGCTTCTACTGGTAGAGGCTGATCAACCATACCCTTCTGTTCACCTTTAGTCTTGAGAACACAAGGCTAGAAGAACTTGAGGGATCATCTAGGTTATGACCGGCACTGTCAGGTCAAACAACTACTAGACTATCCCTTGTTTCTAATTGGAAATGTCCTGTCTCAACCTCTGCAACCCACTTGAATGTTTGACTATACTCGGTGCCTACACAATCTTCACTCTGTCTAGCTGGAATTCTTCCAGCTATGGTCCAAGCCCTTAGAAGAACAAAACCTCTGTGGCATTAGAACTGCCTTCGTGGCATAAGAAAGGCAGCCCTGGGTGGTGTGGAAGGGTATTGTATGAGGACAGGGGTGTACTGCCCAGTTCCTAATAAGAATACACAGGACTTCAGGGCCTCTCATTATGTTAGAAATCATCTTCACAGCTATCTTATTATAGGAAAACAAATCCCTTGGTTCTAGTGGCTTCAAACCCTAAGGGATGCCACGACCTAGGGAACATCTTGAGCACACGTCCTCTTTTCTCTGAACTGGTCCACAGGCATGTTGAGTGTCCAGAGCGTGACCAGCCGGTACTGGTATTGGGCTATGGTCTCTGTTATCGGGTCAGAAGGGAGTTAAATGTGCCTTCAGGTTAAGTCTGGGAGAACAAAAGAATTCCTGAAAGGTTTGAGGGAGGAGCTACTTGAGGGAAAACCATGGATATACCTTAGCCTCTTTTTTAGAGTGAGCTGCCCAATTTCAAGCATGATCCTGCATGCCAATCAGGGCGGGATGAAATCCAAACAGCCTAAAGGAAGTTTTTAAGAATCTCCTGAGAAATTTCTGCAGCCAATAAGTTAGAAAAGTAAAACCCCTCCAACTTGGAGCTGGCCCAGCACCCCTGTCAAGGTGGGGGGATGGGCTGTATGAGGAACACCGGTGTCCCATTCTGCCCATTTTGTGGTAGACCTCCCATGCAACCTTCCTTTGGTCTTCTGGAACCGCTTACCAATAATTGCTAATACTGATTGAGCATGTTCTATGTCCCAGTCCTGGGTTAAGTCCTTGGCATAGTCTATTACAGCTAATTTCCGCAGTAATAATTCAAGGCAGGCGGGTGCCATTCTTTTTCACAAATGAGAACACTGAGACCTAGGGAAAAGAACACATTTTCCCCAAAACCTACAGTATATGGCAACCCAGTGCAGAGGTCTACGCCGTTCTCAGGTCAGTACTGTTAACCCCTGGGAGGAGGCAGGATGGCTCTCCCAGGCTGCCTGTGCCAGGGTAAGAGCTGACAGGGTGATGCCGAAGATGCAGACATACATGGGAGAAGTATCAAGGCAAAGGCCATTTCTGGGCTCTCAAATGTGCGAATCAATTTCATGTAGTCTTGGTGGTTGGAAAACTGTCTCTGTGACTAGTCAAACTCAAAAAAAAAAAAATCAAATGCTAGAGGAGGGAAGAGTGTGCAGAATTGATTTCCTCACTGGGGTGAGTGAGGAAGGTGGCAGGAGAGGGGAAGAAACACCTGACGGAGAGAGGAAGTGATGGGGGGCAGCTGGGGCAGGAGGAAGCTGAGGGTGGCACTCTTAGTTTTGGTTCTACTTCACAGGAAGGGAGGAAGACTGCAAACCCCTTGCATAGCTGCACTCTGGTCCACTGTGTCCAGCCTGCAACTCCGTTCAGAGGAACATATGTCCACAGGGTTCATTTCCACTGCAAATGCCCAGGCTGTTATCTCAGTCTTATCCTCAGATGATGTACAATAAGTTATAGGACCCACTGACTCAGCACCAAGGGCATTTTCCATTTTAAGTCAGTACAGCCCGATTAAGCAATCAGGATGACCAAATCTGGGAATAAAGATTACAAAGTTTTATGGTGTTGACCCACGATAGGGGCAAGGCCAAATCATGTGTGGCTGACATATTTTCAAGGCAACATACACCCAGTTAAGATCAATAAATGATAAATGGTCTTTCTTTCTTTCTTTCTTTCTTTCTTTCTCTCTCTCTCTCTCTCTCTCTCTCTCTCTCTCTCTCTCTCTCTCTCTTTCTTTCTTTCTTTCTTTCTTTCTTTCTTTCTTATGTTCTTTGCCACTAAGCTCTATCAGCTCTCTGCAGCTGCCAAGGTAGGTTCCACTCTACAAGCCTTCTTCCCAGTGATGCCATGGCGGGGATGCGAGATGTTACTGAAACAAGAGGTGCCTCTGGGGTGGTGGGGAGGGTGGTGAGGAAAGGACTGGAAGCCCCACCAAGGGTCAGAGGTTCCCTAGGGGTTCAGATGGGGTTTATAAGGTTCAGTATGACTCAGACTATTTCCTCCTCAGTAGGGAGGCCCAGACCCTGATTGCATCACTTTGGCCTGCCCCAGGCCCTGTGAGGGGGGATTAGCAGTTCCAGGCCCTTTACATGCAAATCATATAGTCTCCCTGCTGCTAAATGGTTCTGCAGACAGGATGACTAATACTGCCCTGCCCAGCTGGTATTTTATCTAGTGCTCCCTGCTAATTCTGGTTTACACCCTATTTATTTTCAAAACCTCAAAAAGTAGGAAAACTAAAATTGGCCTTAATATAAGACCCTCACCAGTTTGACTAAAAAAGTAGGGATTCTGGAGTTCAACTGCCTGGTTCAAATCCTGACATTAATGCTTTAGCTGTAGGACTTGGGACAAGTTCCTTAATCTCTGTGCCTCAATTTCCCTATCTGTACAATGGAGAGTGCCTACCACTTGGGGTACTGAATGAGTGAATGCACTTAAAGTGTTTGGAACAGGGCCTCACACAGAACAAATATGAACTAAACGTTAGTCCTTATTAAGTGAAAACCTCTTCTGTAGTCAAAGCAAGTGCTTGTAGTTAGTCTCCTTTTAAAGACTCAAGCCCACATGTCTACTTCAGTGGGGAATAGCTTGGGCAAGTAGGGACAGATGGGCATGGGGATGAGGACAGGAGGGTGATAAGACCTGAGGGTTTTTCAAGATTCCTTATCCAAGAGGCAAGATGGTAACCGGAGGGAAGGGTAAATGTGACCTTGTCTTGACCTCCATGCTGTCAGCTGAGCTGGGGGAACGCCGCAGCCCCAGCAGACGCAGCATCTGCTGATCAAGTGGCTCGTGTCCAGTCTATTGCAGGAAGTATGGGCGGGTGACCTTGTGATCCTCAGGATAGAAGATTAAGGAGAATGGATTAAACATGTGAAGGGGAGCCCTAACCCTGGACTTGGAGACTCCTGGTGTTTTAGGTAAATATCCTGTAACTCTTCTCTCTCCCCTCCCATAAAAGAGGGAGGAGGAAGAAGCACTGGAAATCATCTCATAGCATGATCATTGGTGTTCCATGGGGTAGGCCTGGAATTAAAAGAATGGGCTTAAAGCCAACTGTAGGGGAATCCAGGTAGCAGGTTTGAATAGGTTATGAAGAGAAAAGCTGCCGAGTTGATTTCAGACTCACTAAAGAGGACATCTGGGTCCTTGGGCTATAATGGATTTTGTAAACAAACACAGGAAGCATACTTTGTTGATCTTCTATCGGTGTGAAATAAAGCATATTGGGTGGACCACCAGCTCCACACAGCACTAGAAGATTGAGCTGCAATGTAGCCATGAAAGTTCCCGTTCACCCCCCTACCCCCGCAAATAGAAAAATCCCTCCCTTTCCATTAGTCTGTTGGGTTAGAACTTCCGAGCTTTGGACTCTAGACTAGATGCATTCCTTTACCAAGTCTGAAACCTTTGGGCAACCAACTAAACTTCTGAGTCTTTCTCTTATTTGTAAAAGGTCCCATGGTATTCACATTGGAAGTAGTGGTAGAATGACCTGAAGATGTAATGAAATTATGCAGGTTGAGTGTGCCTGTGAACTGCTCCGTGCTAAACAAAAGTAAAAGGAGGCTCCTAGTGACTCTATTGATTCAAACGACCTTTTCTAGGGGCGCCTGGGTGCCAGGTAAGCATCGGACTTCGGCTCAGGTCATGATCTCGCAGTTTGGGAGGTCGAGCCCCGCATTGGGCTCTGTGCTGACAGCTCAGAGCCTGGAGCCTGATTCAGATTGCGTGTCTCCATCTCTCTCTGCCTCTCCTCCCCTCTCCCCCCTCCCTCAAAAATAAACATCCTTTTTTAGCTTGCAATATAAATAAAGAGCCCAGGACAGAGATTTTCAATATTGGCTAGCTACCCCTTAGCTGCTCTGTAATTCCTCATCCTGTTTGTAGAGGGAGGCCATGTTCTGGTCAATTTGATGTGTGCCCCTTCATCTCTTTCTTCCTTGCTATATTTTCCAGATGGCATATTTATAAGCTAGAAGCGGGCCATTGAACTTGCACTATACTTTCTCATTCACATAAACATTATGCTTAGGCACTAAGATACTGCAGCAATGTTTAGCAGTTATCACCCTGACTCAGAACAGAAGTTTTGGTCAGTAATAGGCTATGTCCACTTAAGGGACACACAAGTTATACTAACCTTTTGTGTATTTGCTTTAAGGACCCTATCCATTCTGCTTAGAACTTTTAATTAGATCTCTCCTCTCCTAGTGGGGATAGGACAAATCCTCCTGGACAAAAAGTTTCCTTTTGCTACAAAATGCGTTTATTTCCAGACAGACAAAATTCTCCAACTGCATATAATGAGTACATAAAGTCCTTCTTTTGATAAATGTCCTTTTATAAGAGCCATTTCTAATTATTAAAATGCATACCAAACATTCGTCTCTTAAAATATAACTTAAATAACCTAATGTAGGAGTCCTGAGTGGCGTGCGATTCTTCACCGAGTTCAGAGCCGTATCCACACGTGGTCCCAAAATGAGATTTCACAAGTCAGCAGGCAGCAAACGTGTCCAGCTCACCTGCTGGTGGGAGGAGTAGTTGCCGTGGTGGCCGCGAGCCCTCTTACGTGGAAAAAGTCATGTGCGGACAAAGAAGCATGATATACGCAATGTGGAGGCGGCATTTCACAGAATGCAAACACCATTCAGGTAAAGAAGTGGACTGGAGAAGGAAAGTTCAGGGAACACAAGTCTGTTTGCATTAGTTGGTGTCATGGCACCGTCTCACTGGGCACTCAATAAATATCCATTAAAGTAAGTATAAGACCAGAAGCTGGAACAGTTGTCCTGGTGCCCAACATCTGTTTTCAAGATAGGGCTTGAAGTTGTTTGACGGATGCTCTTTTGTTTCCTCAGAGTATATCATTCTCTCTGGATAGTCCATTTCCTTATCTTCAAATTCTTGATTAGCATTTACAGACTTCTGGCACACTGCTAGTATTCGGGACTCCCTGGCTTAACGGAGAGCACAGAGTGGTCCATATGAAATCTTGATTTGTCTTTGGAAGTAAAAAGCTGCCGTGGCTCACTTTCTCGGATCTAGGTGATTCTTCACACCTTCTCTTCAGTTGATTCCTTTTGATATCCCAAGCCCAAAGTAGCCATGGAACCTCCTAGGAGGAGCAGATTTCTTCATGAAATCTCATTCCAGTATCAACTATTTCCAGTACCACAGCTCCCTCGGGACGTGAAAGAGCTGAAGTTCTGTCCTTCAGAGTTTTCCACCCGTTCTCTGAAGGTAAGGTTCTTGTTCTAAGGCTGATACTAGGGAATGCCCCACAAAGGAAATTCCTGGAAAATCTGTATCCCCTTGTGATTCATTCTCTGTAAGGCTAAGGTTGTAATTCTGGAGACACAAAGGAAAAGTTTCTAAATTCATCCTGGTTAATCATAGGAAGATGCCCCTCATCAATTGGGGTTAAAACTGGCTCTTCCTTAATGAAGTCAGGGTCAAAATTACTGACATCTTCTCGGGATTTCTGTCAAAAGGAAACAAGTATTAGTTTGGGGGCACATGAGACTTCCTCATCTTCCCTGGGCCTCTGCCTGTTCCAGGGAGGTCCAAGAATGGCACTGAAAGTCTCTCAGTAGCATTATTTACAGTTATGACAGTTATGGCTAAAGAGCACTGTATTGTAATTCTGCTGCACTGTGTATGGTATGGCATTTGGTAACCACCAGTTCACTAACCCCATGAAAATCGTACTGAGGCCAGCCGGCCTTAGGTTGGGAGGCAAAGCGATTAATTTGGTCACCTGATCCAGGTGTCTCTATCACCCTTTACTCTGCATTTCACTAAGGTGCCACTTCTCAACAGGTCACACTTGGTTGTCAACAGAGTGTAAGTTCACACTTGCCTCACCTATTGTTTATACACAGGGCTATGTGTGTGAAGAGATCTTTCTTGAAAGATGGGCAAGTGCGGAGTTTAGGAAACCACTGCCTCTCCCTTTATTCACCAGTTGGAGCCATGATGCCCTGCTGGCAAAGCCTTCCCTCATCCCCAAGGAGTTGGCAGGGGGAGGCCCATTAAAGGAAGTGGCTTTACAGCTGGGTGTCTGGTGTCCAATCTTATGGACTGTTACAGATTAAGCTAGCTGTGCAGTTGGAAATGTTGATATTTTACATCTTTATAAACCAATGCTGAAAAGATCATTTCTGCCATTCTCTCCTATCTCGACCCATGGATGAGAAAGAGCTTAGTTCTCCAACCAAGAGCTAGACCACCCTCAGGAACGCTACACGGATCAGCTGCCTTGCTTGGGAAGGTACCCCTGGTGCTGCCAGCATTTCTCCAGTCAAAAGGGGTTTGGCCTGAGCTCTGTGCTGCGGTAACTGATACAGGCCCAGGCTCTCCAAGCCAAGGAGCCAGGTTTGGTGAGGTGGGTAGGGCAGTGCTTTTCCTACCCTTTCTCCTTCTCGGGGGGGCTTGGGAAATCCACCCTAAGGAGCTTGAGGACACTGTAGAGGAACAATAAATTTCTCATTCCAACTCGTTTGGGGAAATCTGGAACCTTTCAGGCCTCTTAGATGGCAGAAAGTGCAAACCTTGGTTAAGAGAGGATGGGGCCAGGGCGAGCAAGAGGTGAAAACTTTGAGAGAAGTAACCTGTACAGGGAGAGATGCTGCTTCAAGGGCATACCTCCTTCTGGGTGAGGCTGCCCTGAAAAATGTCAGGCTGAATTTCTGGTTCAGTTATTCCATAGGGGACCATCCCATTGCTCAACAGATTCTTAAAGACATTTGAAGAAAGAAAGTCTACTCTGCCGGTCTTGGGCACTTACGATTCTGGGTCTAAAAGGTGGTTCTACTTGGCGATGGTTCAGCTGGGCCCAGTCGATTTCCTTAAAGAAAGGATGCCTCAGGATGGCATGCTCACCACCCTGAGTCAGGCTGCCTAGGCGCATGGTGGGGTTCTTGGTCATGAACTGAAAGGGGGAGAAAGAGAGTCAATCATTCAATAATCTACAACAAGTATGTCACAAGATGGTAGGCATCAGTTCTGGCAGAGGAGCCCATGTGAGGCCTTCTGGCTGATCTTGCTTAACAAGCTGAATTTTCCATTATGGGCAGGACAGCCAACATGAATCATCCCTTAAGGCACAATTGCTTGTGTGTATTTATGGCCTTCGCCACTTCCATTTCAGACGTGGCCACTAAAATAAAGCTGAAGGGTCCAGTTTTCTTTACTGTAAATACCATGTATTTTTCTTTCCCTTTTAAAGAGACTCTTTATAAAATAGTGTGCCCTTCTCCCACACTGCAGTTGTAGACAACCCACAGCTTATGAATAGGGCTACTTTTAAGAACAGCTGTGCCATTTTTTGAGGCCCTGACGAGTCGGCCAGGATTCCCGCTCTCTGACAAGACCACAGGGAGAAGAGGGAGAGTCATTCTTTTGCAGACCTGTGGGAAGAAGCTGTGAGAGTTTAAAAAAAAAACAAAAAAACTAAAGTTGGCCACTTTTCTTTATGCAACAAAGATGCTCCTTTTCCTCCTGCCCATTTTGAAATGTTTGATTCAGAATCCTACTTAGACCATTTAAGCAATGTGTGTATAATAGGCGTATATATATCATATATACACCTGGATCATATATATATAATTACATAGGATATATATATCATATATATATATATATGATATATATACTTACCTATTATAATCCTTTGCATATCAACTGGGAAGCTCCCTTGAGGCTGAGCCCCTGTCAAGGTATTTGGAACTAAGTCTACTTTGACAAAAAGGCCAGTAAGGTGTTCTGATCATGTCTTAACCAATAATTTGTATAGGAGAACTCAGATTTTCAGGGCCAGAATGTGATTTTTGATTTTATTTTTTATTTTTATTAAAATTTTTTTTTCCAACGTTTATTTATTTTTGGGACAGAGAGAGACAGAGCATGAACGGGGGAGGGGCAGAGAGAGAGGGAGACACAGAATCGGAAACAGGCTCCAGGCTCTGAGCCATCAGCCCAGAGCCCGACATGGGGCTCGAACTCCCGGACCGCGAGATCGTGACCTGGCTGAAGTCGGACGCTTAACCGACTGCGCCACCCAGGAGCCCCAAGAATGTGATTTTTTATTTTAAAGACACGTAAGATAATTTAACTTTGTTTTTTTAATCCAAGGCAACTTTTATTTTGAAGTGTTGTTTTAAAATTTAAATCAAGTTATCTTTAAGAACACCCCCAAACACTGCTTTCCAAATTTGATTTGTGAGCACAAAAGTAATGCTGTGTTCATACAACTTGCTTTAGAGTGGAATTTCTAGAGTAAATGAAAAGCCTTGTCGAAAGCTTGTTGAAGGTGTGCAGATATGAAAAGGTAGTGTTTGGAGGTGGCCATCCCTGCCAGGCCAGGTGTCCAAAGCTGCAACGAATCCAGTGTTGGTTTGAATAAAAATGGAGGGAGAAGGCTGTAAAAAGCCCTAAGCAAATCTGACCGGACAGACCTCTGAAGAAAAATTTAAAAAGCCCTCCAAGGGAGCTAATAAAAAAAAAAATGCAGATGCTGATGGGGTCTAATAGCTTTTCCTCTCTTCTACTGACAATGAATGCAAGGCCATTGGTGATGGTGGACTAGAGGGGAAACCCGAAAGGAAAAGGGGCTTTCAGAGCTACACTGATCCAATTGGGGCAGTTAGCACTCCAGGCATGTACAGTGGTCAATGTGGATTTAGGAGTACATGTCTCATAAATAGCTCAGTTCTGTAAAAGTGAGGTCTTCATGCTGCTTGGGTTCTCGTGGCTCAGCCTGTGCATTCAGAAAGGAAGGGGAAAATATATACACAAGAAAAAACGAGTAGGTTCCCTCCTTAGGAACATTAATGGGATACAATCCCTGATGGAGTAGGCATCTATTTGAAGAGCTAATTTACAAGGATGGTAAAACAGACTCAGATGGCTTGTGGGAAATTCCCAGGCCTGCCAATGATGAGTGCAGAGGGCATCTTGTGTGTGGGTACAACTTGTTCTTCTGGACAAGAGGAACAGTGCATGGCTCTCAATGCCAGGGTGGCAAAAGCCCAGTGTCCATTCTTCCTTGCCCTTGGCACTGAAGCCAAGCTTCCAAGGGATACTGTGGAAAGGAACTCCGTGAGGGAAAATAAACCAAATCACAACTGTTCTTCCTCTAAAAATGGAAATGGAGGCAGTCAGAATAACCCTTTCACTAGCTTGATACTTTCTCTTAGGTTCTGGGAAGTCCTGAATAACCAAGCAGTTTTGTTTTGACTTTTAATATATTGTCCTAAGCCCTTTAGATACAGCTATTCTATACTTAAAAGGGGGATCCATTTACAAAGGTTTACGTGGTGTCTACTGTATGCAAGGCAGTGACCTAGCTATTGTGGGGATATAGATGACAAAGACAGTGTCTCCCCATGAGGAGCTCATGAAGTGGGAAGAGGCCAGAAAAGTTTATGGGCAATCAGAACTGGGTGGAATGAAAAGAGCAGAATGTGTAGGAGCTTGGAAGAGGGGTCTGGTCATGAGAAGGCAAGTAATGGCCTCATGGAAGAGGTAGCTATTTGCTGAGAGAGGAGGTAGATGAATAGAAGGAACGCAGGCATGAACAAAGATGACAGTTGCTCCCAGGAGCCAGCACAGTTACATGCAAACACCTGGTATGCTGCAGTATGACTGGTGCATTGAATCAGTATGACTGGTTGAAGATCTGGGAGAGGGGCAGCCCATCGGAGCCACCAACATCCTATGGAAAGATGAGTGGTAAGAGCTGGTGAGGTAGGAGATGACTCTAGCCACAGTGGACTGAATCAGTCAACGAAGAGATGGTAGGTGAACAGTGAAGAGGTTGAGAAAATAGCTGAGAAGACTGGAAAAGTTCAGAAACTAGAAAGGTTTCTGGTTAGTGGCAAGGAAAAGTTAGGAGCAAGTCCTAGTAGGCTTGTGGAAGAATGGACACAATCCCACACTTATTGGCCTTGCAGTGAAGGGGCAAACAGGAGTGCAGGGTCACAAGGTCTGCTCTGGCTGCCTGATGGAGGGGTAGTATTGGATAGCAGAGATAGGTAATGAAAGAAAGGCAATAGATTGTGGGTAGTATTAATAGAAATAGTAACAGTAACAGCAGTACTTGGGGGGAATGAAACAAAACCAGCATTTCTCAAGACCTAACAGTGTACAGATCTGGGATGCTGAGCTCAGCTTTGCATTTGAGGTATGCAGACATCCCCAGGAGATGACTAGTCCTGTAAATCCAGGAATCAGGCCAGGATTAGAGCTCTGTCTGAGACCTCAACATTTGGTGTGAGGGCAAGAGAGGAAAGGGTAGGCAAGATTGTGGAGAAGGAGAGAGAGAGTATAGCTGTAAGACCAGCCCCAGGCCTCAGACCTCTTACTTGGCTCACACAACAGGTTTTAAAATAATTTTAATTACTTGTCAAATATTTAAAAACTAGGAAATGTCAACTTTAAAGTCAGGTTTTCCAATTTCTCTTGGAAAATAGGATGTTCTGGAACACTAAACCCATACTTCTTGATATAAATGGCCTAAAGTCTAGCAGCAGTAGCTGCTTTTTTTTTTTTTTTTTTTGGTGGAGCATATGATCCTTAGCCACATGCCCCATCATTCCCTATTGCCTCACCCTAGCTGGCTTCATTCACTGACTCTATATGGCTCTGAGACCTGGGATAGCGATAGAAAAAATGCTGGGGTGGGGCTTCTGGTCCAAGATGGCAACATAGGAAGACCGTGAACTGACCTCATCCATGGACATACCAAATCTACACCTATCAAAGCAATTCCTCCTGAAGAGAAACTGAGGACTGACTGACCAGCTTCTGCACAATAAAAGATCAGAACATGATAACATAATAAAGGGAATACCCAATGGTGCAAACTACAGTGGGGAAGAATAGTTATGGAGGGACTTTGGGTAGATTCACCTGCCCTGAAGCACTGAAAAAAACACCATTTTAAAGCACAACTAGAATATAAAGCATCCAGCCCTAGAACCCTGACAAATGGCAAGACACAAAATCTCCCCAGGTTGGAGGGGCTGGTGTGTGTTATTCACAATCCCTTTATACCTTGGTAACATGGAGAGCAAGGTCCAGTGTCTCAGTGAACCTTCTACTTCAGTGAGCCCCAGGCCTCTAGCCCACACCAGCCCCAGCTATCACACCAAGGTGGCCCCAGAATGGTGTATATCAGGATGCTTCTGGTCAGCACTCACTACAGATCTAGAACAGGAGAAAGCAAAGCCCCCCCAAGCTTAACAGCAAAAAGAAAAATGAATTAAAAAAAAGATGAAGGAATCTCTTGGATAACATCAAACAAACAAACATTTGCATAATAGGGGTCCCAGAAGAAAGGAGAGAGAGAAATGGGCAGAAACTTGTTTGAAGAAATAGTTGAAATAGTTGAAAACTTTCCTAACCTGGGAAAAACCCTAGACATCCAGGTTCAGGAAGCACAGAGAGCTGCAAACAAGATGAACCCAAGAAGAACCCATGATGTGTCACATCATGACACATAAAATGTCAAGGATTAAAGATAGAGAATTGAAAAAGTAGCAAGAGAGGAGCAACTAGTTAATTACATGAGGCTATCAGCTGGTTTTTTAGCAGAAAGTTTGCAGACCAGAAAGGAGTAGCATGATAGATTCATAGTGCCAAGAGATAAAAACCTAAAACCAAGAATACTCTAAACATCAAGATTCCTGATCTCTTCAATTTTGAATGGTAATTTTCCAAATAAAAGTTAAAGGAGTTCATCAACATTAAACTGGCCTTATAAGAAACATTAAAGGGACTACTTTTTTGGGGGTGGGGGAAAGAAGGGGGAGAGAATCTTAAGCAGGTTCCATGCCCAGCGTGGAGCCAGATGCAGGGTTTGATCCCATGACCCCAGGATCATGACCTGAAGTGAAATCAAGAACCAGATGTTTAACTGATTGAGTCAACCAGGTACCCTGAGGGACTTCTTTAAGTGCAAAACAAAAGGCCATAATTAGAATAAAATTATAAATAAAAGTAATGTAAAGTATGACATATACATAAAACATGGAGCAGGGAGTGAAAATAAAATTTTAGAATATGTTTGAACTTAAGTGACCATCAACTGCATATGGAACTCTGTATATTTAGGATGTTCTATGAGCCTCATGGGTAACCACAAACCCAAAACCTATAATAGATACACAAAAAATAAAGATAAATAAAGCCAAGCAGTATATAATACTTGAAATCATCAATCACAAGGTAAGAGAGTAAGAAGGAAAAGAGTAGAACTACAAAGACAACCAGAAAACAATGAACAAATGGCAAAAAGATACATACCTATCAAGAATCACTTTAAATGGTCTAAATGCTGTAATTAAACGAAATAGGTCTTATTTTCTTATCCATTCTGCCATCCTAACTATGTGCTGCCTACAAAAGACTCACTTCAGAACTAAAAATACATGCAGACTGAAAGTGAGAGGAAGGAAAAAGCGTTCCATGCCAAAGGAAGTGAAGAAAAAAAGCAATACTTTTGTCAGCCAAATAGACTTTAAAACAAACGTTGCAACACAAGACAAAAAAGGGCATTACATAATCATGGAAGGATCAAGCCAACAACAGGGTAGGACAATTGTAAATATCTATGCACCCAACATTGAAGCACCTAAATACATCAAATGTTAACAGGTATAAAAGGATAAATTGACAGTAATACAATGATGGTGGGGGACTTTAGCACCTCACTTATATGAATGGCTAGATCAGGCAGAAAATCAATAATAAAACAATGTTTTTGAAATGATACATTAGACCAGATGGACTTGATGGATATATATATACCATTCCATCCCCAAACGACAGAAGACACTCTTTTCAGGTACATATAGAACATTCTCCAGGGTAAATACATGTTAGGCCACAGTACAAGTCTCAAAAAATTTAAGAAGATTAAAATCATGTTGTGCAACTTTCCTGACCACACCAGTATGAAACTAGCAATCACAAGAAAAAAAAAATGGAAAAAACACAAACATGTCAAGGCTAAACAACATACTACTAAGCAACCTATGGGTTAAAGAAGAAATTAAAAAAAAAATACATGAAGACAAAAATAAAAACACAATAGTCCAAAGTGGGCCACAGCAAATGCAGTTCCAAGAGGGAAATTTATAGCAATACAGGCCTACCTCAAGAAAAATCTCAAGCAATCTAACCTTACACCTAAAGGAACTAGAAAAAGAACAAAGTCCAAAGTTAGTAGAAGGAAGTTAATAAGATCTGAGAATAAAAATTAAAAAAAAAAAAAACAGACTAAAAAAACAATGAAACCAAGAGCTCGTTCTTCGAAAAAATAAAATTGATCAACCTTTAGCTAGACTCATAAAGGAAAAACAGAGGACCCCAATAAATCAGAAATGAGAGAGAAGTAACAACTGACACCACATAAATACAAAGAATCAGACTACTACAAAAAATAATATGCCAACAAACTGGACAACTTAGAAGAAAGACATGGATAAATTCCTAGAAACATAATCTTCCAAAACTCAACCTGGAATAGAATATCTGAACAGACCAATTATTAGTAATGAAGTTGAATCAGTAATCAAAAAGCTTCCAACAAACAAAACTTCAGGACCAGATGGCTTCACATGTGAATTCTACCAAACATTTACAGAAAGTGTAATACTGGGGTGCCTCAGTGGCTCGGTCTGTTAAGCATCCAACTTTGGCTTAGGTCATGATCTCATGGTTTGTGAGTTCAAGCCCTGTATTGGGCTCTGTGCTGACAGCTCAGAGCCTGGAGCCTGCTTCAGATTCTGTGTCTCCTCCTCTCTCTGCACCTCCCATGCTCATGCTCTGACTCTCTCTCAATAATAAATAAATGTTAAGAATTAAAAAAAAAAAAAAAGAAATGTAATACCTCTTTTTCTCAAACTACTCCATAAAATAGAAGAAGGAAAGCTTCCAAATACATTCTCTGAGGCCAGCATTACCCAGATACCATAACAAACAAAGATGCAACAGTCCTATAATAACAAAATATTAGCAAACTGCATTCAACAATCCATTGAAAAAATCATTGATCACAATCAAACTGTATTTATTCTGGAGATGTAAAGATGGGTCAATATTTGTAAATTAATATGATGCATTAACAACGTGAAAAATAAAATTCATATCCTCTCAAAAGAGGCACAAAAGCATCTGACAAAATTCAACATTCATTCATGATAAAAACCCTCAGCAAAGTGAGTTTAGATCTAGGCAACATACCTCAACAAAAAAAGGCCATATATGAAAAACCCACAGCTAACATCAAGTCAAGGGGAAAAAACAGGGCTTTTCCTCTAAGATCAGGAACAAGACAAGAATGTCCTCTCTCACCACCTTCATAGTACTGAAAATCCTAGCTACAGTAATTTTCAAGAAAAATAAAATGCATCCAAATTGGCAAGGAATAAGTTAAACTGTCACTATTTGCAGATGACATGATACTATACATAGTCTTCAGGGCTAAAAACTCCACCAAAAAAAAAAAAACTATGAAAAATAATAAATTCAGTAAAGTTGCAGGATACAAAATTAACACAGAGAAATATGCTGGCATTTCTATATACTAATAACAAAGTAGCAGAAAGAGAAATTAAGAAAATAATTCCAAGGGCACCTGAGTGGCTGGCTCAGTCAGTTAAGGGTCCAACTTTGGCTCAGGTCATGATCTGGCAGTTCATGGGTTCGAGCTCCATGTCAGGCTCTGTGCTGACAGCTCAGGGCCTGGAGCTTGCTTCAGATTCTGTGTCTCCCTCTCTCTCTGCCTCTCCCTGACTCATGCTCTGTCTCTCAAAAATAAATAAACATTTAAAAACTAAAAAAAATTACATTCCAGTTACCATTTCATCAAAAAGAATAAATCACTAGGAATAAACTTAACCAAGGAAGTTAAAGATCTGTACTCTGAAAAGCATAAAATACTGATGAAAGAAATTGAAGACCCCGCAAACAAATGGAAAGACATTCCATGCTCATGGATTGGACTAAGAACTAACATTGTTAAAATGTCCATGCTACCCAGAGCAACCTACAGATTCAATAAAATCTCTATCAAAATACTAATAGTATTATTTTACAGAACTAAAACAAATAATCCTGAAGTTTGTATGGAACCACAAAAGACCCTGGATAGCCACAGCAATATTGAGAAAGACAAACAAAGCTGGAAGTATCACAATCCCAAATTCAAGGTACACTGCAAAGCCGTTGTAATTAAAACAGTATGGTACTGGCACAGAAACAGACACATATTTCAGTAGGACAGAAAAGAGAGCACAGAAACCATGCTTAGTTGATCAATTAATCTATGACAAAGGAGTAGCACAATAGGGAAAAGACGGTCTCTTTAATGGTACTGGGGATACTGGATAGCTACATTCAAAAGAATAAAACTGGACCACCTTCATACATCATATGCAAAAATAAACTCAAAATGGGTTAAAGACCTAAATGTAAGACCTGAAACCATAAAATTCCTAGAAAAAAACATAGGTAGTAATCTCTTTGACACTGGCCTTAGCAACATTTTTCTAGATATGTCTCCTCAGGCAAGGGAAACAAAAGCAAAATAAATTATTAAGACTACATAAAAGTAAAAAGTTTTTTCACAATGAAGAGAACCATCAACGAAACAAAAAGTCAGCCTACCAAATGGGAGAACATATCTGCAAATGACATATCCAATAAGGGGTTAAGATCTCAACTGGAAAAGGACTTACACAACCCAACCTCAGAAAACAAATAGTCCAATTAAAAATGAGCTGAGAACCTGAACAGACATTTCTCCAAAGACCTACAGATGGCTAACAGTCACATGAAAATATGCTCAACATCACTCATCATCAGGGAAATGCAACTCAAACCCACGAACTATCACCTTTCACCTAGTTAGACTGGCTAGAATCAAAAACACAAGAAATAAGTGCTGGCAAGGATGTGGAGAAAAAGGAACACTCATGCACTGTTGGTGGGAATGTAAACTGGTGTAGCCCATGTGGAAAAAACAGTATGGAGGTTCCTCAAGAAATCAAAGATAGAAATACCATATAATTCAGTAATTCTACTTCTGGGTATTTACCCAAAGAAAACAAAAACACTAATTCATAAAGATACATGCCAGCTCTATGTTTATAGCAGCAATAGATACAATAGCAAAGATACGGAAGCAACCCAAGTGGCCACTGAGATTAACAGATCAGGAAGAAGTGGCACAATGTACAATGGAACATTACTCAGCCATAAAAAAAATGAGACCTTGCCATCTCTGACAACATGGATGGACCTGTAAGGTATTATGCTAAGTAAATAAGTCAGAGAAAGGCGAATACCATATGATTTCAGCTATATGTGGAATCTAAAAATTAAAACAAAAAACAGAAACAGAACCCAAAATACAGAGAACAAACTGATGGTTACCAGAGGGGAGGCTGGGTCGGAGGGGGGGGGCGGGGGGCGGGGGGCGGGTGGCAGGCAAAATGGGTGAAGGCTAGTGGGATATATGGAATGAATGTCACAGTGATAAAAGGTACAGCACAGGGACCCTAATGAATGGTACTGTAATAGCATTGTATGGTGACAGGTGGTAGCTAACCTTGTGGTGAGCATATCATAACACAGACTTGTCAAATCACTATGTGGTACACCTGAAATTAATGTAACATTGTGTGTCAACTATCCTTCAAAAAAAAAAAAGGGAGGATGAATGAAACAGAAACCAGGACAGGGACCATCCCAAGGTGGAGATTATAGTCCCTTCATGACCAACCTTCCAAAGATGCAAAGAGGTGTATAGGGTTGGGGATAGAGGGGACTTGTTGCTCTAGGCCAGGCACAGGACTCTCCCTAAACACTGTATTCCTGCTGCTGCGAACAGCAATGGCATAATTCTTTTGCAGAAAACTTCCTCTGTTTGCTTATGTCCCTAATAGGATTCAAATACCAAACAAATTAGCAACAATGTTGTTTGGAGCAATGTCTAGCCACATCTAAGGTCATACTTAAACTTGCCTCAACTGACCTTTTCCCGACTGTGGTCCAAATGAGAAAGTCAGCCAAGGAGGAAAATAAAGTGACTTCATGAAAGATTATGGACACATTTACTAAAGGAAACAGGATATTTTCTAGGGTCAATAGAAGCACTTTATAAGCTGCAAAGAGTGAGTGAAGAGGCCAGGGTGGAAAATCTGATTCCACCCCAAATCTAACTGTCAAAGTAACTGGAGAATAGGGACAGGAGGGGGGTCAAGACTGGATGGTTTCATTGATATTCCCCTTCCTTCTGGAGTCCTCATTAAAGTGGAATTTAACTAGAGGATACCGAAGCAACCTGAACTACATCTGCCCTGAGAATGAGAAAGTTAACAGTTCTTTCAAGGCTGCAGAGAAGGCAAGACTACAGGGGAAAACAGTCACCTGTCCTCCTGAAGGTAGCTCTACAGTGGAGTGTAAGCAGTTTAGGCCAGGTTTGTACCAGAATGTCCTGGGAAGCCTCCTGCACACCAAGGAAGGATATATAAAGGGTAGAAGAGCTCCTCTGATAACGCACAGAGGTTAACTGGTTAGGCTCTGCAGTTCAACTCCTTGTGTTTGTATACCAATTCTACCACTAATGAGCTGTGTGACCTTGTATAAATTTATTAACTTCTCTGGGCCTCAGATTCCTCAACTATAAAATGGAGATTTTCCTGTACTTCATAAGGTTGTTATGACAAGTAAATGCCTGGCACAAAGGAAGCCCTCAATAAATGTATTAGTAAGCATCTTGTTAAACCACGCGTAGGTCCATCCTGTTTTACCTAGAGTCAGGGGCATGGACTGAACGCCTCCAAGAGTAAGGTCTGAAGTCACCCTTGACCCTGAGGCTCAAGCGGCTCTCCTTGCTACTCAACACTGCAGCCAGGAAAGATAAAACAAGGTCTGTTTTTGCTTTCACGGTAGGGCCATTGTGGTGGTCTCTGGAAAACAGTTTTTCTGACAGCAAAGATTCCTAAAGACCATCTTAAGACAAGAGATACAAATAATACTCAGGTTTTATTGTGCAGTTGTATCCGCTTTAACAATAGAAGGGAGATACTGAACCCAGGATCAAGGATGCAACGGGGCAACTTCTTTGTGAAGCTGGTGCCGGGGGCAGCATTCTGATGTGTCACAGGCTCTGCTACACAGGAGGAGGCTTTGGTTTTGAGTTGTTGAATGTTCTGGAGGATAGAGTTTAAACTAACCCCACATAATAATGTGTCTTGAGAGAACAGGATTCAAATGTACTTTGAAACTCATTAAAATGTAGGCAATGGCTATTTTTTCCTCTTTCAAAATCTGTCTGATTTCAGAGGAAGAGGACTAGTTATACAAATAGACCAATTAGTCTAATTAGATTTTCTTCCAGGAGGGAGAAAACACTGTATTTTCTCCTAATAATTGGATTTGGCTGTTGGACAAACAAAATGACCTTCTCCTTTCATTCAATTTCAGACCAAAGAGGCAGAAAGGGTTAATTCTGGCAAGTCGTGGGGAAGGAAACCATGCCACAGGACATTCCCATCAATATTCCAGGGAGATGCTCCTAAATGGGAAGAAGGCATTTTAAGGCTCTACAGACAATGCTGGGGAGGGAGTGCAGAGAAAGAACACAGGACACAGAATAGGATTCACAGCTATGTTGGTCAACCCCACCATAGGTGCATAGCTGATGGCCACCGTGGGGGTGACAAAGTGAATGCCAGTGTGTGCATGTTGCAGTCATATGTCTGTCTGTTGCCACTGTTATAGGCAGAATCTAACCTGCTTATGAAGACTACTCATCAACCACCCTTGTAGCCCTTCATGCCAGCTGCAGTGGTGAGGCACAGACCTGGGAATGACCTAACCCAGGAGCACCATCCAGCCCAGAGCAGTGGTAAGAGGGACAAAGGGAGGCATGTGAATTAACTGACGGAGCAGCAAGGGAGGAGAGAGACACCGGGCTTTGGCTTGGCATTGAGAAGTCACTTTTCCATAGAAGAAGGCAGAGACAGACATTTAAACCTAAAATGAGACACAACAACCCATTGGGGGTGGGATGGGTCTCGGGGGCAGGTGGAAAGGATAGATAATGGATTTTTTAAATATCTCTTGGGAGGCAAACTAATTTTCTCAAGTACAGTTTATTCTACAGAATGGTATTTCCATGGACTATTGGAAGAGCCAAGAGAGGGAGAGTTGTTCTAGCTTGTTCAGATTGGGTCTGAATGGAATTTACTAGGCAGGGCTGGAACTAGTAATCTGCACACTGCTGGCAATAGACCATCTTGCCATTCTCAAAGCACAGAGGGATCCAGATCTAGACTGATTTGGGCAGGGAGCAGCTGCAGGAGTAGGAAAAAGAATGGTACAAATTTTAAGATTGTTTGTTCTAGTTTTGTGAAAGTAATATTGGTGTTTGGATAGAGATTACATTGAATTTATAGATTGGGTAGTATCGACATTTAACATTAATTCTTCTAACCCATGAGTATGGTATATCTTTCCATTTATCTGTTTAAATTTTTATGGACACAAAAGACCCCCAACGGCCAAAGCAATCTTAGAAGAACAAAGCTGGAGGTATCACAATCCCAAAATTAAAATTATACTACAAAGCTACAGTAATCAAAACAGGATGATACCAGCACAAAAACAGACAACAGATCCATGGAACAGAACCCAGAAATAAAACCACACTTATGTGGTTAATCTATGACAAAGGAGGCATGAATATACACAGTCTCTTCAGTAAATGCTAAGAAAACTAGACAGCTACATGCAAAAGAATGAAACTAGACTACTTTCTTATACCATACCTAAAAATAAACTCAAAATGGACTAAAGACCTAAATATGAGACCAGAAACCATAAAACTCCTAGAAGAAAACACAAGCAATAATCTCTTGGATATTTGCCTTAGCAACATATTTATGGAGATGTCTCCTCAGACAAGGCAAACGAAAGTAAAATAAACTATTAGGAATACACCAAAAATAAAAAGCTTTTGCACAGTGAAGGAAACTATCAACAAAACAAAAAGGCAACATACTGAATGGGAGAAGATATTTACAAATGATATATCCAATAAGGAGTTAATATCCAAAATACAGAAAAAATGTAAGACAAGTCAACACCAAAACCCCACAATCTGATTAAAAAATGGGCAGAGGACCTGAATAGACATTTTCTCAAAGAAGACCTACAGATGACCAACAGATATGAGAAGATGTGCAACATCACTAGTCATCAGAGAAATGCAAATCAAAACCATAATGAGCTATTACTTCACACCTGTCAGAATGGCTAATGTCAAAAAGACAAGAAACAACAAGTGTTGATGAGGATGTGGATGGGGAAAAAGGAACCCTCATGCATTGTTCGTGGGAATGTAAACTGGTGCAGCCACTGTGGAAAACAGTATGGAGGTTCCTCAAAAAATAAAAATAAAAATAAAAATAAAAATAGAAATAGAAATACTGTATGATCCTGTAATCTCACCTCTGGGTATTTACCTGAAGGAAACAAAAACACTAATTTGAAAAGACATATGCATCTCTATGTTTACTGCAGCATTTTTTTGGCAATAGCCAAGATATGGAAACAATCCAAGTTTTGATCAATAGATGAATGGATAAAGAAGATGTGGTATACACATATAATGGAATATCACTCAACCATAAAAAGTAATGAGATGTTGCCATTAGTAACAACATGGATGGACCTAGATGGTATTATGCTAAGTATAATAAGTCAGACAGATACCATATGATTACACTTATATGTGGAATCTGAAAAACAAAACAAACAAAACCAGACACAGACTCCTAAATACAGAGAACAAACTGATGGTTGCCAGCGGAGGGATAGGCAAAATAGGTGAAGGGAATTAAGAGGTACAAACTTCCAGTTGTAAAACAAATAAGTCACTGGAAGAAAAATATAACATAGGGAATACAGTCAATAATTTTGCAACAGTTTTGTATGGTGACAGATGGTAACTGTGCTTATCATGGTGACCATTTTGTAATGCATACAGTTGTTGAATTCCTGTGTTGTAGACCTGAAACTAATATACTGTATGTTAACTATACTTCAATTTAAAAAATGGTATAGTTTTTGTAAATGTTGTAGCTTGATAAGTGGTAGCCATTACTATTACTCTACATATATGTTCTTGCATTACAACAGGTATTGACTTAAGTGTTTCAAGTTCATTCTATAGAATATTTACAGCAACCCTGATTATCATTCCCTTTTTACATACTGGAAAATCGAGGAACAGTCCAATCTGTAACCTGTCCCAAGGCCACCCAGTTTGGGAGTGGTGGAGTTTCTATCTAGTACTAGAAACCTTTGCTTTCAGTCACTGTGCTAAACCACCTCTTGAGGTGACCAATCTTCTAATTTGTTTTCTGGATCAAAAACCAGTGTGGGCTGACAGGTCAGGAGGAATCATGGGATGACATTCAGGACTTCACCTGTGAAGGAGAATGCACAGCATTTTGTGTGCTTACTTATGTTATACTTCCTGTGCTGGCCCATGTGACCAGCAGGTACTAAGAGAAGGGAGAGACAACAAATAGTCTTTAAAAGAACCCAAAGAATCCTTTAGTCTGACTACCTTGCTTTACTTTGAACAACAGAGGTCTTTATATTGGAGAAAAAAGGATAGAAAGGCACTGCTGATATTTTCAAACACCAGAAGAGGTGTCGGCCATAAGAAGCAGTTCCAAGTAGGAGAAATCTGTTTAGGGAGTTGGAGTTAAGGGAGCATATATAAGCTTATAAAGACAATTAAGTTTAATACCCAATGCCATTAAGCGATAGAAAGAGCTTTGCTAGGAGGAACACGACTGTCTTATTGGAAACATTCAAAGAAGAACTTCCATGAGTTGTCAAGGATTCCGGATAACCTATCTGGCATCAGGTGGGAAGGGAGATCAATGCCTTTCATGGCCTATGCTAATATCAAGAGTCTACAATCTTATCCTATCTTTGGTCTCTTCTTAGTTTTATCGTTAAAATTCTGGGAGAGAAGAGCTGACATTTTGAAGATATACCTCCCTCAGCTAGAGAAGCCACATTTTCCTTGGGTCTCAAGTGGACTTGTCTTTATAAACAATAAAATGAAACAAAGCTTGGTCAAGCTAATCTCCTTGGGCGAGACACTGAAGAGGGCATGCGAGTATATATTTGAAAATGCCAATGGATCAACATCTTACTGCTAAGTTACTTGTAACTAATCTACATCAGAATATTCCGTATCTCCAGAGACACAGTATACAGTGTACTTTATTTCCTCCTCATGAAAGCCAGTATAATACCCTGTACTGTTGATCCTGCAATGGAGTGGAAACAGTGCTAAAGTCTGTAGTGAGTTTGTTGGCTATATTTCTCATGCTGTCAGTGACTGGAATCCAGCACCTTTTTTGTGGGCAACTACTTAATTCCTTTTCAGTGCTCTTAACACTCTAATTTTCCTGTGTTTTATAATCATTATAGCTTCCCCTAAATCCCAAGTCATAAGACAATGTTGGTTTAAAAAAAGGTAAAGGTCAGAGGTGAGTCCCAGAGACAGAAAAGCCCAAGGTCAGACACTTGTGCCAACGCCAATGTTGTTGGCCAAGATGGTTTTATTCCTGGCAAACCAGTCTCAAGCAGCTCTGACTGACAGGTCAGGTTTCATTGCTCTCCAGTAACTCCCAATCGTTAAAGGAAAAGGAAGCTCTATTCACCGTAGCCACTACCACTTGTTTTCAGGTGTGATCCCCTGAAATGTAGCTATTTAAAGGAAGCAAGTACTAAACAAGGATCCTCTAGAGGACACTACACAATGCCTTTTATTTCCTCCTGATGGAACCCAGGCCAATACTTGTCTTTACCTAGGAGAGACACTATCTTTGGTGTCTGAACCAAAAGTAACTATCAACAGCTAAAAATTATTGGTCTTTGATAGTTGGAAAGGGCACATGAAAGAAAATAAGTGTACGAGTTCTGTTCACAAGAGTTTTTCCAGCTTAAAACAAAAAGCTCTTCCGACCCACATTTCTTGGTTAGCAAACTACCACATCAAAAGGGTTTCCATGCTCATTTTATAAAACCTCTGACATCTTCATTCTCCTGGCTGAGATATGGAGACTGAAGAGGCAAGTGGTGGAGGGAACACCTGGGTGGCTCGGTTGGTTGAGAGTCTAACTCTTGATTTCAGCTCAGGTCATGATCCCAGGGTCATAGGATTGAGTCCCACATTGGGCTCTGTGCTGAGCACAGAGCCTGCTTAAGATTCTCTCTCTGCCTCTGCCCCTCTCCTCCACTCACATGTGCTCTCTCTCTCACTCTAAAACAAAATCTAAAAATAAAAAAAAAATTGAAAAAATGGGACACCTGGGTGGCTCAGTAGGTTAAGTGCCTGACTTCAAGTACTGATCTCACAGCTTGTGGGTTTGAGTCCCATATTGGACTCTATGCTGACAGCTCAGAGCCTGGAGCCTGCTTCTCTCTCTGCCCCTCCCCTGCTCATACTCTGTCTCTCTCTCTCTGTCTCAAAAATAAACATTAAAAAAAAAAAATTAAAATAAATTAACTTAAAAAAAAATAGGCAAGTGGTATATTTTAATGGAGTGGTATTACTCCATTAAAAAAATGCTTCACACTGCCAGCTACAAATAAAACACCAGGACCTCTATTCCTAGTAAACATGTAAGCTAAAATAAGGGGGAAGGAAGCTGAGTACAGTAAGTTTAATAAAATATGATTTTTAAAATGTCAAAAAGTCTATAGGAAGATCAACGTGCTACTGTTTTTCTATCTTCTGCCAACACTCGCATTGATCTATCTGTAAGAAAATGGTTCATTTCTGAAAGGTGTTCATTGCACTAGCAGTTAGAGTAAGAGGTCTGTGGAGCAGCTCCATTTCCTCATATGGGGCAACACCAGTCCCGGTGTTAACCATCTCTCTTGCTAAAGAATCATTCAGTAAATTTCTTTTGGATTTTCCCCATCACAGTGTTTGAAACATCAGTTCTAATGATCCACAGTTAGATCCTCTACCTTAATCTGGTCCCAGTTTTTCCTCCACTTCCTCAGCCTCCTCCTGGCTGACCACCTCCCTTGAGCATCTCAACTTCTGCCCGGAGAGGAGTAGGAAACGGAGAGGGTCAAATTCAATGCTGCTCTCATCAACTGCCTGGTGACAGACGTGGGACACACTCATGGCTAAAAGAGGCTCCCAGCACTGATTGTGATTCCCCCTTTGTGCACAGAGGCAAACAGGATTCCTGCAGACAATGCAGATGATGAAATCTGATAGGTGTGATGACAGGTGAACCCACACAAGTACACACACTTTAATTTCTATAAAGCTTAAGAACAAAAGCACTCTGTAATCTCCCTCTAATGCCAAGTTTACAATGCCTCCTGAACTGACAAAGGTGACTCAGGAGAGTGCACCAAACTCCTTTCAGCACTTATTTAACCTGGCCACCTGTGTGAGCTCACAGAAAAGGGCATTGACTCCACCTGAGTCAGCACTGAGCCTCGTGATCCCTCCGAGGAGAGGAGATGATTTAGTACAAAGGAACACTCACCTCACAGAAAGGCCATCACCTTCCTAAGCTCTTCGGATTCGTGAGGACTTCCCCAAGTCTCTCTTTCTGGAGCTACATGAAGGCAAAACTCAGTGCAACCATAGAAACTCTAAGCAAACTCTGTATTTTCTTCTGTGTTATGATTATTAGCATTTGGGGATAATTTAGTGCCAGTTAAGGAAACTCAGCCAACAGAAAGCATGCATTATTCTAAAACCAAGTTTAAAAAAACATTTAAAAAATCATTTTTCAAGTCATAAATCTGGAATGCTTTTACACAAGTGTGTCTTCATATTTCTTTTCTGTGTTAACTTCTATGGGTATTGCCAGTTTTTATAATCTATGAGAGCTAATGGGTGGGATTGTTTTGCTTTTGGGGCTTGGACATATGAGCATTTCACATACACATTTAAAGGGACGATGAGAAATGAGAGACAAAAAAGCAAACAAGAAAAATGGTCTTCCCGTTGCAGTTTTTTTGAGTGCGTGCAATGGGTATTTTTAGTTTTAAGGATCATGGTTAATGATTTGGGAGTTTTTTCCGAGTAGAAGTCCTGGGCTCAACTGTGTATGTTCCAGTTCCCCTCTCCCAATGGTTCTGTGCCCCAAGGGTGTCCTCACAAACAAGTCCTCTGGCTCCATCCACGTCTATGTGAAATGTTTGAACACCCTCACACAAGGAACTTAAAACTCCACAATCTTGGGGGTGGGGGTAAAGGTGATGATAGGAAGGGCTAGGGTAGGAAAGTAACACTGGGAGTTCTGTTGGCTGGGGCCCAGCCTGTTCAACCACTCACTTTCTGTGGAACATGGGACAAGGATACCCCCTCACCCTTGATTCAGGGGACTCAGTGACATTATTACACCATATGAAGCCACAAGATGCTTAACACCTGAATCTATGGTGTGCTATATAAATGGGTATCCAAACAGTTTCCAGAGATGATAATAATGCCTTCCATTCTTAAAAAGTTTATTTTTGAGATAGAGAGCAGGAGAGGGGCAGAGAGAGAGAGAGAGAGAGAGAAAGGGAGAGAGAGTATCCCAAGCAATTTCCATGCTGTCAGAGCATATGCGGGGCTCAAACTCACCAACTGTGAGATCATGACCTGAGCTGAAATCAAGAGTCAGACGATTAACCAACTGAGCCACCCAGGTACCCCTAAATACCTTCCATTTTAAAAGGTAAAAAGAAATTCAAACAGTATTTCCTTTTGAAGGAAAAAAAAAGGCAAGCAAAATATCCAGCAGACACCAATTCCAGGAACAGTGCTGACCTTATGTTCTAAGGAAAAAAGCATCAGGAAATCTCAGGAAGCCAAATAGGGATGGCCCACCAACTGAGAGTGGTGGGGGGAGCGGACGTGAAGGGCTGGCTCGAGATCTTGGCCCTTCCTGCCTTGGTGGGAAAGGGAGGACCCAGCCCACAAGAAAGGATCCCACAGGGCAGGAGAGGAGCAGCTCGGGGCAGAGCTCACCAGTGAGGGCTCTCTTATTCCCTGTTCTTTGTAAAAAAAAAAAAAAAAAAAAAAAAAAAAGAAATCATTCTTTGGGGTACACTTAGCTTATCAACTTGGGGCTGAGGTATACTTCTTGGGAAGGTACAGAGACTGTTCATGGATGTTGAAGAATGAGAATGCTAAAATCTGATTAATTTTGTAGCATAAAAATGACCAGGATGATATAGACTCCCAGTCCAGGACCTTGAGACTCTCACTGGCAATCAAAAGGCATAGCTGGATCCAGATCCACTGTTAATGAAATATTTCATGATAAATTCAAAACTAAACTGAAAAAAAGAAAAAAAAAAGATGTAGCTGGATTGGCCAGATAGCTGCTCTGTGGCTCACATTATTTCTTCTGTTTGTATATTTGTATTGTGAAACGATTTTGATGCATTAATGAAGGCCAAATTCATTTTACACAGTCTGTAATGTGTGTGTGTGTGTGTGTGTGTGTGTGTGTGTGTGTACCTACATATACATATAAAATCAATGTTATACAAGTTCTAAGTATGTATGTATACATATGTGCCTGTGTATGTGCACATACACACAACACATAACATTGAAAAAATTGTACTATTATGGGAGTTTTCCTTTTTAAAAAAAATTTTTTAAGGTTTATTCATTTTTCAGAGACAGAGAGAGACTGAGTGTGAGGTGGAGAGGGGCAGAGAGAAAGGGAGACACAGAATCTGAAGCAGGTTCTGGGCTCTGAGGTGTCAGCACAGAGCCCGATGCAGGGCTTGAACTCAAGGACCATAAGATCATGACCTGAGCTGAAGTAGGACACTTAACCGACTGAGCCCCCCAGGCGCCCCCGGAAATTTTCAAACATACACACATATGTAACCATCATGTAGCCTTGACACTTACTATAACACGCCCAATCTTGTTTCATCTGTTCCACTCTGCTACCCCTGGATTACTGCGAAAAAACAATCCTAGATATTTCACTTGCAAATGCTTCTGTCCGGTCTACAGTATCTCTTTATAACTATTCAGGATGATCTCTTAAACATGAAAAAAACAATTTTGTGACTCAAACTTGCTTGAAATCCTTCAATGACTTATCTTGGCCGTCCTTCACATGGCCTCCAGTGTCCTTCATACACAGCGTCATCTCCTACAACCCCAATAGCCCTACCCCTTTGCTCACTACAGTCCGTCCCCACTGCCAGAGAGGTACTCAAATGGATTCTATCTCAAGATCTTTGTGTACTTCTTGAACCTGACTAGCTTCTCTTCAGCCTTTGGTTTCAGCTTAAATGTCATTTCCTCAGGATGGCCTCCCTCGATGACCTAGATTGGGTTACATCGACCTGCTATATCTTCTCAAAGCACCTTAGACTTTAAAAAAAAAAGTCAAATTGTTAAGTATACCGTTATTTGTATAATTTCTTTTGCGAACATCTTTTTTCCTTCCTATTCCTGCTGGACTTAAATTCCTTGAGGGCAAGGACGATGTCTGTCATGGTCCTCCCTGCACCTCCAGCCCCTTGTGTAGTACCTGAACACAGCAGAACCATGGCTGCTATGCATATATGCATGGATACATGCCTGATAAATGAATAAGTGAATCAGTATCTGTGTGGCTATTTACATCCCCCATAGGTGTCTTTGGTTTGGACAGAAACTCCTGGAAAAACACAATACAGTTCTCTCTGGAATAAAAATTCAACCCAGCCTCGTGTACAATTTAGCACTTAATGACCTTGGTGATGTTGGTGGATCTTGATCAAGGAGAGAGGGTGATGATAACGACACCTCTCAGTATGCTATGAAATTACTACTCATAACTCGGCAATACTAAGAACTTAACTCCCGCATCGTGCGTGCCACTTCGAAAGTGCTTTCATGTGTACTCCCTCATTTGAAGTGGGTACCAGTGGTGTCATCACCCTGCTTTGCAGAGGGAGACTGAAGAGCCGTGGCAGAAGGGGAATGAGGCTGCGTGCCTCTCAGACTAGTGCATGTTTCTTCCACTCTATCGTGTGAAGTCGGCTCACCTCTCTGGGTCTCGGCTTCATCTGCCAATGAGGGATTTAGACAAACTGCTTTTTAAAGATTTTTTCATCTCAGCAATTCTGTGTGTATGTTTCTAATAGTCACCATGCTCTAAAAATTAAGGGTAATGACAAGTGATTGCAGTCCAAAACTTAGCTTGGAGGACCTCCTGACAGTTTTTAGGACCATGCAAGACACCAGCCAATGGAGTCAACGTTCAACATTAGGAACTCTTGATGTCACCAAGTTCCCAGAATTATAGGCGGTCACAAAATCCTGGAAAAGGGCTTGAAGTCAATATTTTTAAAGAAAGCAATGTTCCTTATCTAGAACTGGAATTGCACAACGGAATAAAGGCTTGTTCAGAGTCCTTAAAAATGTCTCAGCTTATCAAACTTCTAACATAGATGGACTCCCCAAGCCCTCCGTTATCTGGCAGAGGACCATTTGTTCCTACTGAGCCAGTACCACTCAAAAGTTACTGCAGACAACAGCTTGTGAATAAATCACATTGTAAAACCATTGGCCTATTTCGCCACAAGTAAAACTAGTAGACACGTTTTAGATTTGGATGTTTATACAACCTGAAGTCATCCCTTCCTAACCTCCTCACTGAATCCTCTTCCACTGTCACCCCTTGAACCCTGGTGGGCCCCAAGCCCCATCCTCCAACCTCCTTTTATTCTTCAGCCTGTACCCTAGTCATGTTTGTGCCCGTGTTCTTACTGGTCTGGGTTTTTCTTTTATTTTTTAAAAAACCTGTGGTATAATATACAGAACATGATATTTACCTTCTGAACCACTTTTAAGTGTGTAGCACATCAGCATAGTCACACTGTTGGGCATCTATCACTACCCATCCATCTCCAGAACTTTTTCCATCCTCCAAAACTGAAACTCCATACCCCTTATGCACTACCTCCCCACGCCCCGCCTCCTAGTCCCTGGCAAACACCATTTTGCTTTTTGTCTCTATAGATTTGACATTCTAGGTCATTCTAGGTCCCTCATATAAGAGGAATCATACATTTGTCCTTTGTGTTTAGCTTATTTCATTAAGCATGCCTTCAAAGTCCATCCATGCTGTAACATGTATCAAAATTTCCTTCCTTTTTAAAGCTGAATAATAATCCATTGTATGCTTATTACCACATTGTGTTTATCCATTCATCTGTCAATGAACATTTGGATTGTTTCCACCTTTTTGACATTGTGAATACTGCTGCCATAAACATTGGTGTACAAATATCTGTTCCAGTTCCTCTTTCATTTCTTTTGGCAATACATCCAGAAATGGAATTGCTGGACCATGTGGTAATTTTAGGTTTAATTTTTTGAGAAACTGCCTGCCATATTGTTTTCCACAGTGGCTGCACCATTTTATATTCCCGCGAATAATGCACAAGGGTTCTAATTTGTTTCAAGAAATGTGCTTAATGGCCTTTGGTGAGTCACAATTTCTCTGGGCCTCAGTTTCCTTATCTATAAAATGGGGGGATCAGAATAGACAACAGACAATCTCTAAGGTTTCTCCTAGCAGTAAAAAACTGTATTGGCCTAATTAAATCAAGTTGCAATTAAAGCCAGAAAGTAGTCTGAATGGTTTATAAGCATGACTTGATACCTTAAGCTCTTTTCCTAACACAAGACACAAAGTAATCATTTTTCAAAGGACAGAGTCGAACAACGATTTCATGCATCCGGCTTTCATTAATGACATTAGTGGCCACCTCCTGAGCATCTAATCTATGCCGAACACTGTTCCAAGTACCCCCTGCACACTATCTCATACCCTAGTTGTACAGATGAGGAAACTGAGGCATGGCAAAATTAAGCTATTTGCCAAAGATAACACAGCTAGTGAGTGAAAGAGCCATGATTTGTCCTTGGACAGCTCTGCTATGGAAGCAGGTTCTTCACCACCACACCCAGACGAAGCCTTTCCTTCTTGGTGAACGAAGCCTTTCCTCAAGTCTTGAGTGCTCTTAACTGTTTTCTGGCTTTTCCTTGATCACACTTCCATTTAAATGTCTCAGCCCTCTGCAGAGAAGAGCTGCATTTCCTCAGCTATGGCATTTAAGCTTTTTATTTTTAGGCATAGAGGCTGAAATGTACAAAAGTGTCCCAGAAATCCTCTGGGTAAATGTATTTTAGTAATTTTATCAGATACCTTTTTCAAGGGTTTTCCAGAAAATCACTTTTAAGGAATGCTCCTTGAAGAAAGAAGAAATGGAATGCTGAAGGTGTTCTGGACAATAATCTTATGACATGGGTTTTATTACCTTGAGTTTGTAAGCAAGGACACCAGGATTCAGAAAGGTGCAGTAACTACCAAGGTCACTGAGCCAAAATATAATAGAGCTAGGAGGTAAGCCTGTCACCAAGGAAAGCCCATGCTCCTTCCTCCAGGGAGACACCCCACAGAGAACACAGAATGACACTTAGGAAAACCAGTGCAAGGTCAATGACACATCACGACCTCAGGTTCTGTCTCAACCCAGCTGAGCAACTGGTATCTGAAAGAAAACTAAAAGGAAGTGAAGAAGTTCACAGTTTCCCAAAAAGCGAAACTGCAAGGGGAGGGAACAAGTCACTCTCCAGTGAAGATTAGGTTCACTTTAGGCACCAGAGGTTCAGTTTTCTCTTAGAACAAAGACTGTGGAGGGAGAATGTTTCTGGATAACCTATAGTCACATTACCAAAAAATATTTTTACACACATCAAAGATATCTTTTAAAGTAATTGGATTTACCTGCTTAAGAAGAAGCTATCTTAATAGTTCCATATGGATCTTAATCTTGACTTAGTACTGATTCTAGGTTTCGCAGGGATTGAATGAGGGAGCTAAGATCTAGGTCCCAGATTAGTTGGGAAGAATTCTCTCAAGAGGATTCTGAAATACTGGAATACAGTTAAGGACTACTGCAGTTTTGAAGAAAAAAAATCAAAAGAAGCAGATGTGAGTGATGTCCAACTCAAATGATGAGGCCTCAAGATTTCCCCTGGATCCAGACAAAAGAGAGGAGATATTTATCGGAGAAACGCTGCACTGGATTGTTAACCCTATAGAGAGAACATGAAAGTTTCCTAAGGCACAGACTGACTTATTTCCTACACTTCATGGTAGCAAGCATAATGACATTCATACACCATGGGAACAAGACACATTTCTTTATACTTTAAACTAGTACTTTCATTTGAGTCATAAACTCTGGAGTTTTCTTTTACATTTTAAAAATGCTGAATCAGGGGCGCCTGGGTGGCTCAGTCGGTTGAGTGTCTGACTCTTGATTTCATCTCAGGTCATGACTTCTGGTTCATGAGATAGAGCCCTGTGTCAGGCTCTGTGCTGACAGTGGGTGGAGCCTGCTTGGGATTCTCTCTCTCTTTCCCTCCCCTGCTCATGTTCTCTCTCTCTCTCAAAATAAATAAAACTTAAAAAATAATGCTAAATCAGCTATAGAAATTGAACTAAATTTGTGCACTATGAAAAACCATTAATATAATGATGCTGGTTGTAGGCCACAGGGGTTTAGCAGGCCTTAAGAGCCAGATTATGGACCATGGTCCTGGGAAAGTAATAATGCAAAGCAAGCCTGATTCTGTAGCATGATTAGGTTGTGTTAAAGTAGCTTAGGTCATCAGAGTTAGCCGGAGCCAACCTCAGCAAGTGCTGTTCCCTTCCAGAAGTTAAACTTTAGGGCATGAATCCACAAAGAAAAGCCCTCCTTTGTATTTTATTCATAAAATTATAAAAGCCACATTCTTGGTTTCCTCAGTCTAAAACTTCTACTAACTCTACGACTCAGTTGTTCTTACGGACATATGCCATTGTTAGGAGATATTTGGCAGAATCCAAAGTGACTTCACTTTTATTTCTATAGGAGATTAGTGTTTCCTCAATATCAGGGGGGTACTGGCACCTAGCCTTGGGAATCAAGTTACCAATTACAATTCACTTTGACGATATTTGCCTGAAAAGGATTTCTGTGATTATTTCACTTTTAGTGATACGGAGAATTCTCAGGGACAATCGTGCCTTCAGCCAGTACACAGTGACCTGCGTACAAAATGTTTTTGAAAAGGCGCTGATCTTGGGGCGCCTGGGTGGCGCAGTCGGTTAAGCGTCCGGCTTCAGCCAGGTCACGATCTCGCGGTCTGTGAGTTCGAGCCCCGCGTCAGGCTCTGGGCTGATGGCTCGGAGCCTGGAGCCTGTTTCCGATTCTGTGTCTCCCTCTCTCTCTGCCCCCCCCCCCCCCGTTCATGCTCTGTCTCTCTCTGTCCCAAAAATAAATAAACGTTGAAAAAAAAATTTTTTTTTAAAAGAAAAGGTGCTGATCATATGACTGAAGATTTCTAAAGGGAGACAAGTCTCTCAACATGATAGCCAATATTTCCCAAATTTTGTTTTTTTTGCCTCAAATCACTGAAAAGGACATAACTTAAGGAAAGTAATTCTTATCCAACAGAGAGAATGGATTGTTCTGATTTTTCCCTACTGGAAGAACTGAGCTTTTATTCACCTTTATTCCCCTATGCATACAGCAGGTGATAATACATGATTTGTAAATTCAACTAATGTGGTTATAGGAATGATCCAGATTACGTGTGCTTTTTTATTTTCAACATAAAAGCATCAAATCCAAGTTTCTTCCTCACTTCAAAGTAAGGCTTCCAACATGGTACCTTAAATGCACACAAAAAAGACTTTTCATGATACATTAACTGCACTGCACCTGAATCTGGGCCTGGCACCTCACTTATTATTCATAAGAATGATATGAATGCAAAAGGAATCTGCAGAAGTTCGGAAAACCTCTCCCGGCTTCACCCAGCACGAAGGGAAAGGCCCCTTCATCCTGCTTCTTGGACACTGCAGACAGAAACAGTCAGCATGTAAACAAACCGGGGATAGAGTTCACGTGACCCAACACCCTGGCATGTCCTGACTGTATAAAGGAAGTGCATCATTTCACCTACACTAAAGTCACAGGTGCTAGAAATACTTGATAGGTGGCAAACAATGGTACCAACCGCTTGCATTTGGCCCAGAAAGAACTATTGCATAACAGAGGAAAACATTCCGAGAGAACTCATTCTTTGATTCTGCAATTTAAAACATATATTGCAGTTAGCACTGGGAGCTTGCTATGGGAAGGTACTGAAAAAACACAAGCAGCACACACGGCCAGCTGGTATGCAGCCGGCCAAACCTGGCTAGGTAAGCCAGACTTACAGATTTCAGGATCCCTGTGGCATCTTCATGGAGCCATGTTGGGTAAACCACTTCATCGTTCAGTATGGCTTCAAAGAGGTCATCTTCGTTCTCTGCCTCAAAGGGGGCGTGACCACACAGCATCTCGTAGAGCAACACGCCCATTGCCCACCAATCTACTGCAGGTCCGTAGAGCATTTCCTGGAGGATCTGTGTGAAGAAGGCAATGTGAGAAGTGCTTTGCACATCTGATTAACAAATGTGTCCTTAAAGACTCGGGAAAATGTTGGATTAGGAAATATCAAAGTAAAAAAAAAATGCACATTTCATGCTATCTCTAGAGACTGGTCCGTTTTCTCTGTGGTTCAACTCAGAGGACTTCTCATCCAGGTGATCAAACATTTATGGCCTGTTTCAGCCTAGGTAATGGTACGTGTGCAGATCCAAAACAGAAAGGGTGTTGGCACTGCATCCCTATAGAGGGAGGAAGATACTGGGCTCACTCACTTGCATGGGAAAGACTGAGGAACTTTATTTACTGCTGCTCAATGGGGCTGGGATCAAAGCACCGAGTAGAGACAAAGAGGAAAATAACTAGCTGTGAGCAGAGCACACTTTGTCCTCATTCAGGGCTAATGCCTAAAGCAACTACAAGGTTTACCACAACATTTTTTATTCAAATTGTTATTTATAGGAACCGAGGGCATTTTCTGCCATCATTCACCCAATGAGGCATAAGGGCGTGCGGAGGCATCAGCTTGCAATGCGCCCCCAGAGCCACAGCACGCAAGAGCAGCCCGTGGCATCTCTGCTCAGGATTTCCAAAGCCGTACTCACCTCTGGAGCAATATAATCGGGTGTGCCACAGAAGGTTGCTGTGGTGACTCCATTACAAATCCCCTCCTTGCACATCCCGAAGTCCGCCAGTTTACAGTGACCCTCGTGGTCCAACAGGACGTTGTCCAGTTTGAGATCTCTGAAAGAAACAAAGAGCAGCGTGCTCTAGGGCAGCCGGGCCCCAAACCTGGGCAGGCTGGCTCATGGGGTGGACGATCAGACCACACCAAGCAAGCTTTCTGCATACATTTCAAAGGGAACCAACGTCTTTGGGTTATCTTAGAGAAAACTTGAGACCAACTCTGAAAATTTGCCTCAGGGCTCCTAGACGATGGTCCCATATGAATAGGCTACCCACATATAAAAACCTAGGCATGATGGTGTCCCCTCACCGGGGCATCTTCACAGCGGGCACAGGACTGTCATTCTGGAGCTTCACACTCACAGTGGGCTGTGTCAGGGCGCTCATGGCTCTATGTACCTATCTCTGCTCTGGGGATCAAGTTGTGTTGGCCTGTGTGGCCCGAGGGACAGACTGGTCTCTGTCCAGCCCAGGATCACCTTTCGGCTCAGAGGAGATCGGTGATGACAGAACTGGCGTGACCAGTTTCCAGGCTGTGCCCTGGGAGCTGATACTGTGACCACATAGGTCTTACAGAGAGAGGTCACTGGAGACACCCAGGAATGAAAACAAAGTCCTGTTTTCTAGGAATCCCCGATAAATGAGGTTAAAGCAGCAGAGTTTTCCTGGCACAGATCAGTGGGAACGCAGACCAGCCCTTCTCTCTGCTCACCTGCTCCTGGCAGCAATCTCCCTGGGCATAAGCTGTGTAAGCGCGCAGCTGCCCACTTCAGGAAAGGAAGCCTTTTCTGCCTCTAAACCGAATCTGGCCTTCTCCATGCAAAACCCTACTTTCCAACAAGCAACTGTTTTCAGTAGGCTGTGATCAGTGGAGATGGTTTCCTTCCCCATAGTCACCACACAATATGAGCAAGACGTATTTTTTTAATGTTTGTTTATTTTTGAGCAAGAGACAGAGACAGAGTGCGAGTCGGGGAGGGGCAGAGAGAGAGAGGGAGACACAGAATCCAAAGCAGGCTCCAGGCTCTGAGCTGTCAGCACAGAGCCTGATGTGGGTTTCAAATCCACGACCATGAGATCACGACCTGAGCAGAAGTGGGACGTTTAACCGACTGAGCCACTTGGGCACCTCAAGCAAGACATATCTGAAGGTGGAATCACGAGGTGCAGGGTGGCAGGTGGGATGACTGTGGTCCTGTACATGGGAGGAAGGTCACGGCCAAGAGTATGGTCTCTCTCAGCTGTTCTTCCAGGAGTGGTTTCAGACTCTAGGCCCTATCAGTGCCTGGTCGTGTGGCTCCTCTCAGCCAGATGGCACACATTAGAAGTGGCCAAGGTTAGGGGCTTGTGGGTGGCTCAGTTAAATGTCCGACTTTGGCTCAGGTCATCCTCTCACATGTGGGTTTGAGCCCCGCATCAGTCTCTGTGCTGACAGCTCAGAGCCTGGAGCCTGCTTCGGATTCTGTGTCTCCTTCTCTCTCTGCCCCTCCCCCGCTCACACTCTCTCTCAAAAATAAATAATAAAAACATTTTTAAAAATTAAAAAAAAAAAAAGAAGTGGCCAAGGTTAGAGATCACAGTCGGCAGCCCCAGGGGAGAGCAAGCCCGTGGGGGATCAGAGCCTGGGGGGCGAACACTTTCAGCACCAGGTTCTAGCCCAGTCGTCCAGGCCCCTGTGGACCTGTGCCTACAGCATGCTCTCTCACTGCCAAACAAGGTTACTGGGTTTCTGAATTCTCCTAAAGCTGTTATGCCTGCTAAGGACTCATAAAGGATTTTGTTTGGTAACAGAAACAAGTGCTAACAGAAACCCACAACGGTCTGGAGCACCGACCTTTGATTGCTCAAGAGAGCTTGTGACTAACATCCCAGGTAAGAGGTTTAATTGCTTATTACTCAGTCGCTGTCATGGGCAGCAGGAATCGTTCAGGGAGAGACAAGTGCTTGCAATCAGTTCTGTAAGCTGCCCATCACAATGCCCTCTGCAGAAGTCCAGAACACAGCCTCACTGCTCAGAAGATAGAACTGACAGCACAGTGCATCCCTGCCACAGAATGCCGGAGGCCACAGAGGCAGGTTATACTTCAATCCTGACTTTTCAGTCTAATTCTAGGCCTTCTTTAGACCTGTACAAGCCCTGAGAGAAACGCCATTGCTTGTTTTACACCAGGTGCTACTTAATAGACAAAACTCCCAAACTGGGATTCCAAGGGCGTTCAATTAAGAGCATAATATAATCCCAGGCTATTAGTTCTGCCCTCAGCCTAAATATCTCACACCTTCTCTGTAAGTTCTGTCCTGATATCCCCAGAGAGTCAACTCTGCCCCCAGAGTACCCAGTTAGTTCCTGCTCCTATAACGGCATGCCCTGCACTGTATTCCAGAAGGCTCGGTCTGTGTACCTGTCTCCCCCTTAGCTGGGGCTAAGCCTTACTCCTCCCTAGTTCCAGCTTGGTCATGGAAGAAGACGCTGACCAAAGACATAAACAGAAGCATGTCAGACAGACAGCAGTGAGCTTCCCTAGCCAGCTCAGTGCCTGTCTTATTTTCAGGGGAAGAAAGGAAGCTTCATAAACCTCACTGGGATCCTTGTTCCAAGGTAATTAAACTTATAAAAAGTGATGTGCTTTATCCCTTAGAGACAGATTCCAGAGGGAGGAGAAGAAGAATCCTGAAATGTAAGTTCAAATTCTTTGCTTTGGTGAAGATGGAGAAGGGAAACTACTTTAGGAAAGACGATTATAAAGCAGAGAGGACCCAGTCATAATACTTTTCCATGGCTTGCAGCCAGATGAGAGAGTAAAACATTGACAGGGTTAGTCAAACAGATTCAAAGGTTACAGAGCCATTCATGGACATGGTCAGCTTCCATTTTAAGGGTAATCATGATCTTCACTTAAAAAAAAAAAAGAAAAAATGGGGCACCTGGGTGGCACACTTGGTGAAGCATCCGACTCTTGATTTCAGCTCAAGTCATGATCTCGCTGTTGATGAGTTTGAGCCCCACATCGGCTTCAGTGCTGACAGTGCAGAGCCTGCTTAGGATTCTCTGTCTCCCTCTCTCTGTCCCTCTCTTACTCGTGCTATCTCTCCCTCAAAATAAAATAACACTTAAAAAAAAAGATGGTAAAGAAAAAAAAAAGCAAAAGCAAAAAAAGTCATCGTATGACTTCTGACTTTGAAATATGCAAAGGTCAGTTTTTGGCTTTGAAGTTCCTTAGCCTCCAATGCCAACATGTAACTCAACAGCCAAACTTAACAAGGCTACACAATGAAGATTACAAGTTCATACAGGGCAGAGGCTCAGATCCCAAAGTGCCAAATACGCAATTACCGGCTCATCCTTCATTAGGTCACTGAGCACCGGTATTTAATAGCTGTAACTTTTGTCACACAAGCATAGAAGGGTAGAAAGAGTTACTTTATGCATTGTTGTTGCTGCATAATCAGGGTTACTTTAAAATGCCCACAGTGGTTTCAGAGAAGCATCCCAAGTGGTTGAGGACAAAGGAAATTCAGAAATTATATTTATTTTGTTTCCACCATGAGCTATTCTGAGAGTCATAAAACAGAATGACATGAGTCTTTCTGCTTAGATCACCGGAATCAGTGACTCTTCCAAAAGAAATAAAGGAAGGTGAGTTGTGAGCTGGCTCCTTGAACAAGAATGACTCTAAGAGGCTATTCAGTAACTATTTTTAATCTATTAAAAATTTTTTTTTATCATGGAAAATTTCAAATCTATACAAAAGTACAGAGACTAATATAACAATCCCTGTAGTGGTCACAGAGCATAAGTGCTATCAATGCATGTCCCATCTTGTTTTGTGTATACATTTACTCCATTCCTGATCCATCTTTTTTCAGATTTTGAAGCAAATCCAAGACATAAAACCATCTCATCTGTAAATATTTTAATCTCTTAATCTGAAAGATAATAATTCTTTAATGAAATACAACATTGATATTGGTTATTAAAAATATACAGTCAATATACTATTCAAGGTATACTGCTTTTTCTCTGCTCATTTGAGTTATATGTGTGCATGTCCGCATAGCCTGAAAAAAGCTTCTGTAGAGCACAATAGTATGACAGTAGCTAATTCAGCTACACTAAATGTTCACCAGATGCTAAGTGCTTTAGCCATATTATCTTATTTTAATCCTGAACAAACCCTGTGAACGAGGATCTCAGCAACATTATTTAGTTACCCAGGGGTAAATCCAGGATTCTCAGTTCTGCTCACCTCCTTCCAAAGCATGGGCTCATAACCCACTACAGTGGGCTAACACTCTTTTATATACTGGCATTGCATTGTTGGCTAATCCCCCTAGTAGATTATTTCCTGAGAAGACTTCCCCAATTGCAACAAGAACCGTGTGAGAATCAATAAGTATCCCAAAAAATGAATTATGGCAAAGGGACATTTTTGTGCACATCACTATGAAATGCATCGTCAAAATTTTGCCAAAAAAATTTTTTTGCTTTGGTTTTTAGTGTGTGCATGGAGAAGGAGTTCAGTGAATTTTTTCCACTCCTTGCAGGTACAGGAATAGGGGAGTGCACAGCAAATGTGTCTCTAGTGGTCAAATATTCTGAAGATCATTCACTGCTCTCTTCCAAGGAAGAGAAGCTGGAACATGGATAAGGGTGAAGAGGTGGCCGAAAAGAATAAATTTAATATTATGATAATTTCACAACAAAACCATTTAGGACTGGCTTGTATTTTGAGTGTCTGGGTTTATATAAACTTGTAATTTTTTTTTTTCAAGGCAAGACTGATTGTGTTAAATTGGTAAAAGAATGTTGAAAGGTCACTGAAACAGCAAAAGCCTAAAATCTCATTGTATCATCAGTTAGATAGGAGCGCCATTCACGTATTACCTAACACAAGATGTTTAGCCATTCACCCACCCAACAAATCTTAGAGTACCATCTATGAATCACACAATATTCAAGGGGCTCAGAAGCCTGAATGAGACAGGAAATGGCAGGAGCCTGCCAAGGCAGGGGCCAGTAAAAATTCCAGTCTTTAGCCCAAGGAGAAAGAGAAACCATTGAAAGGTCACACACAGAGATGGATAGCATTAACTTGTGATCATACAATGAGCCTCCAGCTACGATGTGGACAACAGATCAGTGGGGGAGGAGAGAACATGAGGAAACTAGTTGGGAAGCAACTGAAGTGTTCAGAAAAGATGGTGGCCTGGAGCAGGGTGTGGCAGGAAGGCAAAGGGAACTAGATGGACCCAAAGCTAATAGGGGGGAAAAGTAATGGGATTCAGTAATGGAAGGATATAGACAGTGAAAGGGAAGAAGGCGTGAGCATGTTCTGGCTCACAGGATTTATTTTGGACATACTGAGCTATTTTTTAGGCATCCAAGTGGAGACATTTAGAGGCAGCTGAATATACATGGCTAGAACTCAGAGGCTGGGCAGGAGATACAAATTTCAGAGTCATGAGCTGGGTGTGGATGAGTTCACCTGGGGAGAGGGAATGGAATGGGAAGAAGGCAGCTGGGGAACCGAGCCCTGCGAAGAGTATCCTGAGGATAAGGCCCCTGATCTTTTTCACACTGGGACCACAAATACTGCTCATAATTTATCAGCCAGAGTGGGTAGCATAGTTGAGTACCCAGGGAAGCAAGGGCCCCTCTTTTGCCTCTTAGGTGGGGCATCCCTAGTCTTGTCAAGGTTTAAAAGGGTCAGAAAATATTAACCTTTTACATTCAAAATCATCTGATGGGTTCTTTCTGGTTTTAACCCTCAACCTCCGCTACATGATGCGGTGCTTTTGCGAGCATAAACTTAAGTGTTCTATTTTAGGAAAATGCTCATTGCTTCATCTTGCAGGACACCAAAAATTTGGAAATAGGCCAAATTATTAATTAATAGGGGAATGGCTAAACAACTTATGGCATACACATGACAGAATTTTATGGGAGCTGATAAAATTTTATAAAAGATGAAAAATGGGAAATTTTTATGACAGAAGTTTTACCTTTTGAAAATTACTTCTTTTGTGATTATAAAATCATTTTCATCATATAAAATTTGATCATTCCTGAAAAATTATGGGGAAAACGATGACAGGCTCACAGTCTTCAAATCTTTTCTTCTCAATGCGACACTAATACATATGATGAGAAACTTGCTTTTCTTACCTAACAAATATTTTGGACATATTTCTATATAGATCTACCTCATTCTCTGTAATGGTTATCTAAAATTCCGTTAGAAAGGTGTATCATACTTTAAATAGTCCCCCCTCCGTGAACATTTAGATGGTTTTTAATTTTTCGCAACTTCAAGCCAGAGGGTAATGAACATTACTTGCACGCTTGTAGGAGGGGTTACTTGGGTTTAAGAAATAAAAATGCTGTGCCAAAGGATATCAATGTTTAAAATGAAAACAGAAGTTGAACAACTGCTGAAAAAGTTTGCATCACTTCATACTCCCACCAATAGTGTATGAGAACATCCATTTGGCTTCCTTATTCAAGTAAGACATAATCATCCTTAGGTCTTTGCCAATTTGCTAGGGAAAATTATCTCATTGTTTTAACTTCATTTCTTACGAATGAGATTAAGCTTTTAAAAACATGTTTAATGACCATTTGTATTTCTTCTGTCTGTTGCCTTTTCACATTTTTTACCCATTTTAAAGTTTGAGTTATCTTTTTGATTATTATTATTTTTATTTGAGAGAGAGAGTGTGCATACAAGGTGGGGAGAAGGGCAGAGTGAAGGAGAATCTCAAGCAGGCTCCACACTCAGTGTGGAGCCCAGTGTGGTGCTCGAATCCCACAGCCTGGGATCATGACCTGAGCCAAAATCAAGAATCAGATGTTCAACCAACAGAGTCAACGAGGCACATCTGATTATTTTTTAGCTTATTACATATTATGGATAGTAGTGATTTGTTACATTGTTTGCAAATGTTATTGCCCAATTTGTTTTTAAGTTTTATTTACGGTAACTTTCATATTTTTGTCCAGTCAAATCTCTCAATCGTTCCTCTATGGCTGCTGTATTTCATGACTTATTTATAGGCTGATACAATTCCAGGTGGAAAAGCAGGATACAAAGATTGTATTTTCAATATTCTCTCTTTTTTTTTGTTTTTAATGTTTTGGGGTTTTTTTGTTGTTTTTTGAGAGGGAGAGAGGGAGAGAGGCAGAGTGCGAGCCGGGAGGGGCATAGGGAGAAGGAGACACAGAATATGAAGCAGGCTTCAGGCTCTGAGCTGTCAGCACAGAGCCTGACATGGGGCTCAAACCCACAAACTGTGAGGTCATGACCTGAACTGAAGTCAGACACTTAACCAACTGAGCCACCCAGGTGCCCCTCAATATTCTCTTAATTACAGTTGTTCAGAGGATAGAAAGAAGGAAGCAAAACAGGAGGGAAGAAGGAGAGATGGGAAAAGATAAGAGAGAAGGAGAAAAGTCTATTTCTGGGTGCTATGTTTATAAATAATTTTTCTTTTCTTTGTGCTAACTTTCTTATGGGAATCATGTATCATTTTGATAACCAGGAAGAAATCATTAAGATATATGTCCACATGTTTTGGCTTTAATTCTTTTCTTTGGTTTCTGTACCATTTATTGCTATAATTCCCAAGGAAGATATGTAGGGAACATAAACCACTGATAGAAATGGAAAGGATTTCTTTTGGAATGCAGGCTGCAAGGGCATGTTGAGAAAAAACCAAATCAACTTACTTGCTTACAGATCCTGACAGAAGTCGGAAGCTCAACCGACTGAGCCACCTATGTGCCCTGCAACATCCCTAATTATTAAATGAAGTCCCCATACCATTTCTCCTCATGAAGTTTTGTGGGGCTGACCCATGAGAACAAATTAAGAACAAATACGTAGGAGCACCTGGGTGGCTCAGTCAGCTAAGCATCCCACTCTTAATTTCGGCTCAGGTCATGATCTCATGCTTCTGGAGATTGAGCCCCGTGCAGGGGCTCTGTGCTGACAGCACAGGACCTGCTTGGAATTCTCTCTCTCCCTCTCCCTAGCTTGCATGTTCTCTCTCTCAATAAATAAATAAACTTTCAAAAAAAAGAAGAACAACAAATATGGGAAACATGAACATACATTATCATGAGGCTGAATGTAAAATGACTCATTTTCTAATGAATACAGAAAACCAAAAAACAATTTCCAACTCCGAAAGTATTGCCAAATCTCCCCTGAGGCTCCTCCTACCCTTTCATATTTCTCCCAACAGCTACTTGAGGTGGGAAATAATCATAAAAATGACCCTGTGCAAGTCTAGCTATTACACACCCTTTAAAACAGGGCCAGGGACTCACAAACTAATCCCCCCAGGTCAGGTGTTGGTCTCCATCCAGTTCTCGTGTTGGATGCACTTGATATGCAGGCAACATGTTTCCACCTTCACCACTGTTTATATACAAGACCGATTTAACCTGAGCAAAGGGACCAAGAGATTTCCCCTTGCCGTGTCTTATGGTTGGAAAACACGTACAAAGAAAACACTCATTGCCTCTCTGGACAAATGAAAGAGGCAATGAGTTTGATTAACGTCTACAGTGTGCAGATCATACATCTCTCTGGGGGCCATCAAATAAATGAGCCATCATGCTGACAGTTGAGCCTTCTCTCTAAATTTTTTCATTCCTAGCATCGCCCCTCCCCCTCCCAGGAGGGCTGAAATTCTCTAGCTGAAGTGGCACAAGTTTATTTAGTAGCTCCTTACAGTATTTTTATTTTATAGTTGCCAAGAAAACCTCTCTCACTGACTCTCCTTGCCAAAATGCTTCCTGCGTGATACCTGGCTGTGTTTGGCATGCACACAGATGCCCTCCGCGAGGGGAAGCAGGGAGGCAGAATGGAGGGCTTCCAATAAAGACACCAAGGAGATGACAGACCCTTGGTGGCTAGGGGTCTCGTGACCATTGGGCCTAGCTCCGACAACACAGAAAAGATGCTGGGGCAAAAGGGACACCTGCGGTTGATAGGCTAGCGGGGGATAAGGTGGTCAACATACTGAATTCTGCTCGGCTCCTCAGGCTTCCCCAGTGCAGAGAGGTGGGTGCAGCTGACCCATGGGAAATTACTTTCCAGGGCACCTTTGCTTCCCAGCCATAGAAATGCAACAAAGAAATGGATCAGAGAGTCACAGGGATCCTGAGAGCCTGCAAACTAGGGACAGGATAGTCGTGGAGGAGCCCTCTGCCTGCAAAGAGGACGCGTTAAGGAAGGTAAAGGAAGGAAAGATTTCGCAAGAGGAAGAATCAGAATGTGGTAGCCTCTTAAACAATGTGATCTCAATAATAATTGGGGCAGCTGTGGAGTGGGGATGGGCAGGGGCAGATGGATCCTACGAGGCTTATGGTGGACACGTGGCACCAATACCAACGAACAGGTTGACAGAATGAAATTTTGTTAAACGTTAGAGGGCACACAGTGCTAGGTAAGCGTTGGCCACTGTTGTCACCACTACTGTCGCCAGTAAGTGGATAAGTGTTGTGGCTGTCACCCTTGAAAGATCAGCCAGACAAGTGAGGCATCAGTGCGAATACACTAGCAAGTGAAGGGACGATGAAACATCTTAGCCCGTCTAGCTGTGGCTTGTTTCCTCTATGGTAACCCAGGGCTCTTCAGACTTGGGGGTACTAGACTCTGCCAGCGGTGAGGCCAGTTCCCTGAACACATTTTGTTGAGAGAAAACAGCGTGTGAGAGGGGACGTGGATACCGCGGGGTGGGGGCAAGTGGAGGGAGGCGGGGTGATGAGGAATGCTTTACAACAGGAAGGAGTGCAGTTTATAGCACCGACCTCAGGAGGGGATATTCAGGCTGCTTTTGGCAACTGGCTAAACACAAACCTTTGCCAGTATTAGTAATGCCTTACGCAATATCAAAGGGGAGGGGAGACAGACTTCTGACTTGAACCAGAACTTTTGGCCACATCAGCAGGTCTTATTCGGTTACCTGCTGTCTCCATCAGAGATTAAACCTGAGCCATTTAAACGGAAGTCTCAAAAACCCAAGAAGGCACCTACGGTTTCAGAACCACTCCCAGGCCCTTGGAATTAAATGCGAACCTCACATGTTAGTTCTGGGTTATAGTTGGTATCACTTTGTTAGCTATGTTTTGCATAAAGCCTTGTTTTCTCCAAAGTGATTACAGCCTCCAAGGGTAGGCCTGGAATATTTCTTAAGTCATTTCCAGTGTACTGATCACAGGCTAGACATATGACAGCAACACACATCTCAGTCCCTTTCCAGGGATTTACAGATCTCCTCCTAATGCTGGGCATATCACAGCAAAGTGTGCAGAAGACATCAAATTTACCCCTAAGAAGTTTCCTTTTGAAGAACTCGCTGCTACTTCCTGAGCACCCGCCCATGCTGTGTCCAGCACTTAGCCTTGCAAGACATTCCCAAGACATTCATTTCCCAAGACATTCATTTTGTTGAGTAATCCATTTGAGTAAATGCGCAGCCATCGGCCAAAGACTATTTTCAATTTTATGTAATAGTATCCTTAATAAAAGTAATCTCTGAAATGCAAACATCATTATAACTTCCTAAGATCTTAAAGGTAAACAATTCACAAATCAGGGAGAAAATTATTTTGGGGGCCTGTGTGTCTTATTTTTAGCTTATTTTAGCTTATTTTTAGTTTATTTTTAGGAACTGATAAAGAGACCTTTTGAGAGACTAACCTTCTTCTTGCCTAAATGTTGGACAAATCTTGATCCAATAAATAATGGTTACTTCAGTTTGGTCAATTTCTCAGCACCTCAGTTCCTCTGTTAAAACATTAAAGTGGCAAGGTGATAGACTTTAGTCACTAACCCTGGATTTCACTCCACAAGTGACCTGTGTGGCAACACTTTATGCCCATATGTACATTATGGAGGCAATTAAAGATCTTTTGCAAATATAAGGTTTCATATACCATTAATAGTGGGGTATATTTTACATTTCCTAGAGAACTGGAGTCCATGCCGATAAGCTTATCTGTGATCAGTTCTGGAACACAGCAAATTCAGACTAGTAGCCAAGCATGGAGTCCTCACACACATGGACAGATAGAGGCCAAGGGCAAATTCTCAGCTGTCCTCTTAGGGAGCAAGATAGCTCCCCTATGCCTCCCTCACTCTGCTTCCTTCCCTAACTCCCACATGGTTATTCAACCAACCTCTGTCTGTCTGATTCCAAAAGGCAGTATAATGGAAGGTTAAGGGTATAGATTCTGGAGCCAGGCTGCCTGGGCTTGAGTCTTGGCCCTGCTATTTACCATTTGTGTGATCTTGGGCAAGTTACTTAACCACTCTATATTTGGTCCTCTTCATGAAATGCAGATAACCACAGTGCCTGCCTCATGAGAATGAAGCTATTTAATGTGAATTGTTTAGAACAGTGCCTGATTGTATTAAGTACTATGGAAGCCTGAACTATTATTTCCTCATCAGCAAAAAAGAGAACACATACGTGGCCTATTCCTTGAGATTTTTGTAAGAATCAAAACTGATGGTAGACACAAACTTTGAAAATACTAAGTAACATTGGAAATTTAGGAGTTTGGGACAGGTGGGCCTATTATATTATAAAGTGACACATCTGGCTTATAAACTGCTCTGTGGGTGATAGAGCAAGGAGCCAAAGGGAGTTTCTCATACAGTGCCAGGGCCTGGCACTAGCAATGGGCAAAATGTCTCAAGAACTGGTTAAGCTCCATCAGCCACAATACCTTTGTCTACTTTATCCGTCTTTGCTGAGGCCAAATTCTGAAGCATTAAGATACAGAAATTAAGCATTCATCTATCGACGGGCACTTGGGTTGTTTTTCATATCTCGGCTACTGTAAATAATGCTGCAATACACATAGGGGGTACATATTTCTTTTTGAATTAAGTGTTTTCACTTTCTTTGGGTAACTAGTAGTGAAATTACTGGGTCATATGGTAAGTTTTTGAGGAATTTAAGAAACAAAACAAACAAAGGAAAAAAGAGACAAACAAAAAAACAGATTCTTAAATATAGGGAACAAATTGGTGATTGCCAGAGGGGAGGTGGGTGTGGGGATCGGTGAAGTAGATAAAGGGGATTAAGAGTACATTTATCTTGATGAGCACTGAGAAATGCATAGAATTGTAAATTATATTGTGCACCTGAAATTAATATAACACTGTATATTGATTATACTTGAATTAAAAATGAAAAGATACAGGAATTGATCTCGGTTCACTACCGACAGCCCTGCTCAGTGCAATGAAAAAAGGCTGGTTCAAGTTGAGGTTCATCCAGTTCCATCCCAGTCTGTCAAATGCATGAATGACCCATTCTTCTAAGCAGAAGAAGCCGAAAGAGGAACTGTGATTCTCTAGAAATAAAACAGGACTCCCAAGAAGTGGCATGCTATCTGTACCTCATAATGCAGTCAAAACTGAACTGGCACAGCCAGTCTTTGTTTTCCACCCTCTCCCTGCCTAATGATTTAGGACATAAACCCAACAGTGGATTCTGGTCTCATCCATTCAGTGATGTGATAAGACCCAGATTCTGCAAAGTTACTTTGGGGAGAAGTCATTTCCAGTTTGTCACTGTTACAAACAATGCTGTGATAATTGAAGGTATCTTTTTAACATGTCCAAACCTACTAATATTTTTTATCATGCGTATGCACAAATGAGCAGTCAACTCCAGGTACCATGCTCACGTTGAAGAACCTCTGTTAAGGCCACTGCATTGGTGTTTGCCTTCTTTCACCACAGGAAGCCAACAAAGATTATGGGTATTCAAACTAGCAGGCAGGCAGAGAGCACAAATTCCAAAAGCCTGGAATTACTGTTATTTTAGGTTATTTAAGTTACTGTTATTTTAGAAATGTGATCTCCATGAGGAGAAGTGCCTCCTGGTTTTCATTTTTCCGTCTTTGTATTTTTGAATTCCCTTTGCACATAGTAGGCCCCTAATGAATGGCTGTTCGTCTGAACGGCAAGCCCCTCTCTGCCCTCTAGTCCTGGTCTGGTTCTGAGACCCCAGCGAGGCTGGATTAAAGAGGATGTGGAGGACTGTTAGGCAACTGGGTGGATTCGGGTTTGTGCTGGGCCTCTGGCACCAATCCAGGACCTCTGACGCCAGCAGGAAGCTGCCAGTACCTGCTGGAGTCCTGTCTCAGGGATGACCTAGGAGGACCAGGTCAGCACCCCAGGAAACTCTGGCTCTGAACACACTCTCGAGTACACGCTATTCCAGGCATTAATCCTTCTAGACAAGTCCTGAGATACCAAGAGATACCAGAAATGAAAATGTGCCCTGCTTAGTGACTGCCTGTTCGTGTTTGGCTTGCAGGTGAGAGCAACCTTTGTTTCTATAAAAGAAGGATATTAAAAATTCCGTCAACTGCCTAAACAGGATTTACGTGAATTTAACTGGCTACTGTAGGACACAGAGAACCTTGCAGTGGCTTCTGTCATTAAGACAATGACCGTGAACAGAGAGCACAGGAGGTCAGGCAGGCTGGCTGAATGCAGCTGGGTAGTGGGGGTGGAGACGGGGGGGGGGGGGTCAGTGAGCAAGCTAGTGTCTCGGTGCACCTGGAACCTTCTGACGGACACACATCCTTCCCTCTCTCCAGAGGCATCATGGGGACTCGAGTGGGACAAGCTGGAATGCTGGTTTTACCTGGTACACTGTCCGGTCAATTAGTCAAGGGGCAAGAAAACTTTTCCTGAGCCAGAAAGCAGAGCTTCGAGACTCAGCTTTGTCACCTTGCTGGGTCTCAGTTTCTTCACCTGTAAATGATGGGATGGTACTGGATGACATGCCTACCCCACTTCTCCGACGGGCAGTCAATCACTAAGAACTGACAATTACGCCTCCTGATTGTATTCAAAGCCAGACACCTTCTCTCCACCACACTGCATGGCCTCCATTCAGCCCCATCATTTCCCACCTGCATCGCTGCATCTCCTCACCGGTCTCACTACCTTCACTCTCCTCCCCTCTTCATGCTGGGCCAGTTGTTTTTCTGAAATTCAATTCTGGAATGTTTGACCCTCTAAGAGGCCCTGTCCAACTTTATCGGCCATAAGGCTCTATGGTGGGGTCTCTGTCTGCCCTGCAGCCTTATTTTCTCCCCCAGCGCTCTCCCCTGCTTCACATCCTCACGCACTCCAGGCACCCAACTCCGAGAGGTGGACCTCTCCCCGACCCGCGTATATGCTGTTGTGCCCTTGGATGGGCACTCACTCATAAACCGCCACTGGCCTGCAATGAAGCAGAAAATGATTGAATCACAGTGAATAAATGGGGGAAGAAGAAAAATTAAGAGTAAGCGCTTGGAAACTTTTATAACTACCTGACAGCAATTTTATGTCTGTTGAATCTAATAATAAAAATCTGGGCTCCTATTTCATGTCTTTTTAAAATTTTATTTTTCTAGTAATTGACTTTTATTACGTTTTATAAAAATATCAGTCCTAAATGGGTTGAAAAGGGAAGAACACAACAACACTGGTTTACCACCACAGACAGTATGGGGAGCTCTGGCCAGCACCCTTCTACCTTCCGTTCTCCTAGGCAGATGACTTCATCCTCGCCGAAGGCTCTCTGTCTCAGGAGTCTTCTGCATCCCTTCCTAGACAAGCTTGGTGCCTCTCCTCCATGCTCCAGTGGTATTTGGTGCATACTTCTAATTATAGCATTTATTGCGCCGACTGTAATTGTTGGTTTCCCTGCAGGTCCTTCCCATGCTTATTTCTGCTAACCTCAGAACAAGGTGCCTGGCCCAGGGCTGAGTGAGCAATTAAGTGTTGACTGAAATGAACAAGCCCTAAGCTTCTTACCCTATACTCTGGTTGCCTTTCCTTTACCCATATATTCCTTGTGTGTAAAATCCTTCCTGCCTGTGTTCTCTCCCTCTGATGCCTACTCCGTGTTCTCTACATTATGGAAGCTGAGGAGATGAGGAAGAAATGAGAAGAACTGCTTTCTGCATCTGGGGGTGAATTTCTGACACCACCGGTCGGGTTGTCCCCTCTCTAGCTCTCAGTCTAGTCCTAGAGTTAATATAAGGAAGCTGGGCTTGTAGCTACAACAACTGGTGACTAATGTGTGTGCCTGGTGATTAAGCATCCTTACAACAGCACAGTATTATAACCAGACAAGACAAATCACCCCTGTACCTCTTGCATAAAATTAAAAGGTCAGTCCAGGAAGAGAAGGAATAATGAGATTCCTGAAGTCCTTCATCAAGTTGAAAAGCTCATTTGATTTTTTTTTTTAAGTTTAATGGAAAACTCCAAAACCAGAAGGGATGGAATATTACATAGAAACTGCTTCAAAGCTCAATTTAAGCTCAAACCAAAGAACATGATTCCCATCATATGGAACTAATTTCTTTTTGAAAGTTGATAAACCAAAAATTGCACTGGAAAGCAGCCGGTTCCCTGCGTTTTCCAGAGAAGGCAGTTTGGGAACACATTTCCTGAACCTCAGCCCCTTGGGTTCTACTCCTGGATTTTCCCCCTGACGCCATGGAAAAGTGCTTTCCTCTCCTCTCCTCTGCTGCAGAGTCCTTTTTAAAAAAGGGTAACGTGATCACCTGCCCATTTACAGGATGTAGTGTATGAAATCATCCCAAGAGTTTCCCCAGGGCCTTTGATGCATGGAGTCTGGGAACCTAGGCTTGCTTATGGTTAGGAAAAAAGAAAACAAGCAAGTCCCAGAGATAGGACAAGTGATCGTTCTCCTATTGGAAAAGGAACTGTATTCCTCATTCAGATTAAGAAGCAGAGAATCAACTGATAAAGAAAATTGTTAAAATTTAGGGTCTGAAAAAAATGACTTATTTTGAAAACACAACATTTTGATTGACTGATCTAGGTGATACACAAGCAATCGAGTTCCACCCCCTCAGATAAGTTCCAGTTTTGTTCTGAGTTTTATGACCATGCCAAACAGCGTTCTGTCTGCCTGTAGAGCTTGAATCCCATCGACACAGGTGTGGGCCTGGAATTTTTGATCTGGGCTGACACATTCCTGGCCAGGAAAGTGGTGCTCTCTCTCCTCCTATAACTTTCCACTGATGTAAACGAGGTCAAAAGTGCCCGGAGGCAGCAATGACAGGTGTGTGTGGGCAGAGAATCACGGGCCAAGGCAGGGCACACGCTTTCTCTTCTGTAAGAAGCATTTATACCATCCTGTGGGCATGCGTGGGGAAGGCCGTAAGCTTTATAGTTTATGCCACAAGGAAGTCAAGACAGCCTCCAAGCCATTGTTCTGGGGATGCCTTTCCTTTCTTGTGTGGCTCAGGAGGCACAAAGCTTCCTCTGCCCTGCCAGGCCTTCACAGTGTGGGACTCAGGGCCATCTGAGAGGTTCTGCCTGTTCTGGCCTGGGAGCTGCCTCAGCAACTCCTGACTCCTGGCTGTCTGGAGCCAAATGTAACAGGGGTGAGTGGCCAGAGGTAGTGCCCTTTCCTAGGGACAGCAAATATGGTCTGCTCTCCCAGGAGCCCAAAGGGCAGCCTCTGGAGTGAGCATTCTGGAGGGGGCTATTTGCCCAGGATGATGCTCACCTGCCCGGCGCTGGCCCTCAGGAACAGAGCCGCAGGCTTGATAATTCTCTGTCTTAACCAAATGGAGACTGCTAACTATCCCATCTGCTGGGTCAAGGAAAACCCCTTGGATATGTGAAAAGGGGAAATTGAGGGATAGTATTGGTAGAGGCTCTACCTGAGTCATTAAAGCAAAGTAAGATGACAGTTCGCTGAGTGGGGACTATGCTTTCAGGTAAATTCCAAGGCAACTGAATACAATCCTACTCAAGTCTCTGACCACTCCTAAGGGTCTCCTTTGTGAGCTCCTCCTCCTCCTTCTCCTCCACTCTCCCTTAAAGGGTAGGCTGTTCCCTAAGGCTCTGTTCTTGGCCCTTGCTTAGCTTTCTTTCCAGAACCACTGCTAGACCAAATCGCACCTTAGCGCAAATTAGAAAAAGGCTCGCCTTTCCCTAGACATGTTACCACCAACTCCTAGAAAACTCATAGTCATTACACAAATCTTCAAGGACTCTGATGAAGTGGTCCGCTTAGAACTGTTCGGTGCACAGTCTGCCCAGTTGTACAGTTGTTCTGTGCAATTGAATCCCAGGGATTCAAATATCACCCTAAGACAGATGGCTCCCCAATTCAAATCTCTACCCTGACAGCTCTTTCCAGAGATCTAGACCTTCATGACAAATAAGAAAGTAACTGATTTGGGGGCATAGCTAACCTTCAAATGGCAAAAGATGAAACCTAAATTTTACCCAACTGTCATCCTCAGTGAAAAGCCTTAGAGTTCTTAGCTGGGAATCTGGAAAGCATCCTTAATGTCTACTCCTTGGGCTCCATACCCCATTCATCAGTGTCCTCCAAGCTCTTCCTCCGCTGTATCACACTCCCTTCCTCTTCTCCCTCTTCTTCTCACTATCCTGGCTTGCTTCCAGTCATGCCTATTTTTCCCCCCTCTTAAGCTTATTTATTTATTTTTATTAATCTTTACACCCAAGATGGGGCTTGAACTCACGATCCCGAGATCCAGAGTCGCATGCTCTGAGCCAGGCAGGCACTGCACCGTGCCTATTTCTTGCCTGACTTATTCCAAGTCCTCCTACCTGAGCTCCTGGTTTCCAGGTTTGTTCCTATGCACTCTGCTTAACTACAGTTATTTCCTGTTAGTCTCTTTCTCAAAAACCTCTGATGGCTTCTACTGACAGGCAAATAAAGCCCAAACTTCCTGGCCTAGCACTCAAAGCCTTCAATGTTCTCACACCGGCCCACCTCAACTGCCACCTTTCCCTGCTCTGCAGTTCTGGTCACACGGATTCCTCATGATTCCTTAGCACAGGACACTTTTCTGCCTTCCTATTCCTATTCCTATTCCTATTGTTCCCTCTACCTGGCATGTAATTCTGTATTTTGTTGATAACGAAAACCTACGGCTTAAATACCATTTCTTCTCTAAAGCCTCTGCTGATCCTCTCGATTAGAATTCATAACTTCCTTTTCTGTACTCTCACTGCATTACATTTTACTTTGAGCAATAAGGGAACCATGTCTTAAACTGTCAATTTATAGATGCATTTGGAGCCCCCAGTAGACTCAATCCTTGAGGGCAAGGATTCTGTTTCATTTATCTTTTGGTCTTCAGAGCCAAATGTGGTACAAAGCAGATGTGCAGGTCACATTGAGTGAGTAACCCCATGGTGAAATCCTCATGGTCAAACAAAGCCCACGGACAATTTAATGACGGTCTACTTTGAGCCTGTGTGTCTGTTTCGATGCATCAGGCAAACAAGGACAGGTGAGTGTAGTATAGTATGTCAGGTAGAGGTGAAGGGCACTTTCCAAACCATAAAGTCCGTTTAAAACAAACACACATTTATAACTCACAGTCTGCATGAAATGTAATTCCTTGAAACCCACAAGTCTGGCAGGGGACATAGACTCGGCACCTTGAAGGAGGGTTGGCAGGATTTAGGGCTCATTCTGGAGACCCGTTCTGGTTCTGTCCAGCTCTCCAGACCCTGGACTGGCCCGGCCCCACCACCCAGGCCAATAAAGCCTTACAAGAAGCTAAACGCTTCTCAGAACAATGGTCACCTTGAGAAGGTGAGAACCTGGATGGGAATGAAGTGACAAGTGGGATGCTTACAAATCTAGTTAGGAGCATCTCTTGAGAAAATAACGATGTGAGAGTAAGTTCTGACTGAGAGCAATAATGTCTTCAGATTCCACTCTTCATGAGACAGTTACAGATGAGAATCCAGCAGGGGAAGACCATTGATAATACAGCACCTTGCGTGCAGATAAATTCAACCACATTACCAGCATTTTTTCATCTTTACCTTATATAATACTGAGTATCCAAACCCACTGTTTTCTGAGACCAGATTCCTCAGTTTCTGGCAAAGAAATTACCAAGAGCACAAATTTACCAAGCGGGAAACTGAGGAGGGTTAGACAGACTTTGCTTTTCTGACACAGTGGAAAATGTGGGTGTATCACATACCACTGTTCTTTATATACTCTCCTGAAGAAGACTGACTAGCACATAAAAAAGGGAAGAACTTGAAAATCCAGCTGATCATACATTTTCCCAACCATCTGGGCTTCTGTTTCTCTTTTGCTGTCACTAGGATGGCTTTAATAGTATCTTTAACCAAGCCACTCTCTATCACTGTGCCTAGAGAGGCAAAAAAAATTCCTCTCTCGCTGTGTAGAGAAGAACGAAATTGCAGCCTCTGTATTGCCTTGGTTCTAAGATCTGTACCTGCTCCCTTCCCTCTAGTGCTTCTGAAACAGCTAAGTTCCTTAAAACTAATGACCAAAAAGCCTTGCCAACTGCCATGACTCTCATTTCTATCAAATCAAAAATTATCGGCATCTTGTGATCTGTAGCTTCTTGGAATCAAGGAAATGCAGCGGTTAGTACACATTCCTCTTGTCGGCTGCTGTGTTAAAGGTTGGGGACCAAAGGGAACAAGGAAATCTAACAGATTCACCTTCAAAGAAAACAGAGTCTAGGTAACTCCATCTGAAGGCACCAATGCCTTATAAGAGGCTTCATGGAAGGCCAGTGACTGCAGGAACTCTCTTATGCTATTAGGACCAAACTATTACATTAAATGTCTGTTCAGGAAGTCACTGTGTGGTCAAGGGGAAGAAGAGGCGGTCAGGTTCCCGCTTCTTAGAGCTCCTTTCTTTCTTGGTCTGAGACCAGGGAGCTACAGAACGGGTGACTGATGGCCTTTTCCATCCTTCATGGGTGTCTCAGATAACGAGTGTCTGTCTAGTTCTCTAGGAGATCCATTCTTGGCACTGAAGAGAAACTTTCTGGGAGAGTGGCAGGAGGCAGATGTTGGATAAAGAACAAAGGAAGATGAGCTTTTCAGAGGCAGCCCACCCAAGAACCCGGGGAGTTTGAACTTGGCTTAGGAGGTTAGCCTCACACACTCAAAGGAGCCCGCATTCCTGGGCTGGCACGGACAGTGCCACCACTTACCCTCCACATACCCCTGCTGGGGCTGGGACCCTGCCACAGCCCCGCTGATTTGAGGCCTGAGGCCGCATTGTGGCGAAGTTCCTCCCACTGACTCACAGGAGACCACAGCAGTGTGTAGAAATTCTGTGATGAAAGATGATATTCCTGACATTTCTCTTAGCTCTCAGATTTCCCAGCAGATTTCTTTGAGCAGTCTTTCTGTCTTCCAGACTTCGGAGGGATGGCTCAGTGTTTCCAAAGTGAGGTAGAAAAGCTCACTTGTGGTTGTAAAATTCGAATACTGCCCTCGTTTTCTCTGTGAGACCCACAACGGGAGCTACTGAAATGGAAGACTGAACCAGGCCTGGTGGGCATTGATTTGGAGCAAAAGAACACCTGGGGGCCTTGGAGGAAGTTAATTAGTGGCCAGGGACAAATGGAGTGTGGACAGTTCCTGCTGGCCCAGCCTTGGGCACCTTGTTTTTCTTTTTTAAACCGAACTTTAGTTGTATAGACATACGAATTTTATTTGGCTAAAACTCTGTGGTTGGAATGTCCCCATTAGACCCTATTCTGAAGCTATTTTGAGTTTGAACCCCAGATAAAGTATTTTAGACATTCAACAATGAAAGACGTGGGGAGAGGTATCTGTCTCTCTCACTTCCCTTTTCTTTAGTTCTGTGGAACAAAAGTGAAAATGAAAAACTCACTTATCTCCTTCCGTGTACTTTTCACAACTGGTGGTTACTTTTACGTCTTTATATATTTACATTAGAGTACATGCTTCTGGTAGGCCAAGTCCTGGCCTATCTTGTTCACAATGATATTCTGAGGCACAAAGTAGGTTTCAGTGAATATTTGTTGCACGAATAAATGAATGACTGACTGGATGCGTGGATAAACAGATGAATGTAGGCTCATAAAGTTATGACAATAAATGTTTATCACATGTAAATATCTTAAAGTATCATGCAAAGGAAATAAAACATGGGATCTGGGAAAGGCAGTTTCCCCCAATGTGTCTTTGAGACTAAGATAGTGACTTACAGAAAAAAAAAAGTATTTAAAAATGGTTAGTAATTGCTTTTCCGATTCATGGACTAGGAGCAAATAGCCTCTGAAAGGAAAGTGTTGGGAGAATCCCCCACTTACAGAAGGGGGCCCCTCTCAGTTAGTAAAAATATCTTTTTCTTTGGTTCTACCATTTCATAGAAGAAAAAAAAAAGTTGTTACATGTAGACACCTCTTTGCAGCATGACTGTGCAGTGTATTGTCCAAAATGGGGCTCTGAGGGTGAAAGGTGAAAGGGGGTGCTGGTAAGGAAGTCACAGGACCAAACCAGGACTTCTCTGGACAAAATGAGACACGTTGGCTGAGTATGTCTTTCACCATGTCGGTTAATCTAAGCCCACTCAAAGCATTTTCTCGAAATCCATCTTCTGATGAAAGTACTTGCTCTTCATTGAATTCTTCTCCTGTTAAGCTCCTTGATGACTTTTGATCTTGAGAATTAGTTCTCAGAAAGTACAGTATCTTGAGCTTCTCTGGTAAACTGTTAGTTCTAGAGTTAACTCCTTCAACACAGTGTGACACAAGCTACCCTTTCTAGAGTGTGTGTGTCTCAAGTGAGACACTGTGAAAACATCTCACGTGTGGTAAGCCCTCAACTCTGCCTCTTTCTTCTGATGAAAACAGAATATAAAAATATACAATACCTGCAGTGAACTGTACAAAGTACGGCCGCCCCTCAGATGGACTTGAGAGGAAAAGTGCTTCTTAACGTATTTACTTCCTTTGGTAATGCCACAGCACAAAGATTACACTCAGCCTTCCTGGCCATAAAAGCTTCAGTTTTTCCCATTCTTGCTGCCAAAGCC